>NC_090734.1:30761228-30841228 GCF_036898095.1 Palaemon carinicauda | reverse complement strand
ACATGGGCTTTCATTTATAAAACCGTTTACAGACATTGATTACTAACATGTATCAAGTATTATTTGTGCATATATATATATATATATATATATATATATATATATATATATATATATATATATATATATATATATATATATATATATATATATATATATATATATGTATATGTATATATATATATATATATATATATATATATATATATATATATATATATATATATATATATATTTATATACATATATATATATATATATATATATATATATATATATATATATATATATATACATATAGATATATATATTAATAGAGATATATACTAAAAATACACACACACACACACACATATATATATATATATATATATATATATATATATATATACATATATATATAGATATATATGTGTATATATATATATATATATATATATATATATATATATATATATATATTTATATATATATATATATATATATATATATATATATATATATATATATAATTTATATATATATATATATATATATATATATATATATATATATATATATATATATATATATATATAGGTAGGTAGTAGGTAGTATGTTAGGTAGTAGGTTGGACAGGGCATCAGCCGCCCGTTGAGATACGACCTCTTGAGAGTTATTGGGTACTTTGACTGTCCAGACAGTACCACAATGAATCCTTCTCTCTGGTCATAGTTATTTCCCTTTCTCTACACATACACCAAATAGTCTGGTGTTTTCTTTACATATTCTTATCTGTCCTCATACACCTGACAACACTGAGATTACCAAACCATTCTTCTTCTCTTAAGAGGTTAACTACTGTGCTATAATTGCTCAATGGCCACTTTCCTCTTGGTAAGGGTACAAGAGACTCTTTAGCTATGGTAAGCAGCTCTTCTAGGAGAAGGACACTCCAAAATCAAAAAATTGTTCTGTAGTCTTAGGCAGTCTCCCGTCCCCCAGCCGAACAATTATTAAAAAGGGAAATTTTTTTTCTTCCTCTTGTTTTGTTGAAAAAAAATTGTAGTTTATATAAGAGACATTTCTTCAAATATTTTACTGTTCTTGAAATATTGTATTTTTCCTTTTTCCTTTCCTCACTACGCTATTTTCCTTGTTGGATTCGCTGTGCGTATAGCATCCAGCTTTTCTAATGAGGATTGTAGCTTTGCAAGTAATAATAATAATAATAATAATAATAATAATAATAATAATAATAATAATAATAATAATAATAATAATAATAATAATAATAATAATAATAATAATAATAATAATATCCGTGTAATTAGAGAGACTTTACTCGACCCCTTGAAATATGAAGAAAAAAGTAAAGTTATCTATGAAGCAGACCCCTACCTAAGGAAAGAATGGAATCCTAGGCTAAAATACACATTACGTTTTGCTGAAGAACGCATTATATCTACTTCCACCCATCCTGAGACTTCATCAAGTCAACTCTCTCAATTGCGGTCAAATAGAAATGTGTGGGGTTAAGATGACTACCACTAAAGTAGAAAAAAATTGCCTCTCTGCCTTTGATTCAAAACGTTATAATTTTAAACAAAACAGTACTCACGCATACGGGCAACCGGATATTGTAAGGGAGGATGAGGAAGTATTGAGTGAAGTTCCAGTCAACAAACTTCTCTCCAAATTAGCGGAACACCCTTATTCCTACCCAGGACTAATTTCATGTGTTCACGAATATATATGGAATAAGAAATAAGAGGATGTTAGAGGCTCTTTTCTCAATACTGATGGAAATTCCTCTATAACTATGTAACAAATAAACGTAAAAAAATTGTGATAATAATAATAATAATAATAATAATAATAATAATAATAATAATAATAATAATAATAATAATAATAATAATAATTTAATGTGTATAATTGTTCTGGTTTGCTTTTTTCCCCGTATTGTGTTGCTTAGACTCTTTTAGTGGAAAGAAAAGGGTTGCTACTTCTCATTAAAGATTATAATAATAATAATAATAATAATAATAATAATAATAATAATAATAATGATAATAATAATAATAATAATAATAATAATAATAATAATAATAATAATAATAATAATACATTAATGATTATAATCACTTGTTTTTGCTTTTCTCCACGTATTGTATTGCTTAGAGGAAATTAAGTGATTGCTACTTTTCATTAAAAAGTTACTTACATCATTACATTTTTATTACACTCTCAGTTAAATACAGAGTTAGTTGAAATGTGAATGTTTTAAACAAGATTTGAGCCTATATAGATAGCATGCACATATCAATTTGTCTGGCTTCAGCAACTGGATTTATCCTACCTTAAGACAGATTAATAGCAAAATATGGAAGTGAGTTTACAAAAACTTTTTAGGTGGCCTACCTGATTTTTATTGGACGAATATTTTTTAAATTGATGAAAATTAGTAAATTCGCTCGAGGATATCCCTGGCACCCTATATATCACGGTGACAGTTTGTATGGGAAAATAATTAGAAATAGTGGAGATATGAAGAATCTATAAACAAAATTTCTTCGTTTTTGAAAAAAAAATTAAAAAAAATGGTGGCATAAACCATAGATATGACACTGAACTTGTTATATTTGAATTAATAATTTTAAAATTCAGGGAAATTAGTAAATACAACCCAATTCGTCTATGGCTGCCTATATATCATTAAATCACATATTCTATTTATTTATGATTCTGACAAATTTCATACATTGAGTGACATAAGTTATTACCGAAGGTGATAAAAAACGAAAAAAAAAGCATTTTCACCTTTTTCCATTCAAATACTTTTAACTTCCTTATTTGAAAATTAATTCCATAGGTAAATTCAGCCTTTGAAAGAAAAGTGGATCTGCTATGTTTGTGTTGGGATTAGATAATTTTATGAAAGGAGTATATAGTTAAGAAGTGAGGAGTTATTTTTTCAACAAAAATGCATAAAGAGAAATTCTACCTTAACATCGACAAAAAAAAAAAAAAAAAAAAAAAAAAAAAAAAAAAAAAAAAAAAAAAACTGTTCCAAGAGATCCTTCAAATTATCTTTTACTTTGTCAGGTCGGTGAGCTTTTATTTTTCATTTGCTTTGAAAAATAAATTACTCAAATCAATATGAATTTTTTTTTTGTTACTTGGGTTTTCCTTCTATTAGAATTTAAACAAATAGGCCAATCGTCTTGGAAATTTTTCAAAATTATTACCTCATGTATACATTATGTATAACATGTATGAAAATGATCGAATTCTAATTAGAAATGCATATATTGCAGTTGCCCCCTTATGTGCAATATGGATCAACAAACTTTGATATCCCACCAGGTAATTGATCCAAAACTCTCACTCCTGTAGTTCACGGAGAGTGTACTACCCCATGAGTGAGATAGATACCAAAGTTATACTATACTGCCTCCTATATATCCAGAATCTTATATTTTTTAAGCTCTACGTGACAAAATTTTTGTTGATGTCTTTACTAATGATCGCTATAGAAATATCTCAATAATGTTTATTACACAAAGTATTTTTTACTTTGGAAAATATTATAGGAATATAAGTACGAACACAACTCCTATGTTAATTGCTGAGAAGTAGGGATAATACATTATGAGTTATTGGGAAAGCAGATATTTGGGTGTCCTTTATCAAAGAGATTTATGACTGTTAATCACAGGGCTGTTATGACTAAACCTTTTCTGCATTTGCTGGTAAAATTAGTTTTCAATACTCCAATATGAACTCCAGTCGAGAACCAATATAGGGTGAAGTTCCTCGTTTGAGGTTGTTTTTGAAGAATGGGAGAAGTAAACAGGAAGATTGTTTTAAACAGTATATGAAAACTATTTTCACCCGTCAACCTACTAGGGTATTAATTCCATTTACATAGCCACTAGACATTTTGACGGTAAAATTACTATAAGCAAGGTAAAAGACTAAATAGTGATGAAAGGTGACCATACATTTAAAAAACAAAAACAAATTACTTACACTTCAACTTGTGTCTCCAGCTCCTAGAGTTATAATCAGTTACGAACCCGTTAATATGTGTCATTTATGTATATATATCAAGGTTGTAAACTATCTTCTAATTTCCATATATGTAGGTCCTTTCCCGATACCTCAAAATTGTTTTTCGAAGAAAAAAGAAGGCTCATCTAAAGTATATCCTATTTTTACTCGAATTTCAGAGAGTGGGTCGGGTTTTTACCGACAGAGATTCAGAATTTTATAGCATGCTTAAGATCGAGTGTATGAAAGAAGAGAATATACAACTTATAGCGTTTCCTCATATGAAAACAAAACACCCAATGCAGAGCTTGGAAAACATACTCTAAAGAGAAAAATATATAAAAATTTGATTCTGAGAAATACTTTCTCCTATATTAACATCTTCCCTCATTTTGTAAAGAACTATAGTAGGTCTCCGAACAGATGATTTTGAGGGGATAGTCTCTTCTTAAAGTACATGGATATATTAAGCCAAAAATCATTAAGAGGCTATTTTTTTAATATACGAATGTAGCATCTTTATATCAAAATAGAATAGTAATGTTCTAGACGTATGTCTGACAGAGCACATTGTGATTGAGCTCTAGTGGTCTCTTTTCCATCATGAGTATGATACTTAAAATGCATTATCAATATCCAAAATTAATAACGCAAACAAGAATCAGAAATATATTGTGATACTTTTTTATTTACCCCTGTATTTTACTGTGTGTACGTTACCTCTCACTATGCGGGTAATAACAGTCTACAAGAGAAAGAGAGAGAGAGAGAGAGAGAGAGAGAGAGAGAGAGAGAGAGAGAGAGAGAGAGAGAGAGAGCTAAAGCCGGATAATCTGCTGTCTCTACAGTTCCGTAATAATAATAATAAAAAAAAAAGAGCTTCCTTAGTCGAATTTTTCCCCCTGCATCGCATAACTTCTCGAAGGCCATACAAGTGAAAGGGGAATAACATTCCCCCTTATACTGGGGGATAGGGAGAAAGTGACTGAAAAATACTCTGGTTACGTCATATTTGCACACAACTATGTGATTTATAAAATTTTATAAATAAATGATTTACAACGTCCGCAAAGCTAATAATTGTAAACAACACAGCATGTAAATAGAAGTCGGCACTCAGTATATATATATATATATATATATATATATATATATATATATATATATATATATATATATATATATATATATATATATATATATATATGTATATACAAACTGCACGATCGATTCTATGCCAATATATGAAGTAATAGAGGAGAGAAAATTTTGATTATTTTAATTACCCATAAATTTTATATTAACATAGCCACAGATTATAACGTTTTTAGTAACCCTAATACGTATTTTCACCTAGTCTTTTCAATACTAAATCATAACCTTCGAAGTCTCTGGAATTTACTATGTGGTCAATTAGTTTATTTAACTCTGTGCAGTTAATAAACTTTTACATTTGTGAATTACAGTCATTTGTGGAAGATTTCCACGAACCTTTCCCGCAGACCTTATTATAATTTTTAGACTTGCAATCTTTTTCAAGATGTTCAGGTGGTACCTATTATGTATGTATGTAATAAGTATGTAATAAGTACCCCATCGTAGCAAAACTTTGTCCTCATTATCCTGAAAAGCCCTCCAAACATTAGGATCACATTTCAGCACATTGTGACGAGGCAAAAGTAGGTTTTGACCCAAAAGCAAACGACGAAAATTTGAATGGAGGGGGGGGGGGGTGACTTCCGTGGAGTCCGCCATAATATCAGGGGGGGGGGGGCAAAGGAGTGAGTTGACTTCCGGGTTCACCAATTTGACGAGCCGGGAGTAAGTTATGACTCAAAGACGAGATGAAATCAACTAAGTACTTTATTATGGACACATCGATTATATATATACACTAGGTCTAGGCAAGAAGGTCACAAAATACAATATACTCTTCTTGTCCAACCGGCAACCGGTTCTGTTAACAGTTAACAATTAGAAATAGGCAGACAGGTTGATGCAAGTTGCAAAGGATGATATATACAAAAGAGAAATGGCGTTACTATGTACGATCGTGTGACATATAGGAGGTACATGGCTTCCCCCATGAAAATTACATACTCTACGTGTTAAATTGGGCGCCCTGATCTAGAGAGGTCAACTATAGGTGGGTGATATGGCAGAAGAAAAGCAGGTTTTAGACGATCAATGGAGACTCGGTCTTCTCCGCCATGAAGGTTTAGTAGGAATGCTTTTGGACTGTGTCAGATCACAAGGAAATGGCCCGTGTAAGGGGGCATTAGTGGTGACCTGCTAGGGTCGTGGCATAGGAAGACGTGCATTGCAGAGTGCAAGACTGTCAGTATGTGATGCTTCGCTAGGGGCTTGTAAGTCAGGCGGCACTGAGTAAAGTTCCCCATGACATGACATATGCGCTGGAGATCGTCGAAGGACGTTGTAGAAGGAAAACATGTGGCTGAGACGACCAACGAGTCACCATACACCATTTCAGCAGCCTAGACATCCAGGGCATCTTTAGTCCCTTTAGGATCCAGGGAGGCTGAGTAAACCAGTTGCAGTCCTTGCAGCGGGACATCAAAGCAGCTTTGAGGTTGTGAGGAAAATGTTCAACCATTTCATTGGCAGCGGGGTTGTAGTCACTTGTCTGATGTAAACCAGTTGCAGTCCTTGCAGCGGGACATCAAAGCAGCTTTGAGGTTGTGAGGAAATTGTTCAACCATTTCATTGGCAGAGGGGTTGTAGTCACTTGCCTGATGTAGGGTGATACCCAGGGGATCCGGTAATTATGTCCACAATTGAGAGGTGAAATTGGTACCCCTGTCAGAAGTAATAGGGTGCCTACAACGTCAACATGAATATGGGCAAAACGATGCTGAGGTTGAAGGAAAATGCCCATTCCTGAATCTGTGTGTCAATGTACTTTTGAATTTTTGCAAGTAGTACAAGCACGGATGCAATCAGCAGCATTAGTGATGACATGCTAAATGAACTTCGTCTTCAGTAGGTGTGCAGTAGAACAGGGTGAGGGAGGTGAAAGGCTGTGAATGAAATCAAACACCTCTCGGCGCATGGGAGCAGGAATCCACGGTCGAGTTCTACCAGTACTGACGTCACAGAGGGGAGTGGTGTTGGAGTCGTTGAGAGGGACATCGTCCTATCGGAGGGATGTGCATGATGTCCTACATTCTTGACACTCTGGATCCTGTCATTTGGCTTCAGCCAAGGTGTTTTCATCCAATCCCAGTTGAACGGCAGCCGATGGGTTTCTTGACAAGTCATCGGCAATGGGATTAATTTTACAAGGTACGTATTAAAGGGTGTAATTGTATTCAGCCATGGCAGAGAGATGTCGGCGTTGACGGCGGAACAGTCATCAGACTGTCAGGTGAAGTCGTGCACCAGAGGCCTGTGGTCTGTGCAAATAACAAAGGGAGTACATTCTAAGAAATGGCGAAATGGACGGACAGCCAAGTGCACCGCCAGCAATTCGCGGTAGAATGTAGAGTAACCCAATTCTGCCTCGGACAGTTTTCTGCTGAAGAAGGCCAATGGGCAGGGCGAGCCGTTGACCACCTGTTCGGGTACTGCACCAATAACGACGTCACTGGCATCGGTGGAGAGGAGATGGGCAAGTGGGATGGGAAAAGTAAGAGCAGCAGCGGTTGATAGGGCATTCTTTGCGTTGCAGAAGGCCTCTTCTTGAAGGGGACCCCACTTCAGGTCTTTTGGCTTGCCCTTGAGGGAGGCAGCAGAGAGGGGAGCAGGAGTGGCGGCAATCGCTGGCAAAAAACGTGGATAATATTTGACCAAGCCCAAGAATTCCTACTGTGCTTTGATGGTCAAGGGCGTGGGGAAGCTCTGAACAGCTGCTACCTTCTCAGGGAAGGGATGGACTCCTTTAGGAGTGATGCAATGCCCTAAGAACGACACTTCGTTGGAGCCAAAGGTACACTTATCGTACCGAACTACAAGGCCATTTTGTTGTAGGTGGTTGAGTCCGATGCACAGGTGACGGAGGTGTTCATCTTTTGATGAAAAGAACACAAGTATGAAGTGCACGTAATATACTCAGAAGGGGAGGTCCCCTACAATGCTATCCATGATACCTTGAAAAGTGGCCCAGCATTAGGAAGGCCAAACAGGAGTAATTGAAGGTGTAAGTACCAAAGGGAGTGGTGATGACGGTCTTGGGATGTATTATGGGTTCATAGGCACCTGGTAATACCCCTTCAGGGGGTCAAGCTTGGAGAAAACCTTTGCTTTTTGCAGGTAGGAGGTCACGTCGGTGATGTTTGGGAGGGCGTAGTGATCTGGTTACTTGTTTGCATATTCAGTTGCCTGTAATCCCCATATGGACTGAGGAAGCCATTTTTCTTCAGGACGATGTGTGAGGATGACGACCAGTGGCTGGAGGACTTAGAGTATAGGCCCATTTCTTTCATTTCGGCGAACGTCTGTTTAGTGGCTCCCAATCGATCCAGTGCCAGATCGGGTCCGGTTGTCTTGATATGGTGTTAAATACCGGGTTTGGCAGGAGCCATGGGTGTTTGGCAAAGTTCTGGATGGAAAACCTCCAGGTACGACGTGAGGAGGTGGACGTAGGCATCCATGGGTGTGCTGATTTGGAGAGTGAGATTAGAGGGGGCAGGTTGAAGAGGTGCCGACAAGTAGGAGTCTGCATTGACCAATCGTCGGTGGCTGACATCAACCAGAAGGTGGAAATGTGAGAGGAAATCCTCACCGAGGAACAGCAATATGACGTTAGCAATGAAAATGTGAGGTTTTCGTAACTAGATGGGTATCACAGATCCGTTGGCAGCTACCAGGTTGAAGTCGGTAGACTTAGACAGACTACTTCGTGTCCTGAAGAGTTTCCTTGCCAAAAGAGAATGACAAACTCTCGTGTCTACCAAAAATTGTACACCCGTTCATGCATCATCTTGGCACATTTCTTCACAGCAGCCACGAATATGAAGTGATAGTATCAAACCTGTGGCCGATGGGCGGCAGTAAGTGGCTGTAGAAATCGTTAGTTGTGGTGCGAGAGAGTAGTGGGTGATGGGTGTCTTTGTCGCCATTCTTTTCACGTCACAGCGTAGGCGTGTGTGTCCTACGGCATTCACGTCAGCTTTGGTTGATGTTCAATAGGTGTCCTCTTCGTCAGGAGTGGAGGCGTTGATGGAGGTCTTCAAGGTCATGAAGTGGCTGTCTGTAAGGGTGTCGGCTTTGATCATCAAGTCCTTTATGGGTAAACATCCGGTTTGGCAGCGCGTACAGGTTCGGGTAAACGGCGTACCCAAAGGGCACGAAGTAGGTTCACCTCATGAAGAGAGCCATCTGCGGCAGGTTGCAGGCAAACTATACTAGTTATTGCCCTGAGGGAGAGTGAAACCCTTTTGTCACCCAACAGTTGTTGCGAGACCAGAAAAAGCTTTGCTATACGGGCAGCTGGCGATGGCCAGTACTGCTGCAGAAGGTATGTTTTGAGGGTGTCATACGCTATTTGACTGTCTCCTTGTTCACAAAGCCAGTTGCAGATTTCAGGAAGGGTGTCCTCAGGAATCACTGTGAGAACCTAATCTGCTTTTGGTGGTTGAGCGAGTCATACCCATGATGCGTAACTGAACTTCTGCACTCTGAAACAAAGCAAACGCCTGTCTGCTGGTGAATGACGAAAGTTTTAATGGGGCGGCGCAAACTTCCACTGAGTCCGCCATAGTATCAGTGAGCGGGGGGATGGGGCGGGAGGAGCGACTCAACTTCCTGGGTCACCAAGGTGACAAGCCAGGAGTAGGTTGGGACTCCAAGGCGGGATGAAAACAACTTAGTACTTTATTATAAACACGTCAGGTATATATACACACTAGGTCCCGGTAAGAAGTTCACAAAATACAACATGCTATTTTTTGTCCAACTGGCAACCGGTTCGGTTAGCAGTTAACAGTGTGAAATAGGTAGACAGGTTGATGCAGGTTGCAGTCAGTGCAAGGGGACAGCAAAGATACAAAGCATAATATATACAAAAAAGAGAATTGTTGTTGCTATATACGATCGTTTGACACACTGGTGGTACAACATAGTGGGTTTTCCCACATGAAGGATTTTTCTCTAGGGCTACATATACCTTCTCTTCTATAATTTGTATTCGGACTTGGTAACGATTTCTTTGAATTCAAGGTATTTACTACTTCATCTTCATCATTTTACACATTGCATATGATTATTTTTGGTTTTAATTTTCCCGTTTCTCTCGTTTCATTGTCGGCAACCAATGTCTGAATTCTGTTTGCAGCATCTTCTCTGATTTTTTTGTTACCAAATTTTAAAATATTTTCAATTGAAGTTGACCTCGTATTAAGCATAGGAATGTCATCAAGTTCCTGTTTGATCTCATGTTTTCTTTCAGTAATTCTAGTTGTAGTATTTGTTGATTTAGTTACCAACAGGTTTTTTTCCTTGACTTTTTGAATGAGGTCATTAGTCAGGGTGGAATTTACTCTGTGTATGCTAAGGTTCACAACTTTGTTTTCCTATTCAGCGATTCTCGTGTCTTGTTTGCTCGGAGCATCTCGTATACTCACTTTACGCTTATATATATATATATATATATATATATATATATATATATATATATATATATATATATATATATATATATATATATATATATATATATATATATATATAACTTGGCTGTTCCTGCTTCAAGTACGTATTGTGTGTATAACCATCTATGTTCCTTATTTCATTACCAGTGATTCCTGTCACTATATACACACATTTCTTATGAGAGAATGTCTTGCACTCACATACTATCCATTTTTTCCGGTCTAACTCCGTGGTTTTTTATGAGAGGCAGACCGAGTCTGGGGAAGACAAGGAGGCAGACATAGTGTACTTTTTCTTTTCTCTTTGGTTCCTCCATTAAGACTAACTAATATCTTTTCCTTGATATTCTATACGAGACGAAAAAGCTAAAACTCAATCTAACTTTTTCTCAATATCAATCTATTGTTTGTCATTCTCATTAATTGTCCTTACCATATCTATTTGTTTTTCTTGCATGTTGTCAAAACATCCTCTACTTTAGTTTGCTCTCGTTTAAATCTTGCTGTTGTTCTATCTCCTGGCATTATATCCATCATTTTTTTTTCTATAGGTCTTTAAGTTACAACTACCTTAATCCCTAGACTTTTGTATGACTCCAAGTTAGTATTGGAAGAACCATTTATTGAATACTTTCCTTTTTTTCATAGTTCTATTCTCTTTAGGAAATACTGCCCATTGCATGATTTTCCGTTTTTTTTCTCTCTCTTTTTTTCTTGGTTTCATTACATTTTCACTGCTTATTATCTCATTTCCTCTCTTATTATTTTCATTTTTAAATTATTGCTATCTGTTTCTGAATTTGCTATCTTCTTTTTTTAATTTTGCCCATGATTCAATAAACACGACTATATAATCTTCAATTTTCAAGTTGTTACTGTATTTTCCATTAATAATGATTTTTACATTTTCCCAATCTAAATTTTAAAAAAATATTCTTATAGGCATGCCATGAGTAATTCAGGAGGGTAAGCAACTCCCGGTCAAACACCTTTTACATTCATAATTATCTTACTATCTTGATGTAGTTTTAGAATTTATTTACTCCCTGCATATATAGTTTTAAGTATTCTAACATAAGATTCTTGTATTCCCTATTTTTGAAGGACTTCATTACTGCTGAGAATTTGACAAAATCAAAAGCTTTCACATAGTCTATATTTCCTATACCTAGGCGTTTGGCATAATATGTTGATTTCTCCATTAGCTGTAAAATTACATGAATATGGTAATTTGTTGAATACCCACTTTATATTTTACCCTTCCATTGCTCTCCCCATTTCCTAATTATAACTCAGCATCGTCAATGTAAATTTGTTTCGATATTTAAGAGGTGATAAAACTTACCACAATGTTGTCTCTATAGCAATACCATAACTGCTTTGTATTATATGAAGCAGTATCTTTAAAATCTTGAAAAAGCACCCAAAGCAAAACCCAGAATATCTGATATTTGACGTTACTCTATGTTCCAAAAAGCCCATATCATAAATCAGATCACGACTTGGTTGTGGTGGAGGTTGTGGTACTCGAATGAACAACCACATCACTCCTCCCCCTTCCTATTTTCGTTTCCTTGCCTGGGAAAGAGAGTTGAAGGATATATATATATATATATATATATATATATATATATATATATATATATATATATATATATATATATATAGATAGATAGATAGATAGATAGATAGATAGATAGATAGATAGATAGATAGATAGATATAGATATATATATTCAATTGCAGAACATTTACAAGCTACAGTGAAAAGTGATGATAATAAATAGAACATCAACATAGAAGAGAAGAAAGCTAAGTGAAAGAATGACAGACGCAGGTATCAGAATAAGAGTAGGGTGATATTGCTGGAGAACAAAATGCATGATATATCTCACAGAGTTGCTCTCATGTCTGTTCACTTGCATGAAAAGCAATCATTCTATATTGGAGAAGGATAAAAACGACAGTCTTGAAACAGTAGCCCGGATAAACACTGCACTTACTTCCTATTTTATTTAAGCCGAGAAGAAGAAAATGCACGTAAAATGCTAAATAGAAGTATTAATTTTTGTATTGTATTTAATAAGAAAGAAAATGCTGTATGTAAACATCGAGAAAGAGGTTTTCGTAAGGCAAATTCCCTATTGCACACTGTACATCTATGAAATGAGAAAAGATTTGATAAGATTATTGCTGGTGCATGTGAAAAGAGCTTATAGCTATCAAGATGTTAAAACATTGGATGGAGTACAGTATGACACCTAGAAATAATCCGAAAAACCCAGAAACTTGCTTCAAAATAATATTGGGTGGCAAAGGTTCATGGGTGAAGCTTCATAAACAAATGTGCCTTCACAGCTGAGACAGCTGTTTGCTTAGATCTGTTTTTTCAACACTGAATAATCATATGCAACAATTTGAACACTTTATTAAGGTTTTTCAATTAATGATATTCAAGAAGTTTCAGTACAAAAAATCTCTACTGGACATAGAATGAACGCTGATTTTCAAGAATTATGCTCTTGTGAGTTGCACTCACATATTGCTGAAACTGCCGTTATACATGAAAACATTTATCAAACATTTTTTTTTTCTTTTTTTTTTGGTGGTCCAAAAGTTTCGGGATAAAAATCTACGTACATACTATACTCATTAGATACTTAAGTCATCAAAATACGATCGTTCTCTCCAATACTACCACGTGAATAGCTTCTTATCTCTAGATAGGTGGGTGAAATGCTCAAAGTAAATGAAGCTCCCTGTTATTATTCTGGAAACCTCAATCTTTATAATGAAAATTCCTTCTTAAAGAAATGAAAAGCTGATATTTACCCCTTTCTTAATATAGATGAAGCCTCAATGCTGTTAAGAAATACCTTATTATTATTATCATTATTATTATTATTATTATTATTATTATTATTATTATTATTATTATTACTTGCAAAGGTACAACTATTAATGCAAAAGCAGGATGCTATAAGCCCAAGGTCTCCAAAAAGGAAAATACCCCACTGAGGAAAGGAAACAAGTAAAAATAAGATATTTTAAGATGATATTGAAGACAAATATCTCCTATATAAACCATAAAAAACTTTAACAAAACACGATGAGTAAAATGTGATAGAATAAGTGTGCCCAAGTATACACTCAAGCAAGAGAACTCTAACCCAAGACAGTGGAAGACTATGGTAGAGATGCTATGGCACTAACCAAGATTAGAGAACAATGGATTGATTTTGGAGTGTCCTTCTTCTAGAAGAGCTGCTTACCATAGCTAAGGATTCTCTTCTTTCCTCACCAAGAGGAAAGTGGCCAGTGAACAATTATAGTACAATAACCCCTAGAGTAAAAAAAGAATTGTTTGCTAGTATCAGTGTTGTCAGGTGTACGAAGACAGTGGAGAATCGGGAAGAATAGGTCAGACTATTTGGTGTATGTTTGTGTAGGCAAAGGGAAAATTAACAGTAACTAGAGAGAAGGATCCAATATGCCAGTGTCAGGCCAGTAAAAACACACCATAAATCTATAGTGGTAGTATCACAACGGGTTGCTGGTGTCCTGACCAGCCTACTACCTCTTGCAGAAAGAAATAATGAATTCTAATATGCCAGTTGGTAGCAGTTTTCTCATTGGTTGAGATATCCAGCAGATGGCACAAGTAAATCGATGATAATCAAATGCAGCAGTTATTAAATCATCAGATAAACATTTCCAATAAAAAAGGCATGTAACTGATCTGAGCATTGCACAAAACATGGGCATTGCTGCTCAGTTTGACTTTAAAAATTAGCTCATACAAGTTGTCAATGGCACTTCTACAAATGGTGAAGGTATAAAAGAATATTTAATAGAGAATCCACAAGTAATGCCTTTAACAAGTAACGTTGTACAGTAAGTGTGAAGTTAAATCGGAAGATGTTACAACTAAAATTGTATATACTCAGAGAGATAAAAATAAAATAAGATTAAACAATAAAATCTAAACTTTAATGTCGGGAGAGAAAGTTATATATGGAAGAGTGGATTTAATTACTGAAAATGTAGATACAGCATCACGTAGTTATCCATTGGATATCATTAACTCCTTAACACTTTCTGGAATGCCTCCATGTTAACTTTGGAAATAAATGGGGCCAATATTATGCTATTGGAGAACTCCAATAATTGAAAACTTTTGCAAAATAGAAAAACCTTATTGATTGTAGTTATGTTCAAACTATACATTCATGAATAAGTCGTCAGTAACAGTAAAAGAGGAGAACAGTCAGTTATCACTAGACTAAACTTATCTCCATGTGATGTTTCTATGGCTTTTCGAAAGAATGCGGACTGAGTCCGCCATAGTATCAGTGAGCGGGGGGATGGGGCGGGAGGAGCGACTCAACTTCCTGGGTCACCAAGGTGACAAGCCAGGAGTAGGTTGGGACTCCAAGGCGGGATGAAAACAACTTAGTACTTTATTATAAACACGTCAGGTATATATACACACTAGGTCCCGGTAAGAAGTTCACAAAATACAACATGCTATTTTTTGTCCAACTGGCAACCGGTTCGGTTAGCAGTTAACAGTGTGAAATAGGTAGACAGGTTGATGCAGGTTGCAGTCAGTGCAAGGGGACAGCAAAGATACAAAGCATAATATATACAAAAAAGAGAATTGTTGTTGCTATATACGATCGTTTGACACACTGGTGGTACAACATAGTGGGTTTTCCCACATGAAGGATTTTTCTCTAGGGCTACATATACCTTCTCTTCTATAATTTGTATTCGGACTTGGTAACGATTTCTTTGAATTCAAGGTATTTACTACTTCATCTTCATCATTTTACACATTTCATATGATTATTTTTGGTTTTAATTTTCCAGTTTCTCTCGTTTCATTGTCGGCAACCAATGTCTGAATTCTGTTTGCAGCATCTTCTCTGATTTTTTTGTTACCAAATTTTAAAATATTTTCAATTGAAGTTGACCTCGTATTAAGCATAGGAATGTCATCAAGTTCCTGTTTGATCTCATGTTTTCTTTCAGTAATTCTAGTTGTAGTATTTGTTGATTTAGTTACCAACAGGTTTTTTTCCTTGACTTTTTGAATGAGGTCATTAGTCAGGGTGGAATTTACTCTGTGTATGCTAAGGTTCACAACTTTGTTTTCCTATTCAGCGATTCTCGTGTCTTGTTTGCTCGGAGCATCTCGTATACTCACTTTACGCTAAATTTATATATATATATATATATATATATATATATATATATATATATATATATATATATATATATATATATATATATATATATATATAACTTGGCTGTTCGTGCTTCAAGTACGTATTGTGTGTATAACCATCTATGTTCCTTATTTCATTACCAGTGATTCCTGTCACTATATACACACATTTCTTATGAGAGAATGTCTTGCACTCACATACTATCCATTTTTTCCGGTCTAACTCCGTGGTTTTTTATGAGAGGCAGACCGAGTCTGGGGAAGACAAGGAGGCAGACATAGTGTACTTTTTCTTTTCTCTTTGGTTCCTCCATTAAGACTAACTAATATCTTTTCCTTGATATTCTATACGAGACGAAAAAGCTAAAACTCAATCTAACTTTTTCTCAATATCAATCTATTGTTTGTCATTCTCATTAATTGTCCTTACCATATCTATTTGTTTTTCTTGCATGTTGTCAAAACATCCTCTACTTTAGTTTGCTCTCGTTTAAATCTTGCTGTTGTTCTATCTCCTGGCATTATATCCATCATTTTTTTTTCTATAGGTCTTTAAGTTACAACTACCTTAATCCCTAGACTTTTGTATGACTCCAAGTTAGTATTGGAAGAACCATTTATTGAATACTTTCCTTTTTTTCATAGTTCTATTCTCTTTAGGAAATACTGCCCATTGCATGATTTTCCGTTTTTTTTCTCTCTCTTTTTTTCTTGGTTTCATTACATTTTCACTGCTTATTATCTCATTTCCTCTCTTATTATTTTCATTTTTAAATTATTGCTATCTGTTTCTGAATTTGCTATCTTCTTTTTTTAATTTTGCCCATGATTCAATAAACACGACTATATAATCTTCAATTTTCAAGTTGTTACTGTATTTTCCATTAATAATGATTTTTACATTTTCCCAATCTAAATTTTAAAAAAATATTCTTATAGGCATGCCATGAGTAATTCAGGAGGGTAAGCAACTCCCGGTCAAACACCTTTTACATTCATAATTATCTTACTATCTTGATGTAGTTTTAGAATTTATTTACTCCCTGCATATATAGTTTTAAGTATTCTAACATAAGATTCTTGTATTCCCTATTTTTGAAGGACTTCATTACTGCTGAGAATTTGACAAAATCAAAAGCTTTCACATAGTCTATATTTCCTATACCTAGGCGTTTGGCATAATATGTTGATTTCTCCATTAGCTGTAAAATTACATGAATATGGTAATTTGTTGAATACCCACTTTATATTTTACCCTTCCATTGCTCTCCCCATTTCCTAATTATAACTCAGCATCGTCAATGTAAATTTGTTTCGATATTTAAGAGGTGATAAAACTTACCACAATGTTGTCTCTATAGCAATACCATAACTGCTTTGTATTATATGAAGCAGTATCTTTAAAATCTTGAAAAAGCACCCAAAGCAAAACCCAGAATATCTGATATTTGACGTTACTCTATGTTCCAAAAAGCCCATATCATAAATCAGATCACGACTTGGTTGTGGTGGAGGTTGTGGTACTCGAATGAACAACCACATCACTCCTCCCCCTTCCTATTTTCGTTTCCTTGCCTGGGAAAGAGAGTTGAAGGAATATATATATATATATATATATATATATATATATATATATATATATATATATATATATATATATATATAGATAGATAGATAGATAGATAGATAGATAGATAGATAGATAGATAGATAGATATAGATATATATATTCAATTGCAGAACATTTACAAGCTACAGTGAAAAGTGATGATAATAAATAGAACATCAACATAGAAGAGAAGAAAGCTAAGTGAAAGAATGACAGACGCAGGTATCAGAATAAGAGTAGGGTGATATTGCTGGAGAACAAAATGCATGATATATCTCACAGAGTTGCTCTCATGTCTGTTCACTTGCATGAAAAGCAATCATTCTATATTGGAGAAGGATAAAAACGACAGTCTTGAAACAGTAGCCCGGATAAACACTGCACTTACTTCCTATTTTATTTAAGCCGAGAAGAAGAAAATGCACGTAAAATGCTAAATAGAAGTATTAATTTTTGTATTGTATTTAATAAGAAAGAAAATGCTGTATGTAAACATCGAGAAAGAGGTTTTCGTAAGGCAAATTCCCTATTGCACACTGTACATCTATGAAATGAGAAAAGATTTAATAAGATTATTGCTGGTGCATGTGAAAAGAGCTTATAGCTATCAAGATGTTAAAACATTGGATGGAGTACAGTATGACACCTAGAAATAATCCGAAAAACCCAGAAACTTGCTTCAAAATAATATTGGGTGGCAAAGGTTCATGGGTGAAGCTTCATAAACAAATGTGCCTTCACAGCTGAGACAGCTGTTTGCTTAGATCTGTTTTTTCAACACTGAATAATCATATGCAACAATTTGAACACTTTATTAAGGTTTTTCAATTAATGATATTCAAGAAGTTTCAGTACAAAAAATCTCTACTGGACATAGAATGAACGCTGATTTTCAAGAATTATGCTCTTGTGAGTTGCACTCACATATTGCTGAAACTGCCGTTATACATGAAAACATTTATCAAACATTTTTTTTTTCTTTTTTTTTTGGTGGTCCAAAAGTTTCGGGATAAAAATCTACGTACATACTATACTCATTAGATACTTAAGTCATCAAAATACGATCGTTCTCTCCAATACTACCACGTGAATAGCTTCTTATCTCTAGATAGGTGGGTGAAATGCTCAAAGTAAATGAAGCTCCCTGTTATTATTCTGGAAACCTCAATCTTTATAATGAAAATTCCTTCTTAAAGAAATGAAAAGCTGATATTTACCCCTTTCTTAATATAGATGAAGCCTCAATGCTGTTAAGAAATACCTTATTATTATTATCATTATTATTATTATTATTATTATTATTATTATTATTATTATTATTATTACTTGCAAAGGTACAACTATTAATGCAAAAGCAGGATGCTATAAGCCCAAGGTCTCCAAAAAGGAAAATACCCCACTGAGGAAAGGAAACAAGTAAAAATAAGATATTTTAAGATGATATTGAAGACAAATATCTCCTATATAAACCATAAAAAACTTTAACAAAACACGATGAGTAAAATGTGATAGAATAAGTGTGCCCAAGTATACACTCAAGCAAGAGAACTCTAACCCAAGACAGTGGAAGACTATGGTAGAGATGCTATGGCACTAACCAAGATTAGAGAACAATGGATTGATTTTGGAGTGTCCTTCTTCTAGAAGAGCTGCTTACCATAGCTAAGGATTCTCTTCTTTCCTCACCAAGAGGAAAGTGGCCAGTGAACAATTATAGTACAATAACCCCTAGAGTAAAAAAAGAATTGTTTGCTAGTATCAGTGTTGTCAGGTGTACGAAGACAGTGGAGAATCGGGAAGAATAGGTCAGACTATTTGGTGTATGTTTGTGTAGGCAAAGGGAAAATTAACAGTAACTAGAGAGAAGGATCCAATATGCCAGTGTCAGGCCAGTAAAAACACACCATAAATCTATAGTGGTAGTATCACAACGGGTTGCTGGTGTCCTGACCAGCCTACTACCTCTTGCAGAAAGAAATAATGAATTCTAATATGCCAGTTGGTAGCAGTTTTCTCATTGGTTGAGATATCCAGCAGATGGCACAAGTAAATCGATGATAATCAAATGCAGCAGTTATTAAATCATCAGATAAACATTTCCAATAAAAAAGGCATGTAACTGATCTGAGCATTGCACAAAACATGGGCATTGCTGCTCAGTTTGACTTTAAAAATTAGCTCATACAAGTTGTCAATGGCACTTCTACAAATGGTGAAGGTATAAAAGAATATTTAATAGAGAATCCACAAGTAATGCCTTTAACAAGTAACGTTGTACAGTAAGTGTGAAGTTAAATCGGAAGATGTTACAACTAAAATTGTATATACTCAGAGAGATAAAAATAAAATAAGATTAAACAATAAAATCTAAACTTTAATGTCGGGAGAGAAAGTTATATATGGAAGAGTGGATTTAATTACTGAAAATGTAGATACAGCATCACGTAGTTATCCATTGGATATCATTAACTCCTTAACACTTTCTGGAATGCCTCCATGTTAACTTTGGAAATAAATGGGGCCAATATTATGCTATTGGAGAACTCCAATAATTGAAAACTTTTGCAAAATAGAAAAACCTTATTGATTGTAGTTATGTTCAAACTATACATTCATGAATAAGTCGTCAGTAACAGTAAAAGAGGAGAACAGTCAGTTATCACTAGACTAAACTTATCTCCATGTGATGTTTCTATGGCTTTTCGAAAGAATGCGGACTTAGTTCCATGTAATACTAGATTTCGTGATGATTATCAATAAGTCAAACGCCCAAAGCTTTTTGAGGTATATATTGCATTAGCCGTCGAAAGTTGGTGTCGCAATCCTCGGAAAAGCTCACACAAGCCAGCTGCTGAAGTAGGTCCGGGTAACCTCGAGCTCGAACTTTGTCTTTTAGCAATCGAGTTCCTCGCAGGTAAAAACAAGTGTCTCCTCTCATCAGACTTGAAAAACACAGAAAAGAAACAAGCGTTAAAGAAGACACTTATAAATCTTTAAACTAGCGGGGAGGAGGTTAAAACAGCACTAAAAAAGGAAAAAATTCAATTTATAACTAAAGCCTTATAAACTAAATCTTATACTAATTTTACATAAAACAAAAATGCAGTAACAAGGCTGATAAAAACAAAAGCAAAGATTACGTTAATACATAATACAGTGCTTATATTGATAGTGGCCATAAGCTACCCATTGCCTCACTGAAATTAAAGCAGAGAGCACCCAACTAAAATGTAGATATAATGCCTACTATAGATTTCATAAAACTAAGCATCTACAAAATGAACTCAGACAAAACGTTGCAATTGAATATAGGAATTGATTTGCAATTATACACACATTAACAAACAAGGAGCGGACAGTTATCCAAGACTGGTGTGATATTAAGAACATATATCAGTCAGCATGTAGTGAATTTTGAGACACATGTAAAATGAGAAACCCGTGCATATCAAATGATACTTGGGGTACTATGAAAATGAGATAAAACCTGAATATTATTATTGAAAGTTTTCAATGGGTTATTGAAATTTACAAAATAGAGCATACAAAGTATTCCGGTGTTTGTAGTAATACCAAAATAAAAGCCAGAAATGACTGGAGAGGATTCTTAGACAGGAAAACAGATTAGGCTTACAGAGCTTTTAATTCTGGAGTGACTGTGATGTAAAATTTGCTCATAGAATTATTCATATATTTTTTTTTCTATATACGTGAAGGTATGTTAGAGTTTCTTGTGGCCGTGAATGAATTCAGTATGTTTGAAGTCAAGGCTATCATTAAAATATTCAAGAGATTGAAAACCCATACATACAACGGAATAAATGCTGAGATGATATTAGGGAAAAGGAAGTTATTCACAAAATACTTACAAGAGTATATTCTAGAATGTAACGCGAAGAGGCAAAGCCTGATGAATGTAAGGTAGGAGGCAAGGTAAAAAAAAAAAAAAAATAACAGCTGACAGATTAAAATGTTTAAAAAGCCATCAGACTTACCTCAATTGTCATGAAGAAATATAGTTTGTTTATTATAAAGAGACTAAGGAGAAATACCGTTTGAAAGCTGAGTGATAGACAAGCAGGATCTACGAAAAAGAAGAAATTGTGCTTACCAAATGATTATTTTAAGACAAGTGGTAATGCTACCTGTAGACTATAGAAGTACACTTTTGATGGCATTTTTTTTGGGTATAAAAAACCTTTGGTAACCTGCACCTGACAATTTTGTGGAGAGTCTTGCGTTATTATAGAGTTGCTCCTAAATATTCATATTTGATTAAAGCTGTTCACGAGCATAACAATTGTAGAGTTAATGTTAGTGGACCTATCAAATGAATTTCCATTGAAAAAAGAACTACTCCAAGTGAATGTGTTATCACCTATTTTGTTTATCCCGCTCATGTCCTTTATAATGCATAGAACAGTTGGGGATGATGAATAAGAATAAGACTGGATTGGTAATAGTAGATTAGCTGACCTAAAGTATGCTAACTACAATATCCTTATCAACAGAACACCACGGCTTTTGCAATGTTTGCTTACCAGATTGTATTAAATATCAAAAGTTTAGTTTAGGCTGAGGAAAAATAGTAGAAACACAGATATTAGGAGGACGACGGAATATGCAATTGAAGATGAAATAACATTGGAAGGAGAAGATATTAACCAGGTAGAATCAATTGAATGAATAGAGAATATAATTTCCGATAATGTGTTCTCAGAATTGAAGTTAAAAAAAAAAAATCAGACTATGGGTAAATTAATTAAACTTTCAAAATAAAATCACCTGAAATTCCATATAAAATTAATTCTATATATCAGTTTAGGTAAATCAGAGTTACTGTATGGGCATGGGTCGTTGTATGACCAACAAATTCTGTAGATTTAAAAAGGAACCCTCAAAAGAATTTTGAGAGCATATTCAAATATTCTATCCTATTTTACATTTCATACCAAGATTCACTCAACAGCACATCTTATTTTTTAAGCTATTCTTCATAAACAATAATTCCTAGATTTTTCTTTGTAAATTTCTAAAAAAAAAAAAAAAAAAAAAAAAAAAAAAAAAAAAAAAAAAATGACAGGGTCTCCTTTTTAACTCCTTTCACAAACGAAATGTTCTTTACTTCCTATATCGATATATTTAAGTGTTCTGATACAAGATTCATATAGTCCTTTTCTCTGAAGTGCTTTCGTTATGGGTGATGTTTTTACAGAATCAAAAGATTTCTTATAGTGTATAGAGGCCATATATTACGGTTTGTCATATTCAGCTGATTAACTCATTAGCAAGTTAAACGCATGGATATGTTCAGTTTTTTAATATCAGGTCTCTTGGTTTACTAAAGTCTAGCTGTTTGCCTATACGGCATATTATGATTTTTCTAAATATTTTTTGAATTAACGAAAGCAAACTTATTGGGAGGTATTTTTTCAGGTCTTTTTAGTTTATTTATTTCTGTTAATTCGTATGCTTATAAGGTTGAACTAATATAGGTATTGAACATTCTTTTCAGACATTTTTTGTAAAGTTCAGCCAGGTTTACTATCATGAAATCTTCATTTATTATTAAATCTGTAGTTGGGCAATCTTTT
Source organism: Palaemon carinicauda (assembly GCF_036898095.1). Taxonomy (NCBI): domain Eukaryota; kingdom Metazoa; phylum Arthropoda; class Malacostraca; order Decapoda; family Palaemonidae; genus Palaemon; species Palaemon carinicauda. Next base: position 30,818,152 of record NC_090734.1, on the reverse strand, counting down.
CCTTTAGGTTTGCCTTTATTCATACCTTTCATTGCTTTCGTTACTTAACATCCTAATATGTTTGGTACTGGCTCAGGTGTTACACTATTTGTATTGCCAAAATTATTTTTTATCTCCTTAATAACATTGTATAAAAATCCACTGAAATATTGATGCATCAATAGTTTATGTTGATAATATTCCCATTTATATCCATGAAAGCAAACAGTTGTGGCACTGTTACAAGTCTTGGGTGTTATTATTGGTTACTGCATATGAATTAGTATAAGAACTATAAAATTTTATGGATTTTTTTGATACTTTAATGTAAATATTCTCACAAAGAGGATGCAATTGAAAAATCACATAAGGATACTAGATATTTAAAAACCAATGAAAAAAAATATAAATGTTTTAGGCGTCAAGTTATTTAAAATTAATTTAATTTTTCACTAGAAAAGCGAAGTAACCGTTTATATAGTATATATAAACATATTTTCTTTTTTCTTTCAAACTGGCAGGAAAACAGTTTATTATAAACTTCAATCTGAAATATTGCCATTCTTCAATTTGTGTGAGAGAAGTTAGACCTCAATTGAAATTTGCATATTCTCGGCCCCCTCTCCCCGTGTAGGTTAATTATTAATATCTAACTTCGCAATGAATACTTTTTAGCATTATAGTAAGGGCTGGTTATTTTAACTGAACGGTAATTGTAGATTTAAATCTATTGTTAGCCACCCAGTTAAATTGATTCTTTTGTTTTACTTTCAGGAATCATATCTATACGGAGGAATATGCATCGGTTAGCATTAAGCGAATATCGCTGTATAGGAGAAGCTAAGATTATTATAAATATATTGGCCTTATCTATATAATATTATGAGCTCATGAATTAATATTATTTATCGGTCTAGTTGTAAAAAGGGGGTTAATTGGAACCTTCATCTGCATAGCTTTTGCATCATATATTCTAGCTGTTCAACATTTGTTTATCCATTTGAGTTATTTTTCATGCATTTGTAGCAGACTAAAAACCATAAGTCTAAATCTGAAAACTAATATTTTGATTAGGCTCTCTCTCTCTCTCTCTCTCTCTCTCTCTCTCTCTCTCTCTCTCTCTCTCTCTCTCTCTCTCTCTCTCTCAACTGAAAGTGTGGACAAGGAGGAAGATCTCGGTATTACTATCAGCAAGGATTTGAAGTTCACCATACAGGGCATGAATGCTGAAAAGAAAACACAATAACTCTACGAACTTGATGACTACGGGGACAGTTAAAAGAGGCATTCAAATTTTTTGAAGGAATAACAAATGTAGATTACAAAAGTATATTGACGCTTAGCACAAATCAGTCCAGAGGTAACAGATAAAAACAGTAACATAGTAAACGAGTTTAAGAACAACTTAAACAAGATCATTAAAACTTTTTAAATACTTAAACTCGATCGCTTCAACAAAGAGCATATGGAGTCTCCACTGCGGGACTAAAAAGTCTTTGACACATCCGTTATGAATGACTAGAGCTTATAACTTTAACCTGAAAGTTACAAGCTTTATTCCTCTCTCTCTCTCTCTCTCTCTCTCTCTCTCTCTCTCTCTCTCTCTCTCTCTCTCTCTCTCTCTCTCTCTCTCTCTCTCTCTCTCTTTTATCGAAATAAGATAAATTCTAAACTACATTGATATTCTCCTTTGTATTCGTATTTGTTGAGTAGTAGACCCATTTTACTCAAATTGAGGATGACCTAAATCATAACTAGAAAGATCAAATCACCTTTAGATATTCTACCCTCCTTATCATATACTGTACTCTAACTAGAACATTCAATACATCAACAAAATCCTTAAGTGTTTGGCTCACCAGGATGAACAATTACATCTTATCAGTTGATCTGCTATTTTTTTCCGTACACCTGCTACCACTTACAAGACATTTCGAGTTAGAATTATCGGAGTTGAACTATTTTTGTTCTCTAAACATTAAAAAAAACTAGCTGGACTCAGTAGACGCAAGACCTCCGTCACGGCAGCTTATTTTTCGACCTTTTGCTTTACGTTAACCTTAACCTTTGATCTTAACTTTATTAATATGCGTGTGTTTTCATACACCCAAATAGGAGCCTAGTTTGAATTCTCAGTGACGATAATGTCTATGCCTATAGGTGATTCCGAGAATCGGATATCTTAATTGACCACGACCTTGAGCTTTTACTTTGACAATTTAATAACTCCAAACTTTTCACATAATAGTTAATCCATGCAGGTTTCATTATTCTACTATCAAAATTCTGGCCAGGAAGCTGTTCACAAATAAACAAACACATACTCGCAAACAAGCACACAAATATGGGTTAAAACATAACATCCTTCAAAGTTCGTCCATGGAGTTAACAATACGATTCAATTCTTATCTAAATCCGAAATAATAAAGTCAATCACAAGTTACCGTTTTTTGTTCCCTTTAACCACTTTTCATCCCCAGTCATGGCAGTTAGGAGATACATAGAATTGCAATACTGCTAACCATTGCTCTTTTTTTTTTTCTTCAGATATATCTTTGCCTTCCTGATTTAAACTTTGTCAATAGTTAGAAATTATCAAGAATATGACTCTCATTCGATTTCTGTACGAGAATTGAAGTAAGGGTAATTTTTATGAACTAAGCTAAAACTTGCCGTTTAGGTAGTTATAAATGTTATAAAATCTCAAACTTCATCTACGATAGTGATCAAGATTTAAAATCATTATAAGTATTGAAATCTAGTGCAAAAAAAACCTCGTTTCTTTAAACTTTATATATCCTTTCTTTCGTTTTCAGCTTTCTTCCTTAATACAATTTAACGTAGTTTCAGCTTTGTTGTCCGAAAGTTTAGGAGCAAGAACCATTTTTCACGTTCGAGTTCCAATCTTCAGCGATGCCTTTGTGAAACATAGATTACGCTCTAGAGACATGAACCATTTGACTTCTGTGGATTGGTTTATTTTTTTTTCTTTTCATGGAGAATTGAGGATAAACTTCTCACTCTGAATTTCGAAGGGTTAAAACAAGTAGTGAAGGTATTAAATATATTCAATTGTTTTTTGACTGAATAAAACATATCTTAGATTCCATCTTATCTAACTTCATGTGTTGTTTATATTTCATGTCATTTCTAGTTCCTATATTTATTGCTCGTATAAACACATGTGTAAACAAATTAATAAGTTACAGTTATATTCAATAAAAAATATAAATAATGCAATATAGCATGTGAAAATTTACACAGTATAACAAAAAATAATCTCACCCATTTCTTCTTATGACCTCTGCAACTGAAACATAGAATACCCAAAGCGAGAAGAAAATCATATCAAAATCAGTATTACACAACCTGATCAATAATCTCCCTCTGGTTGTGGGCAATACGGGCCTTTTGGACAGGACAGGGGTAGGAATAGATACTCCTTCATCTTTTAATTTTACTAGTCCAGGTTTACAGCACAATTTTGCAACACAACTCACCACAGCTGTTTCGCCAATTTTAAAATCCCTTCTACACGTGCACTTGTAACCATCAATTGGTGGCCATAAGCCGTTTTCCCGAAAAAATCATTCACCATCCCGCCCTTTTCTAGTAACTTTAAGTATAAGGTATGGACATCTACACATTCTCTCTTACTGCCTTTCCTCGAGGCTGAATTTTAATGCCGTATCCATTTGCCCTTCGACAACCGCCCTGTCCCCAGCAACCAGGAATTATAAAAATACATAAATAATACAGCATCCACCGGACGAATCACACCTGACCTATTTAACCTCGTATTGTTTTTAGGTTCACTCAGCAGTATGTCATATGTATTGCTACACTCTGCAAAAGTACCAGAACACTTTACGTATACATAAAGCACCAACATAAGAACACTTTTTTGTCACCAAGTTTATTTAAAACACTTCAAAGGAAGAAATGAGGTCTGTTCAAACAACAACAGAAAAGAAAAAAATTCTACTCATCAACTTGACAAATATCACGTATGCAAGGGTAAGGAGGTACACTGTGATTGACTCTTTTGAAAACTACCTCTTCTGGCACCACATGTACGTGTGCCTGATGATGTTCAGACACTGTTTCCTAGGTTGTAATCATTTCAAATACACACGGTTGCCCACAAATACTTTTACGAGTGGTGTTTTGAGCCCACCCTCATACTTTGAGATGATTTTTTTATTAGGTCTTTTATAAAACCTTTCAGTGATGTTTATTACTCTCATTGAGAGATTTAGTAGACATGGTATTACTCAGTTGAATAATTTAGCAACTGTTGCGAATTCATTCAGACCGTATATGGTAGCACAGGATCTTGCCCATACACTAAAAAGAAAGGGGGGTCTCTGACAAAGGTATAATATGCAATGTTCAAAGCTAGCTCAGCTGTAGGAAGCATGGCGTTCGAATGAAGGGGGTGATCAGCCACTAAGTAACGTAAAATTCGCACCACTTCCCTATTATGCAATTCCAGTAAGCCATTAGCTGAAGTCCTATATGCGGTCACTGAAAAGTGTTCAATTTTCATCAAGTCTGTGTCCGATTTCACTGCCTTATTTATAAACTCGAGATCATTATCACTTATCAAAATTTTTCGGTAACCAAACCTAGTAATAAAAGAACAAAGCACCTTGGCTATTGAACTTCCTAATTTTCCAACATTGCCCAAATATGAGAGTAACGAGTAAATGCATCCACATATACACATATATAGTTATGCTGTGTTAAACCAGTAGGAAATAGACGTACTACATCCATATGCACCCTGTAAAACTTAATAGGACTCACAGGCCACTTTCTGGCTCTCGGTAGAGTGTCCTTATGTTCTTTGAAACAGTTACAAGCATGACTACATTTTATTTAATTTTCTATAGGTTTTTTCATTCCTAACCAAAAGAAGAATTCACGCGCTCTCCTTAATGTTCTATCAATAACTAATTGCCCTGCATACAGACATGCAAGGTCAATGTGGATGACTCAATTAATCAAAAAGGGAGAAAGAACTACCCGTGCACATAATTCCCTTCCCTTCTTCTCGTAAGCACAATATAAGATATCATTCTCTATGAAAAAATTCTCCAGAGGCACATTCAGAAAAGATGGATAACTCTCCAATTATCCTTTAATTACTGCTCGCATTCTTTCCATCATTTCCTCATTTCATCCGTCCGCCTCGGACTTCTTGTTTGTCCCAGCCTCCAAAGTCAATCACACCTGCACCGTCAGGACAATCATTCTTGAAACCACGGTCATATCCTCGGTCACCCACATACATTCAGCTTCACCTTTCCCATCTCTCTCTCTCCAACATCTCTAACTCTCTTTTTCCCGCTCGCGGATATCATTTTCTGATTGCTCTTCTCATGAATTCCAATCCTGTTTTCTATTTTGATGGGAGTCTTCAATATTTTTCTTTCGTTCTTCGTTCCTCTTTTGTTTCATCGTTGTTATTCTTATTGCTGCACCTCTAGAGAGGGCATCAGCTACATTGTTAGCTTCGCTTTTTATGTTGAGAAACCCCTTTACGTTAAACTCCAAAAATCTTTCAATCCATCTCGCTTGTCTAAAAGTCAAGTCACCTTTGTAAAATAAACCACGTACAGGGCGATGATCACTTTGTAACTCAATCGACTGACCAAATAAAAAGAACCAATGCCTCTCTAGAACAAACAGTAGGCAATGCCTCTCGATCGAATGTACCATAATAATTTTTTTCCCTTTAAATGACCTGGAAGTAAAACGAATGGGCTGATATCTACTTTTATCATCTCATTGAGAAATTACGCCTCCAATAGCTAATCTATTCATATCTGTTGTCACTAAAACAGCTATCAAATCTAATGTATGCGAGTAAGTCATTGCTAGTTAAGGGAGCTTCTAAATCGTTGAAGACCCTTCCTTCTTTCACTACCTAGTTTATTTTTCTTTCCCTAAAGCATCTAAGGGTCTCGCTTTTTCTCCAAAACCACTAATGAATTTACAGTAATACTTAGCAATTCCATGGAACACAGTTACTTCCTTAGGGGTACGTGCCCTGGTGAAATCTCTAATAGCTTATACTTTACTGGGGCACGGCTGGATACCTTTTAGGGTTATTATGTGACCCAAAAATTTGATCTGTTTACAGAAAAATTTGAACTTTGACAAATTTATTTTCATTCCATTACAATGCAATACTTCTAAAACTTCATGAATATCAGTATTATGTTTTTCAGCCGTTTTCCACATAATTATGAGTATCATCTAAATAAACAAAAACATTAAGGTCAATTAAGGGAGATAATACTTTTTAGCCTTTTACTACTCCTGCTACAATTTCCTTTTCTGCTTAACATATTTATGAGATTTTTCTTACACGGCTACTGAAAAGTTTTTCCATTGTCATACCTTGGCATTTAAATGCCTTCACAACCATAGGAAATAAAATATGATTAAGATCTATAAGACTTTCCTTTCGTTACACCTAGGCGATGAATTCATCCCCAACTCTATCGTAATACCCCGTGATCTAAATCTATTAGGTTTTTCCCTAGTTAGACCACGTTCATTAATTGTTTTGCAATTACTAGTGTAATACCACTTCATCCCTAGTTGCACCTCAATAATTAATTTACCTTGCCCACCCTAGTGCAATACCATATGATTGATGGAAATTTATAGGGTTTTCCTCCTAGATACAACAACCAATTAATTGCATTGCCATCCTTAACAGAATACCATATGATCTGAAATTATAGGGATTTCCCTCATACACCTGAATATTCTTTGCTTTATCATCCTTAAAGCAGTATCATGTGATTTTAAATTATGGTGCTTTTTATTAGTTACACTTTGGTATTGAACTACCTTGATCTTCCTAGCCCAATACAATATAATTTAAATTGATAGGGTTTTCCCCTAGTTACACCACTATGATAAAATTTCCTTGCCAACTCTAGTGCAATACATTTTGTCTAAATTTATACGGTTTTCCCTTAATTATACTTCGGCAGTTAATTGTCTTTCTATTCCTATTGCAGTACCATATGATTTAGATAAAAAAAAAATCAATAAAGGATTTCATTTCACCCAGAGTAAAAGACAAATCCTGTCATTCATAAATAAGACATGTAAATCATCTCACTATTTGGAAATGAGACAATAAATATTACCAGTCACCTTATATTGATATGTTAAATCTCTTCGGTCTGGAATTTATTATATAAGTAAACACATTATCACTAGACTCTAAGGTTACAAGTAATTACTGTACAAAGTGAATGTTTGAAATCTAATCATTGCCCTAAACCAGTGATTCTCAACCTGTCTGATACAGCGCCCTATTGCACCACGATCATCCACAAAGAGCGCCTCAAAATTTCATGGATAGGTGTGAAATACATATATATATATATATATATATATATATATATATATATATATATATATATATATATATATATATATATAGTGTGTGTGTTTGTGCGCATACGTGTATGTATTTATGTATGATTACGTGTGTGTGTGTGGGTGTAAATAAAACATTCCCTTTACAAAATAGTATGAGTACTATACACTTAAGCCTCTCGTCTGTACCGCGGCTAGGTACTAGGTCCGTTCTCCTCTCCCAACATTCCTCCTAGCTGCATGGGAGGAATGTGCCAGTCAGTAACATTGTTTTTTTTACCATTGTGTATGTTATTACTGTGGCGGTAAAAAGACAGAACCTTGCTTAATATTGAAAAGTTTATCATAATTAAACGCAAGAGTCTTGTTGACACTGACAGCAGCAGAGATGGAGTTAAAGTTGATTATGATTCACAAGGTATACATGTAGAAAACGCTGAAAATGAAGCAAGATTAACTACTGAAAGCCAGCCTTCTTGTTCATATCAGATAGGGGAAAGTGAAGTATCGCTTCCAAGGGAGATCATTTGTTCAGGTCTAAGCAGGGAAAGTGAAGTGATAGCTAAAACTTTGTCTAGCTCTTTAGATCCAAGGGTGGTCACAGAACGTACACATAGCAGCAAGGACATCCAAAGTAAATCATTTAACTTGTATAACTATAGTTATCTAGAAATATTGTTTACTTGTTGTGATGACGAGATTAGTCCAAGACCAAAGTGCGTTGATTGCGTCATTGAGCTGTCAAATGAATCTCTGACTCCTATGAAAATGAAGAGACGTTAAGTGACAAAACATAAGCACATCTCTAAGAAACCTGTGGATTAATTTAAAAGACTTTTGAAATATAACAAACAACAAAGACTTAGACTTGAGAAAAAAATTAAGGTAGCAGATAGAATACAGAGATCAAGTTATTTAGCGGCAAAACATCTGAAACCTCATTCAGTTGCAGAGACATATTTTCTTCCAACTTGTTGTGTTGTAGTGAAAACTTTATTTGGTGATGAGGATGAAAAAGAAGCAAAAAAAAAGAAAAAAAAAGAAAGAAATACCTCTCTCGGACGACACTATTGGTGGACGATTCAAGGATATATTGTTTGACATTGAAAAAATTGTCAGTGAGCTTATGAAAGATAAAATGTTTGCTCTGCAAGCAGACGAGTCAACAGATATTGGAGGTAAATCCAAATTACTAGTGTTTACTAGATATATTGCTGATAATAAAGTAACTGAATAATTTTTGTGCAGCAAAGAACTTGTGGAAACTTCAGGACATGACATATTCTCTTCAGTAGAAGAATATTTGAAAGAAATGGGACTGCCATGGCTGTTATGTGTGGGAATTTGCACAGATGGTTGTCCATCAATGGTGGGATCAGTTACAGGTTTCGTGTCATTAGCGCAGAAGGAAAACCCCCAAAAGATTACAACACATTGATTCTTACATCATAAAAACATTATTGCAAAGACACTTGGACAGGGATTAAAACTTTTGCTTGAAAGTGTTGTAAAGAAGGTAAACTTCATAAAAAGCAGACCAAAGCAGACAAGACTGTTTTCTATTCTCTGCGAAGAAATGGGATCTGCCCACGAAGGCCTTCTCCTACATACAGAGGTCAGGTGGCTATCAATAGGCAAAGTGTTGTCAAGAGTACATGAACTGCGTCAGGAAACTATATTTTTCTTTACTCTTTGGGGAAAACCTGAATTTTGTGAATTACTGGCTGATGAAATTTGGAGCGCAAAATTATGCTACCTGGCGGATATATTTGAGCATTTAAACAATGATAATACCAGTATGCAATGGAAAAATTGGAATATGTTAACAACATCTGAAAAAAATAAAGGGCTTTCTGGAAAAAATAATGTTTTGGAAAGATAGGATGAGTGATGGCAATGCCGATATGTTTCAAAAGACTGCTGAAAATAAATATACAGACATCATTCCGCTCATCGAGGAGCCCCTTGAAATTCTAGAATTTAACATTGAAAAATATTTCCATAATATATCTGCTGATCAATATAATTGGGTAAGAAATCCTTACATCCAAGATCCCTCAAGCAAGTTACCACTTAGTATCCCTGAAGAAGAGGAACTAATTAGCGTCCATATTGACAGCACACTAAAACTGGAGTACTTGGATATGGCCCTAGAAAGCTTTTTGATAAGAATTGGAAAGGAACACCCTTGTATAGCCATAAAAGCCCAAAAAATATTGCTCCAGTTCTCGACCTCATATCTGTGTGAACTAGGGTATTCATCAATCACAAACATCAAAACTAAGAAGAGATTAAGATTGCTGAGTGTTGAAGAAGAAATAAGAGTGTGCCTGTCCAGTGTGCCTCCTAACATCGAAAGGTTAAGAAAATCCAGAAATTTGCAACTGTCCCATTAATCAGGTATGTTCAACCTAGAATAGGAATATATGTTGTACATCATTCACATATGCTCATTTATTCATTCATATATAGTAAGAGAAAAAATAATAACAATTATTATTATTATTATTATTATTATTATTATTATTATTATTATTATTATTATTATTATTATTATTATTATTATTATTATCCATGTATACAAACATTTGAACTAATATCATTGGTAGCCTTACATATTGCGAACCTTTGTGTCAGTTGAATATGTAGCACGCTTGTATATTAATAGTTATAATTACACTGACTGTAGCGTTGGTGTGCCGTCAAAGTTCAGGATATATCTTAAATGCGCCACTAAGGAATAAAGGTTGAGAACCTCTGCTCTAAACTTTTGTTATTAAAATTTTATCTCGGTAAATGTATAAACTTGTTCGGCAAATAACACCTGCTAATATTCGATCATTATCAATTTCAGTATCAGTGTTGTTGTTGTTGTTTTTTATCTTTGGATAAAAAATCTCTAATTTTGAGACAAATTAGCCATGACCAAAGGCAAATTATTTTAATTCCAAAATTTAAACGGTTCGATGATCGTTTCTGAAACTAGAAGTAAACGCGGAACTTATAGAAAAGAAAAAATCACTGTTCGGCACATGTCTTTTTAACCATATATAAAATAACATAATATGTTAATATAGTAAAAGGAAGAGTTTCTTAATTAAATTTAGTATATTTCAACTAAATACTCTTACTTGTTGGATCCTGTTCCAAGATAGGCCTTTCACCGCCAAAAGCAAAGTAGAGATTCGTCTGTTTATTTATGGATATTAATATGCATACATACTGGATAAATCAATATCATCATCGTAACAGAACGAATAGTCGAAAACTAATGTTCAACATCATTTGATTTTGAAAAAAAATAATGTTTCCAGTCAACAGTGTTTTGAATTATGAATATTTCACAAATATTCATGCAATAATCATAAAAAATTATCTTAGATGATAAAGAATATGTTTAACGAAAACTCAACATCGGTGTCTTGAGGTCGAATTCACATATATACTTGTCTATAAACATATTGTCAAAAAAAAAAGAAGAAAAAAACAACACTCGTAATGGTTACTAGATGTCAATTATTTCTTAAATTCTCTTACTATAGCTGTTCGAAAGCTATGTTTACAGATTCATCATCTATAAAGTAGGTGTAATCTTTTTAACAATATTACAAATTACTATGTTACTTATTTTCACAATCATTAATTAAATAAAAATCGAAAGTATGATATAGGCTTTCTACCGTGACATGAATAGTGTGTGTATATATATATATATATATATATATATATATATATATATATATATATATATATATATATATATATATATATATATATATATATATATATATATATGGCTTATGTGGCTCGCACTCTGAGTATGTCCTAAACTTTTGGCTCTCCAAATTGGTGAATACCACTTATTTAAGGCTTCATCCTGCTTGATGGTTCTCCAAGAGAGTTGAATGCTGTTACCTTCCTGAATCAGGCCAACGGACGATGATGGAATGGTGCGGCATATGCCTACCCCTTTTTTTTGATGCATTAAAGACCATCAGATCAGGAAGGAAGACAAGAAGATAAGCTTCTTTACAAAGGTTCTCCTCTGCCACCCACCATCTGCAGTTCATCCAGCTGGTCACGGGTTGGAGATTGCAAAGCAATAAACACATCTTGAGGCGTTGTCATGACATGCAACTATTAGCACCTTTTTTCAATGAAGGGGAACAGCCTTTCCTCCCTCCAACTGCCACCAATCTAGTGTGATTGGCCGAATAAGACCGATACCAAACGGTAAACCAGTTAATCAGTACAGCTTATGTTATAAGAGCGAATCTCCATAGAGATCGCCTTCCTGACATCAGACTGTACGGTAACTAGTGAACACATCCAACCAACCCACATAAGAGATTCAGACGTATCTTCAATCTATTGTTGGATCGGTAATAAACATTAGTCTGCTACGGACTAGTAACACTGAACTGTGAGCATGACTAGCATACATGCGTAGCTCGACTTAACCCTGGATAGGTACGCTCCTCGGACACCCCTTTAAGGGTATACTCGGACGCGAACGACCCCGACGCCAAAAAAAATTCTTGAAAAATCAGTTTTTGCAGTAACCTCCTTTTTTCTTTTGCCAAAAAAAACTTCAATGAATGCTTAAAACAACTGTAAAGATAAATACTACTCATCTGCAGAAAAACTATTTATTATAAATATTTTAAAAAATTAAGTAGAAAAAAAAAGACCTGACATAAAAATTCATAAAAAAAAAGTTTATACATATATACACAAATCCTTTTAGGAATTGATTCTTGAATGTTTAGGACACATCTTGATGTATTTTGGATGAAGTCAGACCCATGGAGGTGAAGATCTGAAATGAGAAAAAAAGGGTAACTTTTTTTGGCCAAAAACATTTGTCCAAATTTCATGAATTTTTTTGGGTACCCAAATGAAATAGGAAGTGGCTAATTTTTTTAGGGAATAAACATATGTTATCCTAAAATAGAAATATGTAAAAAAATCTTCATTATTTTGTAAATTACATTTATATCATGGGCCATATCTAAAGGTAATTTTTTGAGTACTTAGAAATTTCGTAAAAAAATACATATATTTAATATATAATATGATATTTATGCAGGTAAAAATATACCAAAATATCACAAATTCTATAGGGAACAAGAATATATATAGATAGGGCAGCTTACGCTTCGGATATGTCCACAAAATGGCCGCCAACCACACTGACTCAGACTCCCTAATCTGCCACTTGAAATGTAGGAAGGGTATGTCAATTTCAAGGTGTTATTTACTAATCTAATTATTATTGGATATGCATAAAAATTGTATGGTGGGTTGCTGGATAATTGTCGATTATTTTACGACTATAAAATTAAAATTCTGACCCAAAAAAACTTTTTTGAAGGGAAATAAAATCGAAAAAAAAAATTTAAAACAATATTTTAGCTAAAAAAATTTGATGATATTCAATCAAAAAAAAAGTAAACAAAATTTTCCGACAAATAAACATCTAGAGGAATCATTACTCTGTGATAGTTCCTTAGTACGTAGTAATTTTGAAAGAATTGGGAAAAAACAAAAAAATGGCAATCACAGGAAAATCGAACACATACCTATATATACGCCATATCTGGCTAAAAAAAAGATAGGCATGGGTAGCCAGATCATCTAGAAACACTTTCCAACACTATAAAAATATAAGTTTTGCGACACTACTTGCCAATTCCTTACGGTAACAAGACTAAGCAAAAAAATGCAAAACAAATAAAAAGGGGCACTCGCGGAAAAATGGCTAACATTCTAATATACGGCATTTCAGAAAAAAAAAATTCAGCCACGTGCTAGGCAAACCATCAAGGCACATTTTCCGACAAATAAACATCTAAATGAATAATTACTCTGTGATAGTTCCTTAGTACGTAGTAATTTTGAAAGAAATGGGAAAAAACGAAAAAATGGCAATCACAGGAAAATCGAACACATACCTATATATACGCCATATCTGGCTAAAAAAAGAAGATAGGCATGGGTAGCCAGATCATCTAGAAACACTTTCCAACACTATAAAATTATAAGTTTTGCGACACTACTTGCCAATTCCTTACGGTAACATGACTAAGCAAAAAAATGCAAAACAAATAAAAAGGGGCACTCGTGGAAAAATGGCCATTCTAATATACGGCATTTCAGAAGAAAAAAAATTTCAGCCACGTGCTAGGCAAACCATCAAGGCATATTTTCCGACAAATAAACATACAAATGAAATATTACTCTGTGATAGTTCCTTAGTACGTAGTAATTTTGAAAGAAATGGGAAAAAACGAAAAAATGGCAATCACAGGAAAATCGAACACATACTTATATATACGCCATATCTGGCTAAAAAAAAAAATAGGCATGGGTAGCCAGATCATCTAGAAACACTTTCCAACACTATAAAAATATAAGTTTTGCGACACTACTTGCCAATTCCTTACGGTAACATGACTAAGCAAAAAAATGCAAAACAAATAAAAAGGGGCACTCGCGGAAAAATGCCCAACATTCTAATATACGGCATCTCAGATAAAAAAAAAAGACATGCACGTGTTAGCCCAACCATCAAGGCACACTTTCTAACACATAAACATGGAAAAAAAATCAATAATATCCGGCAATTCCTTACTACGTAGTAAATTTTTACAAATATTGAAAAAAAACAGAAATTGGCAACCGCAGTTAAATACCCAATATACCAATAACTACGTCGTATCTGACAAAAACAAAATCACGCATGGGTAGCCAGATCATCTAGACACACTTTCCAACATTAAAAAAGCAAAAGTTTTACGACACTATTTCGCAATATCTTACGGAAAAATAACTTGGCAAAAAAATGAAAAAAAAATGAAAAAGGGACACTCGCGGTAAAATGCCCGACATTCTAATATACGACATCTCAGATAAAAAAAAAAGACATGCACGTGTTAGCCCAACCATCAAGGCACACTTTCTAACACATAAACATGAAAAAAAAATGAATAATATACGGCAATTCCTTACTACGTAGTAATTTTTACAAATATTGAAAAAAAAACAGAAATTGGTAACCGCAGTTAAATACCTAATATACCAATAACTACGTCGTATCTGACAAAAACAAAGTCATGCATGGGTAGCCAGATCATCTAGACACACTTTCCAACACTAAACAAGCAAAAGTTTTACGACACTATTTGGCAATATCTTACGGAAAAATGACTTGGCAAAAAAATGAAAACAAATTAAAAAGGGGCACTCGCGGTAAAATGGTCCTCGTGGTGATGAACGACATTTTAACAAAAAAAAAAAACATGCACATGGTAGCCAAACAATCCACCAAGACTTTCCACAACTGATAACCTATACAAGTTGCACCATTCTACGACAATTTCATAATACGTAATAACTTTGATAATTATGCAAACTACCTTAGAAGGGTAAACTCGGACGCGAACGACCCCGACGCGTCTCAGAAATCGGGGAAGGAGTACAGCTACAGCAATGCACATCTGGACACTACTAGAGCGTGTAGGGGAGACACCTTCTGCAGGTCGATCACCCACAAATTCAGTCACGGGGGTGAGTCACGTGAGAAAAACCCTGTTTTTTTTTGACGCTCGGGGTCGCAAACGACCCATCGTACCTATCCAGGGTTAAAGTCTTGTCCGGAACTCAGTTGGAGAATGTAGAAAACGTTCGTAATAAACATTCCTTCATCTTAGGACGAAAATGTTCGTAATTCTCCTACTCCGATTGGTAAACTAGCATTCATAATGAATGTTCCCTACTAAAGGGGTAACAGATATGCTTATGAGAAGTTTCTGGAAAAAGTCATTGTAGGAGACTAAGACTTCCGATCGGAGAAAGGAAAAAAGGCCTAAGAAGACTGAATGTAAATGCAGTATATCTGGTTACAGGAAAGTTGCCAAGTAATGTACTGAGTAACCTGGTTTCAGTAAGGAATATAGCTATACAACTTAATAGAACAGAGTTCTACTGGCAAGATGGAAATAGCCCCTACTCTGAGAAATATCGCACATGTACTTGCATATCTGTGCTAGCGCTGGCATAATCTCTGCCTTCACGAAACGTTTGCAACGAATCTGGTTGCGGGAATAATGTATGTGAGACGAATCGCAACATTATTGAACAAGGAATTTTTGATCGTTGACTAACAGTAATAATTTTTTGGTTGAGAGTGAAAATGTTCTCAAACAAACTATGCAGTTTTGAAAGCGATTATTTCTCCTTTGGTTTGCCCCTCCTATTTTTGGGAGGGGCTGGCTAGCGTTCATAACACAGACAAGGATGTCTGATTCCCTGTGGGTGAGGTTTGAAACATTCGTAAACATAATGAAAAGCTTCCCACAATTGTTACTCTTGTTCTAAAACATAAGCTAACACTGTGCCTTTAGGACTAATTGTTTGAGACAATAACAATGTAAAGGTAGAATAAAGTCTTGGAAGCCTATCGTGTAAACTAGTAAGCCGTTGTACCGAGGTACAAGGACGGGAGCGGCTGACTCAATCAAACAGTAGAACCCAAGTTTATGACAATAACCTCACAGTTTTGTCTTGGGTAGAGTGCATGCTCTGAGAAGGCTCAGGCCTTTATGAAGTATTAACAACACCAGTTGAAGTTCTATAAAACTTCTCAGGAATGAAAATTTCCCGAAAAGTGTGAAGTCTCATATAAGGGGGTTTGCTTCAAGAAGACCAGACATACAGTAATTGCCATCGATTGCTTACCCGAAGGAGTTGCTATCGAACGCTTTCTCTCTATTGAGAAAACTACCGTCAATTTTGGCAAGGCCTGCCAGAGAAAATTAAGTTGAATGTAAATAATTTTTCATTCCCCGCTAATTTCCATCTACTAACCCAACCATTCGAAGTGGGAGGGTGGAGGGTATAAGATGGTTTTCCGTTCGAAAACGAAAGGATCGGTGCTGGCAAGACCGCCTAGCAGACATGGTAATCAGCTGGGAGTGCAGAATGACGTATTGAGTCACGCTTTTGGAAGGCGAGGGAGGGAGGGAGATCAATCATAAAGCTTTCAGAAAAATACTCTGGATAGCGTAAACCGAGAGATTTGGCACGATGAGAACCTAAGGGCTCAGTATCTATTTTTTTTATTTCTTTCTCACGACCCTTAGGGATCGTGAATCTATTTCGTGCAACCCGAAAGGATATTGTGACATGAACTAGCAGGAAATCTGTTGCTGATACTTAATGGAATCTTCAAGAATCGTGTTGCGTGTACCCACCGGTATTCACCTGACCAGAACCCATAGGAACTATGTTATAGTTACTTGTAGGGAGACGAGAAACTCTAGGCCGCAGGCATCCCTCATGGTTTTGGAACCTCAGATAATTTATGAACCTTCTTACCTGTGGGAGGCTTCTCGGCAGGCAAGAGCAGCACAGGCCTAACCTTAGGGATTGAGTCCGGGTGCTGTCACGTTGGTGACTGCTGCCTCTGAGGCGATTGAAAACCTTAATTGGGCTGTACGAGACTGGGGGTTCAACATAGAGCTGATTGCGTGCGTAGAGTTTGTGTCATGTACATAAATGCGAACACTTGCGCAGCGAGAGTTGGAAAACTCTCTGTCATAAGAATAAAACTCTTGATGACGATGCTACGCGAGTAGAGATGGTACCCCATGTTGCACTGGTCGCCCATGCAGGAAGACTCTCTGAAATAAGAGTAAAACTCTTCATGATGATGGTTATGTGCATTGCGTTGGTCGGGAGCGCAACGAGAGTCTGAAGACTGTCATGAGTGAAACTCTTGATGACGATGGTCACACGCATGAAGCCGGCCACATGCACTGAGATGGTCAAGTGCGGGCACAAATACTTCGCGCGATGAGAGTCCGAAAACTCTGTCAAAGAAGTAAAACTCTCGATGACGATTGTCACACTCGTAGTTTTGGTCACGCGCATAGACATGAGGGCGCGTGCGTGAGCGCAAACACTTGTCACGATGGGAGTCCGAAGAATCTCTATTAATAAAGTAACCGTCTTGATAATGATTTTCACGTGCATAGAGTTGGTCACGTGTATAGCGCTGAGAGCGAACACACGAACATTTCGCACGACGAGAGTCAGAAGACTCTCTGTCATTAGAGTAAAACTCTCCATGAGGATGGTCACGTACATATTGTTGGATGCGCGAGTAGGGTTAGTCGTGCGCATAAAGTGGATCGAGAGTGCAAAAGCTCAGCATGACGACAGTCCGAAGACTCTCTTTAATGAGAGTAATACTCTTGATTACTTGTTTTATGAGAACCAGAAGGTTCAGCGTGATCGCGTGAACCCCTAGAGGTCGCACAATAAGGAAATAACCCAGAGGTTCAGCGTAGCGCTGGACATGCGATTGCGAACTCTCTATAGGATTAGAGTCCAAAACCTCCCTGTCATAAGAGTAAGACTCTTGATGACGAGGGTCACGAGAACCTGAAGGTTCAGCTTGTTCTGTGTTGCGAGACCCAATGAGTCACAACAACAGGAAATCAAAGTTTCCCTTTCACGTGACACCGAAGTGCCTTTTTGACTAATGGTACAAGATCCCGAGGGTTCAGCAATCTGTGTTGCATGACCCAGAAGGGATAGAGCAACAAGAAATCTAAAGATTCCTTATCAGGTGACACTGAAGGGTCAGCATGACTGACTGGTGCGAGAGCCCGCAGGATCAGCATAACCCTCAATACGAAAGCCTGAAGGCTCAGCGTACCTGAAACTCAAAGGTTCCAAGTCGTGTGAATTCGAAAGTCCAATGCGACGGAGGCCCGAAGGACTCATAAGGTCACGAAAACCCGCAGAATCCTCATGGCGAGAGCCTTAAGTCTCACATTCACAGCAAGGAGAACCAGATAGTCCAAAAAGACGTGTCCCCTCAGCACGAGGTGAACATCCAGGATGGAAAGGGGTCTCTACGATCATCCAGAGAGGAAGATTGAGTAGACTCAGCCCGAGGGACAGACTAACACCGCTGTAAAGATACCTTCTCCTCTCGGGAGGTTTGTTCTCCCGCAGGAGAACGTTGCTTGAGACAAGACTGTCGCTTCGCCCCTGAAGGAAAATCATAAGCGGAAGGGGGACCACCGATGCCTGAAGGCGGTCTTCTCTCGAGAACGAGAGACTTGTCCCCCGAAGGGGAAACCGGCTTCAGAGAAAGCTCTGCCAATGCTCCTGGTGGATTAGCAAATTTCTTGGCGTCGAAAACAGAGTCAAGGCCTGACCGATGATCTGCAGCTCTAACACAAAAGCTGAACATAAGTTTTCTCTCTTGAATAAGACGAAAGGTCTCCCAAAGAAGGACATCGCCTTAGACAAGCTTTCTACCAGCTCTATGAGAAAAAAACGTAGACATAATAATCCCTCCCGCGAACGAGAGAGAAGTCCTCGTGAAGAAGGACAGCGCCTAAAGCAAGCTTTCTCCAGCTCTATGGGAGGAAAGCATAGGCGTAATAATTTCTCTCGCGAACAAGAGAGAAGTCCTTCCGAAAGAGAACATAGCCTAAGACAAGCTTTCGCCCAGCTCTATGGGAAAAAAGCGTAGGCTTAATAATGTCGCTAATGAATGAGAGAGAAGTCCTCATGAACAAGGATATAGTCTAACACAAGCTTTCTCCCATCTCTATGGGAAAAAGCATATGCATAACGATCTCTCTCGTGAACTAGAGAGAAATTCCCCCCACAAGAGGAACAAGCCTTCAACTTGCTTTCCCCACGCTCAAGGAGACGAAGCACAGTCTTCGGCGATGAGAGAGCATAAAGATCTCATCGAGCTGTCAGCAATTCTTCCCGAAAGAGGAAAGGTTGCTGAACAGCTGAAATAGGGAAGCTCTCCATCGGAAGGGGGAGCATCCCAACTTCTGGGAAGACTAACACTCCCTCACAGGGGAAGGTTCTCCAACCCCTGGAAGCGAACCTTCGGGCAGCACTCTATGCTTTCTATCAACAAGCCTTATTGAAGTTGAAGGTTGGCAACGAGTGCTTCCTCGTAAGGTGGTGAGATCACTGTCTGCTACAGAAAGCCCAGGACATTGACCTGAGCGGCTGAAACCATCGCTTTTCTTTCTAGGTCACTTCTATCTGTAGAAAAGAAAATAAAAGTTGTGATGAATTACAATTCATAACTCCGCTGCATAACATGAACTATTCGGGAAATATGTCACCTTACTTGCAAGGGAATTCCTTGAAATGTAGCAGAACTACACACAGGAGTGTTGAGGAACAGCCTGCCAGCCACCCAGGGGAGGGCAGCAAGGAAGGGGAGGAGTAACAACACAAAAACAACTCCCTTACGGCGGAGTTTGCCGGATATAATGAGTTAGTCAACAGTAATTAAAGTTTAAAGTATTGAACAACTTAAGAGTATGATTCCAAAAATACATATATACACACATATATATGTATAAGATATAACCACACCAAAAGAATAAATCAAGGCAAGTCTTTGCGGGAGAGAATGGCATCATGTTCGTCCTCTACCGAGCCATAAAGTAAAAGTGGATACCCAGCTGAGAGGTGCGAATGAGCGGGTAGCCAGTCTACCCCCCCCCCCCCTAACCCGCTAGCTATTGGATGGGGTATTTATCACTCGCTAAAATTATGATCAGTCGTCTTTCAGCTACACCGATAGTATACCCCTATAAATAGCGGAGTGTTTGTATTTACGCCGGAACAACTTTAATTTTTAGAAGCATGTTGAGTCAGCACATGTTGAAATTGTTGCACTTTATGGGTAAAATGTTAAAAAAGTACAAAGGGTGTGTCCACTAATATAAGTAAAAGAACAAATTTAAAAATAAAATGGATTTTTTTTATAGATATGAAGATGGTATTATAGTTCAAATGTTTCCTGTATAGAACACCATCAAAAAAGAAAGAGAGAGAGAGAGAGAGAGAGAGAGAGAGAGAGAGAGAGAGAGAGAGAGAGAGAGAGAGAGAGAGAGAGAGAATGAAAATGACATTTTTAGAATGTACTAGATTAGAATCTAGTACATTCTAACGATTCGCTTCTTATATTTCATTTTTGGCTTAGGCATTGATACCATATATAACTATGTGATATTTTTGTATTTTGTAGTTTTGATTAAATAGATTCAACGGTTTCTAAGAAATCAAGGATTTTGTATTGTATACGATTATATATATATATATATATATATATATATATATATATATATATATATATATATATATATATATATATATATATATATATATATATATATATATATATATATATATATATATATATATATATATATACGATTATACACACACACACACACATATATATATATATATATATATATATATATATATATATATATATATATATATATATATATATATATATATATATATATATATATATATATATATATATATATATTTATAAATAAATAAATATATATATATATATATATATATATATATATATATATATATATATATATATATATATATACCAAGGCACTTCCCCCAATTTGGGGGGTAGCCGGCATCAACAAATGAAATGAAACAAAAAAGGGGACCTCTACTCTCTACGTTCCTCCAGCCTAACAAGGGACTCAACCGAGTTCAGCTGGTACTGCTAGGGTGCCACAGCCCACCCTCCCACATTATCCACCACAGATGAAGCTTCATAATGCTGAATCCCCTACTGCTGCTACCTCCGCGGTCATCTAAGGCATCGGAGGCAGCAGCAGGGCCTACCGGAACTGCGTCACAATCGCTCGCCATTCATTCCTATATCTAGCACGCTCTCTTGCCTCCCTCACATCTATCCTCCTATCACCCAGAGCTTTCTTCACTCCATCCATCCACCCAAATCTTGGCCTTCCTCTTGTACTTCTCCCATCAACTCTTGCATTCATCACCTTCTTTAGCAGACAGCCATTTTACATTCTCTCAACATGGCCAAACCACCCCAACACATTCATATCCACTCTAGCTGCTAACTCATTTCTTACACCCGTTCTCACTCTTACCACTTCCTTCCTAACCCTATCTACTCGAGATACACCAGCCATACTCCTTAGACACTTCATCTCAAACACATTCAATTTCTGTCTCTCTGTCACTTTCATTCCCCACAACTCCGATCCATACATCACAGTTGGTACAATCACTTTCTCATATAAAACTCTTTTTACATTCATGCCCAACCCTCTATTTTTTACCACTCCCTTAACTGCCCCCAACAATTAGCAACCTTCATTCACTCTCTGATGTACATCTACTTCCACTCCACCATTTGCTGCAACAACAGACCCCAAGTACTTAAACTGATCCACTTCCTCAAGTAACTCTCCATTCAACATGATATTCAACCTTGCACCACCTTCCCTTCTCGTACATCTCATAACCTTACTCTTACACACATTAACTCTCAAATTCCTTCTCTCACACACTCTTCCAAATTCTGTCACTAATCGGCCAAGCTTCTCTTCAGTGTCTTCAACCAGTACAGTATCATCCGCAAACAACAACTGATTTACCTCCTATTCATGGTCATTCTCGTCTACCAGTTTTAATCCTCGTCCAAGCACTCGAGCATTCACATCTCTCAAAACTCCATCAACATACAAGGTAAACAACCACGGTGACATCACACATCCCTGTCTCAGCCCCACTCTCACCGGTAACCAATCACTCACTTCATTTCCTATCCTAACACATGCTTTACTACCTTTGTAGAAACTTTTCACTGCTTGCAAAAACTTTCCACCAACTCCATATAACCTCATCATATTCCACATTGCTTCCCTATCAACTCTATCATACGCTTTCTCCAGATCCATAAACGCAACATACACCTTCTTACCTTTTGCTAAATATTTCTTGCATATCTGCCTTACTGTAAAAATCTGATTCATAAAACCCCTACCTCTTCTAAAACCACCCTGTATTTCTAAGATTGCATTCTCTGTTTTATCCTTGATCCTATCAATCATTACTTGACCATACTTTTTTCCAACTACGCTTAACAACTAATACCTCTTGAATTACAACACTCATGCACATCTCCCTTACCCTTATATAGTGGTACAATACATGCACAAACCCTATCTACTGGTACCTTTGACAACACAAAACACATATTAAACAGTCTCACCAACCATTCAAGTACAGTCACACCCCCTTCCTTCAACATCTCAGCTCTCACACCATCCTTACCAGACGCTTTTCCTACTCTCGTTTCATCTGGTGCTCTCCTCACTTCATCTATTGTAATCTCTCTCTCATTCTCATCTCCCATCACTGGCACCTCAACACCCGCAACAGCAATTATATCTGCCTCCCTATTATCTTCAACATTCAGTAAACTTTCAAAATATTCTGCCCATCTTTTCCTTGCCTCCTCTCCTTTTATCAACCTCCCATTTCCATCTTTCACTATCTCTTCAATTCTTGACCCAGACTTCCTTACTCTCTTCACTTCTTTCCAAAACTTCTTCTATGTATATGTGTATATACATATTTATTGTTGCTCTTTCGAAATCAACAGTTATTGAATCAGGATCCTGAACACCTTTGCTTTTTAAAAATCCAAAAATTTCGTCATACGTTTTTCTTCTTTGTTACTAGCAATACAATATACCAGTGGCAAGGTTTTACTTTTTGAAACAATGGCATGTAAAGTATAAAGCTGCTTGCCTAAAGGAGCGGAGTCAAATGTGCCATCGGCAAACCATGCTCGTTTTTTAGATAATAATTCCAAGTTAGTTTCTGTCGATAAAATTGTAACGGAGGTGGTTTCATAAAGACGAAAATTCTCGCCACGGCTTGTCTTATCCAAGTCTTCACTTTCTTCATTCTTTCTTGCTCGTCTTACCATTCTTGCAAGTGTTTCTCTTTTAGGTATAGAACCAGCAATGCTGAGTGGCAGTTCTTTCCAGACTTTATTAATTATGCGGCTTGTTACCTCTTCTGTTTGTTCTGCTGAATTCTTCATTACATCCAAAGATTTTAAAATTATATTATGAGCACCGTCAGGAGGATGTGAATGTTCTGAAGCCTGTCCATGTTCGACATCACTAATCGTTCTAATTCTTGCATTGCACTCTTTTCGTCTCTCACATCTCCAGTAAGTAGTTGCTTTAATAGTTTTATCGACAACGTATGAATATCCATTATGAAGTAACTTTCGGCCACCACGTCCTGTCTTGGTAAATTCCATGGTTAAACTGGCTTTTTTAAACAAATAAATTCCATAGTGAAATTCGAGTAAAGGAAAAAAATATAAATATAAATAACTACAGAGCATGAATAGTAAACTAGCATATTGTTACTTAAAGAAGTAGTTAAATAGTAATTATCAAATTAGTTAAAAGTTAAAGTTGGAAGAAGAAAACAATCTTAAATACGGTATTTTCTTATTTTTTTATCCATTAACGATACTTATCATTTACATAATAATTTTCTTTTTTATTTATGGCTGAAAGATTAAGTGATTGAAAGAATGAATAGATAAATGAAAGAAATCATTTATCAATTTGCAAGAGAGATATTTATATAGAGTATATAAAAAGAGATATAGTCATTATTCGGCATTTTGTCCGTTCGACTTAACGTCTGTTAGGCATTGTGTCCTTTCGGCATTATGTCTGTTCGGCATTCTGTCCGTTCAGCTTCCTGGCTTCTGCTTCTTGTCCTTCGGCAAAAATGCATTCGGCATCCCGTCCGTGTACCATATATATATAAATATATATATATATATATATATATATATATATATATATATATATATATATATATATATATATATATATATATATATATATATATATATATATATATATATATTGTTTTTGTCTCGACATATCTTGAATTAGAAAAAGTGTGAATGTGTCGTCTTTCTGAGGTTTCTCATATGATTTTTTGCAGTGCAAAAATAAACAATGTTAGCAATTCTACAATTGAGGGATTCTGCATAGAAGACATATGGGACAGTAGTTTGGGTAGTCAGTTTATAGAATCTGTTACTTTATCATCTAAAGTAACTTGAAGCTTATTGATGTATGTTGAAACACTTATTTCAAAATAAAATTTAGATGTATGGGTGTTTTGGAAATGTCCCCCTAGATGTCGATGAAGTCACTGGCAGCAGGGTGATGTATTTGGTTTAAGGCGAGAGACAAATTGTCTTTTCAACCTCTACTCCTAAGGCCTGGTGAAAGACCTTGTTATAATTAGCCTGGACCGACAGGAGTTAGTTGTCTTTCTTACATGGGCATTTGTCACCACAAGGAACTAGCTATCCTTTGATTAATATAGCCAATAGGTCATCTCTTTATTAAGTCAGGTAATGATGGAATGGAGTAGCGTGGTGCTAATGATACCCCAGTTTATATATAAATAATAAAGACAAATTGATATGAAAGTTACAGCAAGTTGATAATGAATTTATAGAATATAGTTTGGATATCTTTCCAAAAGAGAAAGATGATGTACGAGGATTGGTAAATAAACTTTAGAACAAGGCAGTTTATATCTTTATAAAAGAAGAAGAGATGGAGATGGAAGAGGTGTAGGAATGGTGATTACATCAAGAGAAGAAAAGGGTATAATTGAGCGGAGACTGGAGAGCTGTAAATAGTAGTGTTAATTCTATAGCTCGAATAAAGGCATTGCAATGTGAGTATAACAGTTTACTATTTACCGAAAAAAAATATTTCCTTGGAGAAAAGTAAGAAAAATACTATGTAGAACTGCAGGGTTTAATAGATGAGATCCCAGATAGATTATGAGATATGAAAAATTTGATTGTCTTTTTGTGTTCTACTCCTAATGCCTGTGGATTATTTCACTAGAATTAGTATGGACTGGCAGTGATCAGCTGCTTACTTAGATAAGCAATATGCACCACATGGAAATAGTCGGTTCTTCAAAAAAAAAAAATAAATAAATAAATAAATATATAAAAAAAAATAAAAAAATAAAATAAATGTCCAAACTGTGCATGGAATTAACAACATACTTATTCCATTACAAATTTCATTACAAGTTTCTGTATAAACTCTTCTGCCATTTTCGAAAAACTTTTTCTCCTTCAGTGTTTCATTGCTGTAATTGTAACACTGATAAAGAGAGAGAGAGAGAGAGAGAGAGAGAGAGAGAGAGAGAGAGAGAAAGAGAGAGAGAGAGAGAGAGAGAGAGAGAGAGAGAGAGAGAGAGAGAGAGAGAGAGAGAGAGAGAGAGAGAGAGAGAGATATGACCTTACTTCTAATGTTCTTTAGAAGTTTAAATTTGTCCCCATGAAAACAAAATCACGGATTCTATAAACATTGCGAAGAGAAAGTGGACCTAAGTTGGTTTAAACTGGATGATTACACTCCTTCCAAACTCTTCCTAATTGTTTCTGAAATAGCCAGACACTTCCGAAAATGGGTTTAGTCTGATTGGGTTGTACTCCTATTTAAAAGACAATAAGCTTTAAGTGTTTGAGGAAGTTCATGAAATGTTTGATTTCTCTTACTATAAACAGCTGACAAATTGAATGAGAATTTACAATTTTGTTTCCGAATTTCCCTCAAAATACAAATAAACAGGTATGTAATATTTTATTTTTTAACGAATAAAGAAAAGATGATCCTTTTTGAATACTATAACTGTTACCATAAAATACTCCTAGTAAGTTCAATATTGGCCCGATAAATGCGCTTGTTTTTATCATTGAAAATGATGTCAGGACATTAAAAGGAGGACAAATAGAATTTCACATTATCAAGAAGTTCGTGAATCTAGTATACTATAAGATTAAAAAAAAATGTCACTTAACACTGAATCTTCTTTAAAAAAAAAAAAGGAATGTTTATTTATTTCTTTTTAATATTTTAGAAAAAAGGGACTGGCGAAAATATTGTCGTGTTCTGATTTAAGAAATGAGGCTGTCTTAAATTTTATTTTACCAAAAAGAAAAAATAATAATTATAATAATAATTTATAATATAAAAGTGTAGTCGAGAATATCTTATTGAATGTTTTCCTGAAATAATGATAGAAATATTATTAATAAATTTCCTCGATTCCCCACACTTATTGTTTTTTTTTTTCTTCTGATTCTAAAAAGATATTTGTTATGAATTATGTCTCATGATTTTAAGAAAACCAGGCTGAATTCATATAATCTTTTCAATAGTATTTTTCTCCAATAATTCCCTTAACCCTTTAATTGAAATACTGTTCCCCATTATGAACTATCACACAATAGCCTAGACCATAAAGAACCATTTATCAGATAAAGGTTGATATACCCTTCTTTCATAAAATTTCCATAATATATAGATAAAAACATTATTAACAATATATGATATTTTGGAACATTTCATGATAGCTATTTTTAATGAGGAAAATCACAAACATTTAGAAGAAAAGTAAAAACCTTAGAGACCGCTATGAAAAACGAATATTTGATCATTGCTAGAAGGGGAAAAAAATCCAAATATTCGGTTATGTAAACGGAAAAGGTATGATTAAAGCAATCTCTCTCTCTCTCTCTCTCTCTCTCTCTCTCTCTCTCTCTCTCTCTCTCTCTCTCTCTCTCTCTCTTCAACTAAAAACCGTTCCCTTTCTATTGTTTATGGTTAATGTCTTCATGTTTCATGTTCCAACTTATATTTTTTTTATTTTTTTTTTATTTAAAGGAATGATATAACAAACTTCAAAGAATGAGGTCGGTATGAATAAAAAGGAAAAATAAATAAATAAACAAATGGTTGTCATTATTGCACTCACAGAACACTGAAAATTTCATTGGTATCATATAGAATGGCATATTTTAAACATAAACAACGTGGTAGTCTATAAAATGTATCCCATTTATTATCAAGTTCTTCAAAAATCTTATCTATTGGATATTTGATTCAGTGAAGCATCAAAGTTACAGAAAATGTTTTGATGTTGAATAGGCAATCATAGGATCCTTTTTTTAGTTTATATAATTGCTTCAATGTCGTCGATTATATCAAAATATCTTATTTTTATTGTTTATAGATTTTAATATAGGTCATTCATTTCCATTTTAGTTTTTCTCAATGGGCTAAACTAGCTTATATAATAATAATAATAATAATAATAATAATAATAATAATAATAATAATAATAATAATAATAATAATAATAATAATAAGTGTTCATGGTTATTTTATGTATATCTGTATCAGAACACAGAATGTTTCACGAGACTAAGCTTCATATCATACGGATGAAATATTTTATGAACCTACGTACTTTTTGGTATATGCTGTAAGTAAGAGCTAGGAATGGGATATTGAGTTGAATGCTTCAAAATCCATTATTTGATATGAAGGATAAAATCTATTTGATCAAATCATTACGAAATAAAATATTTTCATAAATATATATAATTTATGAATACCTCAGCCAAAATTAACTAAAAGTAGGTAATCGTTTATATGCAATCTTTCACCTTCTAGAAATCTCATTTTCAAAACAAGTAACCTTTGAACTCTAGTACCATTCTCATTTTTATAAAAAAATAATTAATTTCAATACAAAGTTTTTTCCTTTATTTATATTAGTTGACATACCCTCTGTGCTTCTTCAATAGTTAAGCCCTAAAGTGCAACAATTTCATAAAATGCTGACTCAACATAATTCTAAAAAATATAGGTTACTAGCAACTGACCCTGCAGTGCAAATAATCCTTAGACTGTATATCAAAGAATAAAGTTCCATCGTCAATAATGTTTTAAGAAAATATATCACATCCCAATTACTTACAAAAGATTATCCCATAATTATTTATTCTATAGGGATTTTCTTTATTTGGAACTTCGCTTTTCAACAACATTGCAAGTTGCAAAGGATGATATATACAAAAGAGAAATGTTGTTACTATGTACGATCGTGTGACATATAGGAGGTATATGGCTTCCCCCATTAAAATGACATACTCTAAGTGTTAAATTGGGCACCCTGATCTAGAGAGGTCAACTGTAGGTGGTTGATATGGCAGAAGATAAGCAGGTTTTAGACGATCAATGGAGACTCAGTCTTCTTGGCCATGAAGGTTTAGTAGGAATGCTTTTGGACTGCGTCAGATCACAAGGAAATGGCCCGTGTGAGAGGGCATTAGTGGTGGCCTGCTAGTGTCGTGGCATAGGAAGACGTGCATTGCAGAGTGCAAGTCTGTCAGTATGTGATGCTTCACTAGGGGCTTGTAAGTCAGGCAGCACTGAGTAAATTTTCCCATGACATGACTTATGCGCTGGAGATCTTCAGAGGAGGTTGCAGAAGGAAAATATTTGGCTGAGACGACCAACGGGTCACCATACACCATTTCAGCGGCCTAGACATCCAGGGCGTCTTTAGGAATGGTCATTAGTCCCTTTGGGATTCAGGGAGGCTGAGTAAACCAGTTGGAGTCCTTGCAGCGGGACATCAAAGCAGCTTTGAGATTGTGAGGAAAATGTTCAACCATTTCATTGGCATCGGGGTTGTAGTCACTTGTCTGATGTAGGGTGATACCCAGCGGATCCGGTAATGATGTCCATAATTAAGAGGTGAAATTGGTACCCCTGTCAGAAGTAATATGCTCAGGGATACTAAATATGAGTAAGGCAGATGTACATGAGGCGGACATTGCCGTTTCCATGGGAATGGCTTCAGGCCAACGAGTGGAGGTGTCGATAACGGTAAACAGATAAAGATGTCCTTGTGATATGGGTAAGGGGCCTACAACGTCAACAGGAATATGGGCAAAACGATGCTGAGGTTGAAGGAAAATGCCCACTCCTGAATTTGTGTGTCAATGTACTTTTGAATTTTGGCAAGTAGTACAAGCACGGACCCAATCCTTAGCAGCATTAGTGATGAGGTGCTAAATGAACTTCATCTTCAGCAGCTGGCAGTAGAACAGGGCGAGGGATGTGAAAGGCTGTGAATGAAATCAAACACCTGTCGGCGCATTGGAGCAGGAATCCACGGTCGCGTTCTACCAGTACTGACGTCACAGAGGGGAGTGGTGTTGGAGTCGTTGAGAGGGACGTCGTCCTATCGGAGGGATGTGCATGATGTCCTACATTCTTGACACTCTGGATCATGTCGTTGGGCTTCAGCCAAGGTGTTTTAATCCAATCCCAGTTGAACGGCAGCCGATGGGTTTCTTGACAAGTCA
This sequence comes from Palaemon carinicauda, assembly GCF_036898095.1. Taxonomy (NCBI): domain Eukaryota; kingdom Metazoa; phylum Arthropoda; class Malacostraca; order Decapoda; family Palaemonidae; genus Palaemon; species Palaemon carinicauda. The sequence goes on along the minus strand of NC_090734.1, from coordinate 30,788,619 downwards.
TCGGCAATGGGATTAATTTTCCAAGGTACGTTTTTTAAGGGTGTAATTGTATTCAGCCATTTCGGAGAGATGTCGGCGTTGACGGCGGACCAGTTGTCAGACTGTCAGGTGAAGTCGAGCACCAGAGGCCTGTGGTCTATGCAAATAACAAAGGGAGTACATTCTAAGAAATGGCAAAAGGGACGGACAGCCAAGTGCACCGCCAGCAATTCGCGATCGAATGTAGAGTAACAAAATTCTGCCTCGGAGAGTTTTCTGCTGAAGAAGGCCAATGGCCGGAGCGAGCAGTTGATCACCTGTTCGGGTACTGCACCAATAGCGACGTCACTGGCATCGGTGGAGAGAAGGAGATTGGCAAGTGGGATGGGAAAAGTAAGAGCAGCAGTGGTTGATAGGGCATTCTTTGCGTTGTAGTAGGCCTCTTCTTGAAGGGGACCCCACTTCAGGTCTTTTGGCTTGCCCTTGAGGGAGGCAGAGAGGGGAGCAGGAGTGGCAGCAATCGCTGGCAAAAAACGAGGATAATATTTGACCAAGCCCAAAAACTCCTACAGTGCTTTGATGGTCAAGGGCATGGGGAAGTTCTGAACGGCTGCTACCTTCTCAGGAAGGGGATGGACTCCTTTAGGAGTGATGCGATGCCCTAAGAACAACACTTCGTTGGCGCCAAAGATACACTTATCGTACCAAACTACAAGGCCATTTTGTTGTAAGTGGTCGAGTCCGATGCACAGGTGATGGAGGTGTTCCTCTTTTGACGAAGAGAACACATGTATGAAGTGTACGTAATATACTCAGAAAGGGAGGTCCCCTACAATGCTATCCATGATACTTTGAAAAGTGGCCCCAGCATTAGGAAGGCCAAACAGGAGTAATTGAAGGTGTAGGTACCAGAGGGAGTGGTGATGATGGTCTTGGGAATGTATTCTGGGTTCATAGGCACCTGATAATACCCCTTCAGGGGGTCAGGCTTGGAGAAAACCTTTGCTTTTTGCAGGTAGGAGGTCACGTCGGTGATGTTTGGGAGGGGGTAGTGATCTGGTTACCTGTTTGCATATTCAGGTGCCTGTAATCCCCACATGGTCTGAGAGAGCCATTTTTCTTCAGGACGATGTGTGAGGATGACGACCAGTGGCTGGAGGACTTATAGTATAGGCCCATTTCTTTCATTTCGGCGAACGTCTGTTTGGTGGCTGCCAATCGATCTGGTGCCAGATCGGGTCCCGTTGTCTTGATATGGTGTTAAATACCGGGTTTGTCAGGAGCCATGGGTGTTTGGCAAAGTTCTGGATGGAAAACCTCCAGGTACGACGTGAGGAGGTGTGTGTAGGCATCCATGGGTGTGCTGATTTGGAGAGTGAGATTAGAGGGGGCAGGTTGAAGAGGTGTCGACAAGTAGGAGTCTGCATTGACCAATCGTCGGTGGCTTACATCAACCAGAAGGTGGAAATGTGAGAGGAAATCCGCACCGTGGAACAGCAATATGACGTTAGCAATAAGAAACTTCCAATTAAATTTACTGTTTCCAATCGAAAATGTGAGGTTTTCGTAATTAGGTGGGTATCATAGATCCGTTGGCAGCTACCATGTTGAAGTTGGTATACTTAGACAGACTACTTCGTGTCCTGAAGAGTTTCCTTGGCAAAAGAGAATGACAAACTCTCGTGTCTACCAAAAATTGCACACCCGTTCATGCATCATGTAAAAAAAAAAAAATTACAAACACGGGAGGCCACCGCCACGAGCGATGGCCTATTTACATGTTTTTTGGCCACTGACAATCTTGGCACATTTCTTCACAGCAGTCACGAATCTGGAGTGGTAGTATCAAAACTGTGGCCGATGGGCAGCAGTAAGTGGCTGTAGAAATTGTTAGTTGTGGTGCGAGAGATTAGTGGGTGATGGGTGTCTTTGTCACCATTTTTTTCACGTCACAGCGTAGGCGTGTGTGTCCTACGGCATTCACATCAGCTTTGGCTGATGTTGAATAGGTGTACTCTTCGTCAAGAGTGGAGGCGTTGATTGAGGTCTTGAAGGTCATGAAGTGGCTGTCTGTAAGGGTGTCGGCTTTGGTCATCAAGTCCTTTATGGGTAAACATCCGGTTTGGCAGCGCTTACAGGTTCGGGTAAACGGCATACCCAAAGGGCACAAAGTAGGTTCACCTCATGACGAGAGCCATCTACGGCAGGTTGCAGGCGAGCTATACTAGTTATTGCCCTTAGGGAGAGTGAAAACCTTAGGTCACGCAAAATTTGTTGCGAGAGCTGAAAAAGCTTTGCTATACGGGCAGCTGGCGACGGCCAGTACTGCTGCAAAAGGTATGTTTTGAGGGTGTCATACGCTATTTGACTGTCTCCTTGTTCACAAAGCCAGTTGGAGATTTCAGGAAGGGTGTCCTCAGGAATCACTGTGAGAACATGATCTGCTTTTGGTGGTTGAGCGAGTCACACCCGTCATGCGTAACTGAACTTTTGCACTTTGAAACACAGCAAACGCCTGTCTGTTGGCGAACGACGAAAGTTTTAATGGGGCGGCGCAAACTTCCACTGAGTCTGCGGATGGGGCAGTAGGAGCGTATTATCTCATTTCCTCTCTTATTATTTTCATTCTTAAATTATTGCTATCTGTTTCTGAATTTGCTATCATCTTTTTTTAATTCTGCCCATGATTCAATAAACACGACTATATAATCTTTAATTTTCAAATTGTTACTGTATTTTCCATTAATAATGATTTTTATATTTTCCCAATCTAAATTCTAAACAAAATATTCTTCTAGGCATGCCATGAGTAATTCAGGAGGGTAAGCAACTCCCTGTCAAACATCTTTTACAATCATAATTATCTTACTATCTTGATGTAATTTTAAAATTTATTTACTCCCAGCATATATAGTTTCAAGTATTCTATCATAAGATTCTTGTATTCCCTATTTTTGAAGGACTTTCATTTCTGCAGAGAATTTGACAAAATCAAAAGCTTTCACGTAGTCTATAGTTCCTATACATAGGGGTTTGGCATAATATGTTGATTTTTCCATTAGCTGTAAAATTACATGGACCTGGTAATTTGTTGAATACCCACTTTATATTTCACACTTCCATTCCTATCCCCATTTCCTAATTATGACTCAGCATCGTCAATGTAAATTTGTTTCGATATTTAAGAGGTGATAAAACTCAACACAGTGTTGTCTATATAGCAATACCATAACTGCTTTGTATTATATGAAGCAGTATCTTTAAAATCTTGAAAAAGCACCCAAAGCAAAACCCAGAATACCTGATATTTCACGTTACCCTATGTCCCAAAGAGCCCAGATCATAAATTAGATCACGACTTGGGTGTGAAGGAGGTTGTGGTACTCGAATGAACGACCACATCACTCCTCCCCTTTCATATTTTCGTTTCCTTGCCTGGGAAAGAGAGTTGAAGGAATATATATATATATATATATATATATATATTCAGTTGCAGAACATTTACAAGCTACAGTGAAAAGTGATGATAATAAATAGAACATCAACATAGAAAAAAGATTGAGCTTCTGTTAGGAAGAGAATAAAGCCAAGTGGAAGAATGGTATCAGAATCAGAGTAGGGTGAGATTGCTGGAGAACAAAATGCATGATATATCTCATAGAGTTGCTCTCATGCCTGTTCACTTGCATGAAATGCAATCATTCTATATTGGAGAAGGATGAAACAGTAGCCCAACTAAACACTGCACTTACTTCCTATTTTATTTAGAGCTGAGAAGAAGAAAATGCACGTAAAATGCTAAATAGAAGTATTAATTTTAGCATTGTATTTAAAAAGAAAGAAAATGTTGTATGTAAACATAAAGAGAGAGGCTTTCGTAAGGCAAATTCCCTATTGCACACTGTACATCAATGAAATGAGGAAAGATTTAATAAGATTATTGCTAGTGCATGTGAGAAGAGCTTATAGCTATCAAGATGTTAAAACATTGGATGGAGTACAGTATGACACCTAGAAATAATCCGAAGAACCCAGAAACTTGCTTCAAAATAATAATGGGTGGCAAAGGTTCATGGGTGAAGCTTCATAAACAAATGTGCCTTCACAGTTGAGACAGCTGTTTGCTTAGATCTGTTTTTTCAACACTGAATAATCATGTGCAACAATCTGAACACTTTATTAAGGATTTTCAATTAATGATATTCAAGAAGTTTCAGTACAAAGAATCTCTACTGGACATAGAATGAACGCTGATTTTCAAGAATTATGCTCTTGTGACTCGCATTCACATATTGCTGAAACTGCTCTTATACATGAAAACATTTATCAGACATTTTTTTTTTTTTTTTTTTTTTTTTTTGGTGGTGGTCCAAAAGTTTCGGGATAAAAATCTGCTTACATAATATACTCATTAGATACTTAAGTCATCAAAATACGATCGTTCTCTCCTATACTACCACGCGAATAGCTTCTTATCTCTAGATAAGTGGATGAAGTGCTCAAAGTGAATGAAGCTCCCTGTTTTTATTCTGGAAACCTCAATCTTTATCATGAAAATTCCTTCTTAAAGCAATGAAAACTGATATTTACCCCTTTCTTAATATAGATGAAGCCTCAATGCTGTTAAGAAATGCCTTATTATTATTATTATTATTACTATTATTATTATTATTATTATTATTATTATTATTATTATTATTACTTGCAAAGATACAACTCTTAATGCAAAAGCAGGTTGCTATAAGCCCAAGGTCTCCAAAAGGGAAAATACCCCACTGAGCAAAGGAAACAAGTAAAAATTAGATATTTTAAGATGATATTGAAGACAAATATCTCCTATATAAACCATAAAAAACTTTAACTAAACAAGATGAGTAAAATGTGATAGAATAAGTGTGCCCAAGTATACACTCAAGCAAAAGAACTCTAACCCAAGACAGTGGAAGACTATGGTAGAGATGCTATGGCACTAACCAAGATTAGAGAACAATGGATTGATTTTGGAGTGTCCTTCTTCTAGAAGAGCTGCTTACCATAGCTAAGGATTCTCTTCTTTCCTCACCAAGAGGAAAGTGGCCAGTGAACAATTATAGTACAATAACCCCTAGAGTAAAAAAAGAATTGTTTGCTAATTTCAGTGTTGTCAGGTGTACGAAGACAGAGGAGAATCGAGAAGAATAGGTCAGACTATTTGGTGTGTGTTTGTGTAGGTAAAGAGAAAATTAACAGTAACTAGAGAGAAGGATCCAATATGCCAGTGTAGGGCCAGTTGTGGAGGATTTATTCTTGCTTTATTTTAATTTTTGTTTTTGCCAAATCCTGAGAGAGAGAGAGAGAGAGAGAGAGAGAGAGAGAGAGAGAGAGAGAGAGAGAGAGAGAGAGAGAGAGAGAGAGAGAGAATTTCATTTGCTTTAGTTTTGCTAAATCGCGCGAGAGTGTGTGTTTGTGTGTGTTTGTGTGTGTGTATGTGTGTTTATGTGTTTGTGTGTCCGCGGTGCGCGCCGAAGAACAAGTGGTATTTAGCGAATGATTGTTTGTAGTGGGAAAGACTGTTGGTACAAATGAGATTGTTTGTTTATGTTTTTAGTTAGGTTACGACAGTGGTGAATGTTTCGGAGCGAATGCTTTTTTTGATTGTCTGCGTCCTGAAGCAGTTGTGTGATTGAATGCTGGATTATATCTATTATTTTTCTTACCAGCGTGGAAGTGTTTTGATTATTTAGACAGTAAGTACAGTTTTGTTTATCTTTGCTTGTCATGATTGTGAATAATAGGAACTATTTATTATTTATCTTTTTTCATAGTGCGATAGTTTAGTTAGCTAGGAGTGTTTGTAAGTGTTTTGTTTTTTTATTTTCAGGCCGTGATTCCTCCTTGGAATTACTTATTCCTTTTAAGAACATTTTGTTTTGACTGAAGATAGTGTTGATGGCCTGGATTGTTATAAAGGATTTCTATTTGACTGCTCTTTGAAACGAAAGACCTATTGATCACCGGACTTTGAATTTCTTTTGGACCTGGTTAATACGTATGCTGATGATGAATATGATGACTATAATGATGATTATGATTACGCTCACGGCTTAAATCAATGAATACATTTTGTATTGACTGAGTGTCAGTGTTGCCATAGTGGGGCTATGCAACCGAGTTGTTGCGTTGGGCTTGAAAGGACTGTTAGCCTTTGTGTGGACGAAGGTGTCCACACACCTATATTATATGTTAAAAGTGTTTTTGTTTGTTGGTTTTTTTTTTAGTTTTAAGTTTTTGTTAGTTATTGTGAGATTTTGACTGCAGTTTATTTTAGTATTGTGATTATTATAGTTATAAGTGTGGTTGCTGGTGTTTTTCGTTAAATATTCTAGAATATAAGGAAATATAGTTTTACGGTTATGTTTAGTTTTTTTTTACCTTCTGTTAAAGAGTCTGGTATAGATAACGTCAGGGGAAAGTTTGTTGTGTTGAGACAATTGTCTGTAGGTGTGATTCAGGGTGTGGGGCCTGTTTTTTAAACATCCCGCCACATTATTTTGGCACCCGAACAGGGACAGTCGAGGTGGGATTGAACCAGACTCTTTCACAAAGGTTATATTTAGGATTTAGATTTAAGGTTAACGACAATGGAAGGTAAATTAAAGGCTTTGGAGGAGGAATTGCGGCATTATAAAGAACGGGAGCAGATGTTGATAGTTGAGAAAGAGAGGTTGCTAGTAGAGAATGAGAGGTTGAACTGGGAGAATGAGGCGATGCAGAAGGAGCTTAGGGAGTTGAAGGGAACTGTAGAGAAAGTGGAAGAATGTTTTGAGATGAGGATGAAAGAGAATGAGGAACGGATGGAGAACCGATTGGAAGCTATGATGGGGCAAGTCATGGGGATGATGAAAACTATAAAGGGTGAAGGTGCAGTCGGAGGAGTGTCCTCAGCTTCGGGTAATGGGTTGGTAGTGGAAGAGAAGATTAAGGTAGGTGATAATGGGAAAGGAAGTGATAGTGATAGTAGTATTAGTGATGGTGATATTGAAGATAAGGGAATTAGGCATAGTAAGGATGAACAGAAAGGTGAGAGGAAAGATGAAAGGAAAGGTAAAAGTGATGTGAAGAAAGAGAAGAAAAAGTATCAGGCTGGTAGCAAGGACGATCGTGAATGGGTGAAAGTGGTAAGTAAGAAAAAGGGTAAGAAGGGAATGGTTAAGGGTAGGAATTTAAGTGTGGAATTGGATTCATTATATTTAAATGAGGAAGAAGGTAACAAGGGAGTAGACAGTGATGATAGCAGTGAGAATGAACGTGATGTGTGTAAGACTGTGTTTATGAGAGAGGTACCTCGGTGTGAAAGGTTCGATGAGCATAGCAGTAGGGATGTATATGATTTTTTCAAGGAGTATGAGAGGTATTGTCAGGATAAGTATGGTGATAGTAAAAGAGTTTGGGCTAGGGAGTTAGGAGAATATTTGACTGGGTATTTGTTGACGATGTATGGAGTGAAATGAGTGTAGGGGACGTTGATTATGAAAGTGTGAAAAAGAGAATAATAGAGCAGGTAAAACGTATGAAAGGGAGTGTTAAGTATAAGCGTAAGAATGATTTTGATGAAGCACGGATGAATGCAGAAGAAGCGATATCAATGTACGTATGTAGGTTGGAAACGTTAGCTAGGAAGAAGTATGGGGATGAAGGCATAAATGAGAATAAGGAGTTAATGAAGAAGTTTTTGGCTACTGTACCCGAGAATGTTGCCGAGTTTGTTAATTTGAAACGGAAGGAGAAAATGAGGTGGACGAAAAAAAGATTGACATGGGATGATATTTTAGAGATAGTTGAGGATTACGAGTTGGATAGATGTATGAAAAAAAGTAAATCTGTGAGTGTAAGAACTAGAATGGAGGAAAGTGTGCCAGAATTTGTTAGTTTTAGAGATGCTGTTATGAGAGGACCGATGAGGGTAGCTGATAGTGTAGTAGATAGGAGTGTTAGGGCGAGTAATGTGGGAATACCTGTAAGGACAAATGAAGGGTTTAGGCAAGGGAATCAGGTTTGGAGGGATAGGAGTGTTAGTGCGCATCGAGGTATGTCAGATAGTCGTGTCCGTAATGAAAAGTGTTATAGGTGTGGAAAGGAAGGTCATAAGAAGAATGAATGTAGATGGGCTCTAGGTGCTTGTTTTGGATGTGGTGAGGTAGGGCATAGAATTAGCGAGTGCTAGAAAGAGAAAGGGGTAAAATGTTATCGGTGTGGTATGACAGGGCACATAGCGAGTGGATGTCGGAGTAATCGTACAAATGTGATTTGCGGTAATTGTGGTAAGGATGGTCATTATGCTAGAATTTGCAAGGAGTATGAATGTGGTGCAGATGGGCATGTAGCTAGGGTATGTAGGAAGAAGGGAGTAAATCAGCCAGGATGTTCGGGAAACTAGAGTGTAAGAGGGTTCAGCTGGGTGAGTCCTCGAGTGTGTGCGGAGTGAACGTGATGCATGTTCGTGAAGGTTTACTACATGAAGACGTGATGGGCGAAAGAGCTTATGACTGCATGAGTGCAAAAGTAAATTTTAATGGAATAGAGCTAGTTGGTCTGATTGATACTGGTTGTGGTGTCAATTTAATGTTTAGGAATGCATACGATAAGGTAAGGGATGTGTGTGAATTTAGGGGGTGTAAAGGTGAAGTGAAAGGTATCGTTAATTTAAGTATTTCTGTGCAAGGAAAGTTACGTGAAAATATTATGATTGGGGGGCTGATGATGGAAGATAATGATTTTTATGTGGTTGAGGGAGTAAATGACAAATACGATGTGTTGTTAGGTTATAACTTTTTGAAAAAATGCGGTATGATTGTACATCCTAGTGTAAATATGATAGAGATGAAAGTTAAGGGTAAATTTTGTGGGGAATTTTATTTGAATGAAGATGGTAGTGTATGTACGAAGGTATGGAAAGGTGTGCCGTTAATAGCAAAAGAAGGTGTTAAATTGTCAAGAGATGCGAGTGAGGTTGTCAGTGTAAAAGTTGCATGGCCGAATAATCTGGGAATTGCCAATAGTGACAATTGTGAATATGTAGTGGAAGGTTCGGAAGCAAGTAAATTGGTGAAAACAAGTGTGCATGTGTATGATGGTATTTTGAATTTGCAGGAGCCGAAGGTGTATGTGAGCTTGTTGCCGACTGTAAGGAGGAAGAGAATACGGGGTATAGGTGAGGATGATGGCATGGGTTGTATGTATACGTTGGTCAATGTAGAGGATGAAAGGTATTTTAAATTGAGACATGTTATGACAGGTAAGATAAAGCAGGATGATGATTGGGATTATGAAAGTTTGAAAGAAAGATTTAATTTAGATGAGAATATAAGTGAGGGTGAAATGGAACAATTGTATAGGATGTTATGGAATAGATGGAGAGTTTTGAGTTATGGTGACCAGAATTGAGTGGGGTCAAAGCTGCCTGAATTTAAGATAGTTCTTAGTAATGCTACCCTCATATATCAGCGTCCCCGACATTTTTCTTTGCCTATTGCCTGAGAAATAGAAAAGCAGTGCCAGGAGTTAGAGCAAATGGGCGTAATAGAAAGGAGTAAGAGCACCTGGAATAGCCCTATTGTACCTGTAAGAAAGCTGTATGGAAGTTTACGTATGTGTATTGATTATAGGAAGGTGAATGAAGTAACTGTTAAAGAACGTTTCCCGATGAATGTAGTGTCTGACTGTGTATAAGATGCATGGTATGAAAGTTTTTACAAAGTTAGATTTAGTTAGGTTATTACCAGATGCCTCTGGCAGAGGGGAGCAGGCCCATTACGGCATTTTCAAGTAGAAATTGTCCTTATCAGTTTAAAAGATTAAGTTTTGGCCTTGCTAATGCGCCTGCTGCCTTCCAGAGGACAATGAATGTAGTTTTGGCTGGGTTTGATAGACAAGGTGACTGTTTTTATTGATGATATTTTGATTGCTAGTGAGACTGTTGAGGAACACATGCAGTTGCTTGGAGCAGTATTAGAACAGTTGATAGAAGTTGGTGTGAAAGTTAAGCTTGAAAAGTGTACATGGTTGGCCGGGGAGGTGGAATTTCTTGGGCATGTGGTGAGTGAATCGGGTATAAGGAAGAGTGAAAAGTTTGTGAGTAAGGTGAGAGAGTTTCCACGTCCTCATACGGTGCGTGAGTTGAGAGGTTTTCTTGGGTTAATTGAATTTGGTCGGAAGTTTGTCAGAGATTGTTCGGGAATAGGGAAGCCTTTGAATGAGTGGACAGGTAAGAGAAATAGTACGAGACTGAAATGGGATGAGCGTATGATTGAAGCATTTGAAAACTTGAAAGAAGAGGCTGCGAGAGACGTCACTTTGGCCTTTCCCGATTATAGTGAACATGCGAGTATGCTAGAGTTATATACGGATGCTAGTGGGATTAGTATGGGTGGTTGCTTGGTTCAAATGCAAAGAATAAATGGAGATGAACAGTTGAGAGTGATAGCGTATGTAAGTAAAGCATTTAATAAGGCTGAGCGAAAGTATTCCACGATTGAAAGGGAGTTGGCTGCGATAAGGTTTTGCGTGAAAGCGTTGAAGGTATTTTTGTATGGTGTGAAATTTATTGTGCGTACTGACCATCAGCCCCTAGTGTACATGATTAGAAAAGAGTCTGTGAATGTTAGGGTTGCGAGGACAATAGAGGATTTGAATGTATTTGACTTTAAGCTAGAATATGTACCTGGGAGTAAGAACGTGATAGCAGATGCGATGTCAAGAATGCATGGTAAGATAGAAGAGAGTAGCGAGAATGATAGTAATTTTGAAAGGTTGCTGGAAGATTTAGTGGTGGTAAAAAGTTTTGAAGGGGATGACATGGTGTATAAATGTATTTTGTGTGGGTTAAATAAGTTTAAATTGATGGGTTTGAATAGGGATATACCTGCTAGTGTAGATGAGCTTAGAATGAGTGTTAGGAATGAAGTATCGAAAGAAATGGCATATAAGGAGGAGGATAGTATGCTTGAGGGTGAATTGTTATCAAAAGTATTGTTGGTAGTAAGTATGTTGTATGGTGTCACTGTTTATTTGTATTTTGGGTGGAATCGTCCGATGCAGTATCGAGCAAATAAAGAGACTGAAAGGGAGTATATATTGAGGTTACAATGTAATGAAAGCTGTTGCAAGTTGTTGAGTGAGAAGGAGGATTGCCCGAGTGACTTGAATCCGAGTGGAATGAGCATGGAAGATAGCGAAGATGACCATGGGTGTGATAAGGATGACCCTATTGATAGGAGAGTAAACATTTGTATGCATGGTGTAAAAGGAAGAATGATGAAGTATGTGGGTATAAATGAGAATGAATACTGTAGTTTAATTGATACAGGTGCGCAAGTGTCATTAGTGAATATGTCTGTTATCAAGGAAATAGAGCGGTACAATTAGGAAGTGAAACGGCAATGTACGAGTGTGAGAATTCATGGGATAGGTAAAGGAAGTTTGCTAGTTTGGGAAGAAGTGCGTTTGAAAGTAAAACTGGGAAGTATGGAGGTGGAACATAATTTTATTGTAATGGGAGAGAATGAGATGCCTAGTTGTTTTTTTATAGGAATTGACTTTTTAAGATTGCATGATTTATCAGTTGATATTGGTAGTGGTTTGCTTCTGAAGAATGGATGTGAAGTAGTTGTGATAGAAGATAATAGTGTATTTATGGCGAATTTTGTTGGCATGGTTGATATTACGAGGAGTGAGGATGATCTACTGACTAAAGAGGAGGTGGAAGAAATTCAAGATGAATGTGAGGAAATTAAAAGATTACGTGAATGTATGTTGAATAGTATTGAGGTAGAAGAATGGCCGTCTGATTTAGAGGTGTATAAGAAAGTTAGTAAGAGACTTATTGTGTGTAAGAATATTGTTTATTTTCTACATAAAGGAATGGATGAAGATATATATGTTCCTGTGTTTCCAATGCATGCAGCAGTAAGTATGTGTATGTTAGTGCATGACAGATATGGGCATATGGGTAAGAATAAATTATGGGAATGCATGCGTGAGAGATTGTTTACACCTGGGTTGAGTCAGATATGTAAGGATGTAGCGACTACGTGTGAAGATTGCCAGAAAGGGAAGTATCAGAGAGTGCATTCTAATCCGCCTGTTTTGAGATTACGTATGAAAGAACCATTTGAGATGTTTGTGATTGATTGTGTTTCGTTGCCTGTGACTGCGAGAAGACATGTGGGAATGATTGTTATGGTTGATCACATGAGTAAATTTACCTATGCAATACCCATCAAGGATAAACGGAGTGAGACTGTTGCAAGAATGGTTGGTCAAGTGATGTTGCCGATGTGTGTGTGTAAGCCTGTGAGAATGTTAAGTGATAATGGCCCTGAGTTTGTTGGATGGGAGTTTGAGCAGATGTTAAGAGAATGGGGTATTGAACATGTGTATTCGACTCCTTATATGCCAAGTGCGAATGGGTTGGCTGAAAGGACTGTAAGAACATTAACTGAAAATTTGCGAATGATGAGTACATGTGATAATGATTGGGATTTGTATGTTGGTAGAGCGTTGTGGGCTTACAATGCAACAGTGCATAAGAGTACGGGTATATCTCCATGTAAGTTTGTGTTAAATTTTGAAAAGATAATAAGACCGAGGTTCGGTGTGTCGCAGGATGATAGAGATGTGAGGAGGAAAGCAAATAAGAGGTTTGAAAGCTTTAAAGTTGGTGAGAGAGTGATGAAAGAAGTAATTGAAAAGGGTAGAATAAATGTAAATAAGGTGCGTCATAAATTTGAAGGTCCCTATGAGGTGTTAGAGGTTGGTTCGAGTGGATTAAGTTACGTTTTGGGTAAGTTGTGTGTGGGTGGTATTGTGGAAAAAATTAGGGCCCACCACAACCAGTTGCGTAAATGGAAAGAGGTACCTGAGTATATCCAAGAGAATGGGATGAGTAAATGGTTGAAAAGGAACAAGGGTGAACCTAGTATGTATGAGGACTTAGGTCTGGAAGGTAAACAGTTGGTGTTAGTAGAATATAAGAAAAGGAAGAATAAAAGAGCTTTAAGTAAAGATAAAAGAAGGGAAAATTTTATATGTAAAAGTGAGAATAGAAATAAGTATGACAAGGGTGTAAATGTGCAAGTGTGTATGGAAGATAAATGTGTTAATACAGATGAATCATGGCTGAGTATGAATGATACCTATAGTGTGTGGGGCTTTTCCTTAGGTGATGTAAAAGAAAGGATGACGAATGCGAGAGTGAAAGATAGGAGAATGATCAGTAGCATGAATGAATCTTTTACTAAAGTTGAGAATGTTTTTGATGAAATGGATGAACTGTTTACAGAAATGAGTGTAATTATAGGGCCAGATGAGAACGAGGTATATATGATTGTACATGATATATTAGATGATAGGGATTTAGATAGGAATAGTGTTAATGTAGCGAATGATTGTGATAAGGAAGAAGTGAATGAGAGAGTATATGGGGGCCCAGTTACTCGGATTAGAGGTCCCGTTCCCGACTGCGACTGGGTTATGAAAAAAATAATGTAAGTGTTGTGTGAGAAGGATTTCGCAAAGTAAGGGGGGAGGAATGTGCAGGATTTATTTTTGCTTTATTTTGATTTTTGTTTTTGCCAAATCCTGAGAGAGAGAGAGAGACAGACAGAGAGAGAGAGAGAGAGAGAGAGAGAGAGAGAGAGAGAGAGAGAGAGAGAGAGAGAGAGAGAGAGAGAGAATTTCATTTGCTTTAGTTTTGCTAAATCGCGCGAGAGTGTGTGTTTGTGTGTGTTTGTGTGTGTGTATGCGTGTTTATGTGTTTGGGTGTCCGCGGTGCGCGCCGAAGAACAAGTGGTATTTAGCGAATGATTGTTTGTAGTGGGAAAGACTGTTGGTACAAATGAGATTATTTGTTTATGTTTTTAGTTAGGTTACGACAGTGGTGAATGTTTCGGAGCGAATGCTTTTTTTGATTGACTGCGTCCTGAAGCAGTTGTGCGATTGAATGCTGTATTATATCTATTATTTTTCTTACCAGCGTGGAAGTGTTTTGATTATTTTGACAGTAAGTACAGTTTTGTTTATCTTTGCTTGTCGTGATTGTGAATAATAGGAACTATTTATTATTTATCTTTTATTATAGTGCGATAGTTTAGTTAGCTAGGAGTGTTTGTAAGTGTTTTGCTTTTTTATTTTCAGGCCGTGATTCCCCCTTGGAATTACTTATTCCTTTTAAGAACATTTTGTTTTGACTGTAGATAGTGTTGATGGCCTGGATTGTTATAAAGGATTTCTATTTGACTGCTCTTTGAAACGAAAGACCTATTGATCACCGGACTTTGAATTTCTTTTGGACCTGGTTAATACGTATGCTGATGATGAATATGATGATGATGATGATGATTATGATTACGCTCAGGGCTTAAATCAATGAATACATTCTGTATTGACTGAGTGTCAGTGTTGCCATAGTGGGGCGTTGCAACCGAGTTGTTGCGTTGGGCTTGAAAGGACTGTTAGCCCTTGTGTGGACGAAGGTGTCCACACACCTATATTATATGTTAACCCTTTTACCCCCAAAGGACGTACTGTTACGTTTCACAAAAGCCATCCCTTTACCCCCATGGACGTACCGGTACGTCCTTGCAAAAAAATGCTATAAAAATTATTTTTTTCATATTTTTGATAATTTTTTGAGAAAATTCAGACATTTTCCAAGAGAATGAGACCAACTTGACCTCTCTATGACAAAAATTAAGGCTGTTAGAGCAATTTAAAAGAAATACAGTATACACCAAAATGTGCTGGGAAAAAGTAACCCCTTGGGGGTTAAGGGTTGGAAATTTCCAAAAAGCCTGGGGGTAAAAGGGTTAAAAGTGTTTTTGTTTGTTGGTTGTTTTTTTAGTTTTAAGTTTTTGTTAGTTATTTTGAGATTTTGACTGCAGTTTATTTTAGTATTAAGTGATTATTATAGTTATAAGTGTGGTTGCTGGTGTTTTTCGTTAAATATTCTAGAATATAAGGAAATATAGTTTTAAGGTTATGTTCAGTTTTTTTTTTACTTTCTGTTAAAGAGTCTGGTATAGTTAACTTCAGGGGAAAGTTTGTTTTGTTGAGACAATTGTATGTAGGTTTGATTCAGGGTGTGGGGCTTGTTTTTTAAACATCCCGCCACACAGTAAAAAGACACCATAGATCTATAGCGGTAGTATCACAACGGGTTGCTGGTGTCCTGGCCAGCCTACTACCTCTTTCAGAAAGAAATAATGAATTCTAATATGCCAGTTGGTAGCAGTTTTATTTATTGGTTGAGATATCCAGCAGATGGCACCAGTAAATCGATGATAATCAAATGCAGCAGTTATCAAATTATCAGATAAACATTTCCAATAAAAAAGGTATGTAACTGATCTGAGCATTAAACAAAACATGGGCATTCCTGCTCAGTTTGACTTTCAAAATTAGCTCATACAAGATGTCAATGGCACTTCTACAAATGGTGAAGGTATAAAAGAATATTTAACAGAGAATCCACCAGAAATGCCTTTAACAAGTAACATTGTACAATAAGTGTGAAGTTAAATCGGAAAATGTAGATACAGCATTACGTAGTTATCCATTGGATTTCATTAACTCCTTAACACTTTCTGGAATGCCTTCATGTTAACTAACTGTGGAAATAAATTGGACCAATATTATGCTATTGGAGAACTCAAATAATTGAAAACTTTTGCATAATGGAAAAACCTTATTAATTTTAGTTATGTTCAAAATATACATTCATGAACAAGTCGTCAGTAACAGTAAAAGAGGAGAACAGTCAGTTATCACTAGACTAAACTTATCTCCATGTGATGTTTTTTATTGCTTTTCGAAAGAATGCGGACGTAGTTCCATGTAATACTAGATTTCGTGATGATTATCAATAAGTCAAACGCCCAAAGCTTTTTAAGGTATATATTGCATTAGCCGTCGAAGTTGGTGTCGCAATCCTCGGAAAAGCTCACACAAGCCAGCTGCTGAAGTAGGTCAGGGTAACCTCGAGCTCGAACTGTGTCTTAGCAATCGAGTTCCTCGCAGGTAAAAACAAGTGTCTCCTCTCATCAAAGAGTTGAAAAACACAGAAAAGAAACAAGCGTTAAAGAAGACACTTATAAATCTATAAACTAGCGGGGAGAAGGTTAAAAAATTAAATTTATAACTAAAGCCTTATAAACTAAATCTTATACTAATTTTACATAAAACAAAAATGCAGTAACAAGGCTGATAAAACCAAAAGCAAAGATTACGTTAATACATAATACAGTGCTTATATTGATAGTGGCCATAAGCTACCCATTGCCTTACTGAAATTAAAGCAGAGAGCACCCAACTAAAATGTAGATATAATACCTACTACAGATTTCATACAACTAATCATCTACAAGATGAACACAGACAAAACGTTGCAATTGAATATAGGAATTGATTTTCAATTATACACACATTAACAAACAAGGAGCGGACAGTTAACCAAGACTGGTGTGATATTAAGAACATATATCAGTCAGCATGTAGTGAAGTTTGTGAAACAGGTAAAATGAGAAACCCGTTGATATCAAATGATACTTGTGGTAGTATGAAAATGAGATAAAGCTGGAAAATTATTATTGAAAGTTTTGAAGGGGTTATTGAAATTTACAAAATAGAGCATACAAAGTATTCCGGTGTTGGTAGTAATGCCAAAATAAAAGCCAGGAATGACTGGAGAGGATGTTTAGACAGGAAAATAGATTAATCTTACAAAGATTTTAATTCTGGAGTGACTGCGGTGTAAAATTTGATCATAGAATTATTCTTATTTTTTTTTCTATATACGTGAAGGTATGGTAGAGGTTCGTGTGGCCACGAATGAATTCAGTGTTTTTGAAGTCAAAGCTACCATTAAAATATTCAAGAGATTGAAAACCCATACATACAACGGAATAAATTCTGAGATGATATTTGGGAAAAGGAAGTTACTCACAAAATACTTACAAGAGTATATTCTAGAATGTAACGCGAAGAGGCAAAGCCTGATGAATGTAAGGAAGGAGGCAAGGTAAAAAAAAATAGCATGTGACTAATTGAAATGTTTAAAAAGCCATCAGATTTACCTCAATTGTCATGGAAATATATAGTTTGTTTATTATGAAGAGACTAAGGAGAAATACCGATTGAAAGCTGAGTGATAGACAAGCAGGATCTAGGAAAAAGAAGAAATTGTGCTTACCAAATGATTATTTTAAGACAAGTGGTAATGCTATTTGTAGACTAGAAGTACTCTTTTGATGGCATTTTTCAAGTATAAAAAACCTTTGGTAGCCTGCACCTGACAATTATGTGGAGAGTCTTGCGTTATTATAGAGTTGCTACTAAATATTCATATTTGATTAAAGCTGTTCACGAACATAACAATTGTAGAGTTAATATTAGTGGACCTAGCAAATTAATTTTCATTGAACAAATAAATACTCCAAGTGAATGTGTTATCACCTATTTTGTTTATACCACTCATGTCCCTTATAATGCATAGAACAGTCGGGGATGATGAAGAAGAATAAGACTGGATTAGTAATAGTAAATTAGCTGACCTTAGGTATGCTAATTACACTATCCTTATCAATAGAACACCACGGCTTTTGCAATGTTTGCTTAACAGATTGCATTAAATATCAAAAGTATAGTTTAGGCTGAAGAAAAATAGTAGAAACACAGATATGAGGAGGACGACGGAATATGAAATTGAAGATGAAATAACATTGGAAGGAGAAGATATTAACCAGGTAGAATCAATTAAATGATTAGGAAATATGATTTCTGATAATGTGTTCTAAGAATTGGAATTAAAAAAAAATTAGACAATGGGTAGATTAATTGAACTTTCAAAATAAAATCACCTGGAATTCCATATAAAATTAATTCTATATATCAGTTTAGGTAAATCAGTGTTACTGTATGGGAATGGGTCGTTGTATGACAATGAGAAAATGTTGAGAGCATATTTAAATATTCTATCCTATTTTACATATCATACCAAGATTCACTCAACGGCACATCTTAATTTTTAAGCTATTCTTCATAAACATTAATTCCTAGATTTTCTTTGTGAATTTCTGAAAAAAAAAAAAAAAAAAAAAAACGACAGGGTCTCCCTTTTTAACTCCTTTCACAAACGAAATGTTCTTTACTTCCTATATCGATATATTTAAGTGTTCTGATACAAGATTCATATACTCCTTTTCTCTGAAGAGCTTTCGTTATGGGTGATGTTTTTACAGAATCAAAAGATTTCTTATAGTGTACAGAGGCCATATATTGCGGTTTGTCATATTCAGCTGATTAACTCATTAGCAAGTTAAACGCATGGATATGTTCAGTTTTTTTAATATCAGGTCTCTTGGTTTTCTAAAGTCTAGCTGTTTGCCTATACAGCATATTATGATTTTTCTAAATATTTTTTGAATTAACGAAAGCAAACTTATTGGGAGGTATTTTTCAGGTCTTTTTAGTTTTATTTTTTTCTGTTAATTCGTAGGCTTATAATGTTGAACTAATATAGGTATTGAGCATTCTCTTCAGACATTTTTTGTAAAGTGCAGCCAGGTTTACTATCATGAAATCTTCATTTATTATTAAATCTGTAACTGGGCAATCTTTTCCTTTAGGTTTGCCTTTATTCATACCTTTCATTGCTTTCGTTACTTAACATCCTAATATGTTTGGTACTGGCTCAGGTGTTATACTATTTGTATTGCCAAAATTATTTCTTATATACTTAATAACATTGTATAAAAATCCCCTGAAATTTTGATGCATCAATCGTTTATGTTGATAATATTCCCATTTATATCCATGAAAGCAAACAGTTGTGGCACTGTTACAGGTCTTCGGTGTTATTATTGGTTACTGCATATGAATTAGTATAAGAAATATTAAATGTTATGGATTTTCTTAATACTTTGATGTAATCATTCTTGCAAAGTCGATGCAATTGAAAAGTCACATAAAGATACTGGATATTTAAAAACCAATAAAAAAAAATATAAATGTTTTTGGCGTCAAGTTATTTAAAATTAATTTAATTTTTCACTAGAAAAGCGAAGTAACCGTTTATATAGTTGATATAAACATATTTTCTTTTTTTCTTTCAAATTGGCAATAAAACAGTTTATTATAAACTTCAATCTGAAATATTGCCTTTTTTTAATTTGTGTGAGAGAAGTTAGACCTCAATTGAAATTTGCATATTCTCGGCCCCCTCTCCCCGTGTAAGTTAATTATTGATATCTAACCTCGCAATGGATACCTTTTAGCATTATAGTAAGGGCTGGTTATTTTAACTAAAACGGTAATTGTATATTTAAATCTCTTGTTAGCCACCCAGTTAAAATGATTCTTTTGTTTTACTTTCAGGAATCATACCTATACGGAGGAATATGCATCGGTTAGCATTAAGCGAATATTGCTGTATAGGAGAAGCTAAGATTATTATAAATATATTGGCCTTTTCTATATAATATCATGAGCTCATGAATTAATATTATTTATCGATCTAGTTGTAAAAAGGGGGTTAATTTCAACCTTTATTTGCATAGCTGTTGCATCATATATTCTAGCTGTTCAACATTTGTTTATCCATTTATTTGAGTTATTTTTCATGCATTTGTAGCAGACTAAAAACCATAATTCTAAATCTGAAAATTAATATTTTGATTAGGCTCTCTCTCTCTCTCTCTCTCTCTCTCTCTCTCTCTCTCTCTCTCTCTCTCTCTCTCTCTCTCTCTCTCTCTCTCTCTCTCTCTTTTATCGAAATAAGATAAATTCTAAACTACATTGATATTCTCCTTTGTATTTGTATTTGTTGAGTAGTAGACCCATTTTACTCAAATTGAGGATGACCTAAATCATAACTAGAAAGATCAAATCACCTTTAGATATTCTACCCTCCTTATCATATACTGTACTCTAACTAGAACATTCAATACATCAACAAAATCCTTAAGTGTTTGGCTCACCAGGATGAACAATTACATCTTATCAGTTGATCTGCTATTTTTTTCCGTACACCTGCTACCACTTACATGACATTTTGAGCTAGGAGTATCGGAGTTTTTTTTTTTTTTTTTGTAAAACTTTAAAAAAAATAGCTGGGTACTCAGTAGACGCAACACCTCCGTCACGGCAGCTTATTCTTCGACCTTTTGCTCTACGTTGACCTTAACCTTTGATCTTAACTTTAATAATATGCGTGTGTTTTCATACACCCAGATAGGAGCCTAGTTTGATTTCTCTGTGACGACAATGTCTATGCCTATGGCTGATTCCGAGAATCGGATATTTTAATTGACCATGACCTTGAGCTTTTACTTTGACATATTAAAATTTGATAATTCCAAACTTTTCACATAATAGTTAATCCATGTAGGTTTCATTGGCCCTATTTCTGGTGCTGCCATAGTTGGCCCTCTTTCTGGTGCTGCCATAGACAAACACATACTCGCAAACAAGCACACAAATATGGGTTAAAACATAACATCCTTCAAAGTTCGACCATGGAGTTAAAAATATGATTCAATTCTTATCTAAATCAGAAATAATAAAGTCAATCACAAGTTACCTTTTTTTGTTCCCTTTAACCACAGTCATGGCAGTTAGAAGATACATAGAATTGCAATACTGCTAACCATTGCTCTTTTTTTCCCTTCAGATATATCTTTGCCTTCCTGATTTAAACTTTGTCAATGGTTAGAAATTATCAAGAATATGACTCTCATTCGATTTCTGTACGAGAATTGAAGTAAGGGTAATTTTTATAAACCAAGATAAAATGTTATAAAATCTCAAACTTCATCTACGATAGTGATCAAGATTTAAAATCATTATAAGTATTGAAATCTAGTGCAAAAAAAAAATCATTTCTTTAAACTTTATATATCCTTTCTTTCATTTTCAGCTTTCTTCCTTAATACAATTTTAGCGTAGTTTCAGCTATGTTGTCCGAAAGTTTAGGAGCAAGAACCATTTTTCACGTTCAAGTTCCAATCTTCATCGATGCCTTTGTGAAACATAGACTACTCTCTAGAGACATGAACCATTTGACTTCTGTGGATCGGTTTTTTTTTTTTTTCTTTTCATGGGGAATTGAGGATAAACTTTTCATTCTGAATTTCGAAGGGTTAAAACAAGTAGTGAAGGTATTAAACATATTCAACTGTTTTTTGACTGAATAAAACATATCTTAGATTCCATCTTATCTAACTTCGTGTTGTTTATATTTCATGTCATTTCTAGTTCCTATATTTATTACTCGCATAAACACATGTGTAAACAAATTGATAAGTTACAGTTATATTCAATAAAGAATATGAATAATGCAATATAGCATGTGAAAATTTACACAGTATAACAAAAAATAATCTCATCCATTTTTTCTTATGACCTCTGCAACTGAAACATAGAATACCCAAAGCGAGAAGAAAATCATATCAAAATTAGTATTACACAACCTGATCAATAATCTCCCTCTGGTTGTGGGCAATACGGGCCTTTTGGATAGGACAGGGGTAGGAATAGATACTCCTTCATCTTTTAATTTTACTAGTCCAGGTTTACAGTACAATTTTGCAACACAACTCACCACCGCTGTTTCGCCAATTTTAAAATCCCTTCTACACGTGCACTTGTAACCATCAATTGGTGGCCATAAGCCATTTCCCGAAAACTTCATTCATCATCCCGCCCTTCTCTAGTAACTTTAAGTATAAGGTATGGACATCTACACATTCTCTCTTACAGCCTTTCCTCGAGGCTGAACTTTAATCCTGTATCCACTTGCCCTTCGAGAACCGCCCCGTCCCCAGCAACCAGGAATTATATAAATACATAAATAATACAACATCCACCGGACGAATCACACCTGACCTATTTGACCTCGTATTGTTGTTAGGTTCACTCAGCAGTATGTCATATGTATTGCTACAATATTCAAAAGTACCAGAACACTTTACGTATACATAAAGCACCAACATAAGAATACTTTTTTATCACCAAGTTTATTTAAAACACTTCAAAAG
Organism: Palaemon carinicauda; assembly: GCF_036898095.1. NCBI lineage: Eukaryota > Metazoa > Arthropoda > Malacostraca > Decapoda > Palaemonidae > Palaemon > Palaemon carinicauda. Next base: position 30,766,573 of record NC_090734.1, on the reverse strand, counting down.
AAGAAATGTGGTCTGTTCAAACAACAACAGCAAAGAAAAAAATTCTACTCATCAACTTGACAAATATCACGTATGCAAGGGTAAGGAGGTACACTGTGATTGACTCTTTTGAAAACTACCTCTCCTGGCACCACATGTACGTGTGCCTGGTGATGTTCAGACACTGTTTCCTAGGTTGTAATCATTTCAAATACACACGGTTGCCCACGAATACTTTTACGAGTGGTGTTTTGAGCCAACCCTCATACTTTGAGATGATTTTTTCATTAGCTCTTTTATAAAACCTTTCAGTGATGTTTATTACTCTTCTGAGAGATTTAGTAGACATGTTATTACTCAGTTGAATAATTTAGCAACTGTTGCGAATTAATCCAGACCGTATATGGTAGCACAGGATCTTGCCCATACACTAAAAAGAAAGGCAGGTCTCTGACCAAGGTATAATATGCAATGTTCAAAGCTAGCTCAGCTGTAGGAAGCATGGCGTTCCAATGAAGGGGGTCTTCAGCCACTAAGCAACATAAAATTTGCACTTCTTCCCTATTATACAATTCCAGTAAGCCATTAGCTGAAGTCCTATATGCCGTCACTAAAAAGTGTTCAATTTTCATCAAGTCTGTGTCCGATTTCACTGCCTTATTTATAAACTCGAGATCATTATCACTTATCAAAATTTTTCGGTAACCAAACCTAGTAATAAAAGACCAAAGCACCTTGGCTAATGAACTTGCTGATTTATCCAACATTGCCCAAATATGAGAGTAACAAAAAATGCATCCACATATACACATATATACTTATGCTGTATTAAACCAGTTGGAAATAGACGTACTACATCCATATGCACCCTGTAGAACTTAATAGGAGTCACAGGTCACTTTCTGGCTCTCGGTAGAGTGTTTTTATGTTCTTTGAAACAGTTATAAGCATGACTACATTTTATTTAATTTTCTATAGGTTTTTTCATTCCTAACCAAAAGGAGAATTCACGCGCTCTCCTTAATGTTCTATCAATAACTAATTGCCCTGCATACAGACATGCAAAGTCAATGTGGATGACTCAATTAATCAAAAAGGGAGAAAGAACTACCCATGCACATAATTCCCTTCCCCTCTTCTCGTAAGCACAATATAAGATATCATTCTCTATGAAAAAAATTCTCCAGAGGCACATTCAGAAAAGATGGATAACTCTCCAATTATCCTTTAATTACTGCTCGCACTCTTTCCATCATGTCCTAATTTTTTCCGTCTGCCTCGGACTTCTTGTTTGTCCCAACCTCCCTAGTCAATCACGCCTGCATCATCAGGAAAATCATTCTTGAAACCCTGGTCATATCGTCGGTCACCCACATACATTCAGCTTCAACTTTCCCATCTCTCTCTCTCTCCAACATCTCTAACTCTCTCTTTCCCGCTCGCGGATATCATTTTCTGATTGCTCCTCTCATGAATTCACATCCTGTTTTCTATTTTGATGGGAGTCTTCAATATTTTTGTTTCATTCTTCTTTCCTCTTTTGTGTCGTCTTTGTTATTCTTATTACTGTACCTCTAAAGAGGGCATCAGCTACATTATTAGCTTCGCCTTTTAAGTTGAGAAACCCCTTTATGTTAAACTCCAAAAATCTTTCAATCCATCTCGCTTGTCTAAAAGTCAAGTCACCTTTGTAAAATAAATCATGTACACTGCGATGATCACTTTGTAACTCAATCGACTGACCAAATAAAAAGAACCAATGCCTCTCTAGAACAAACAGTAGGCAATGCCTCTCGATCGAATGTACTATAATTTCTTTTTGTCCCTTTAAATGACCTGGAAGTAAAACGAATGGGCTGATATCTACTTTTATCACCTCATTGAGAAATTTCCCCTCCAATAGCTAATCTATTCGTATCTGTTGTCACTAAAAACAGCTATCAAATCTAAGGTATGCGAGTAAGTCATTGCTAGTTAAGGCAGCCTCTAAATGGTTGAAGACCCTTCCTTCTTTCACTCCCTAGTTCATTTTATTTCCCTAAAGCATCTAAGGGTCTCGCTTTTTCTCCAAAACCACTAATGAATTTACAGAAATACTTAGCAATTCCATGGAACACAGTTACTTCCTCAGGTGTACGTGCTCTGGTGAAATCTCTAATAGCTTACACTTTACTGGGGCATGGTTGGATACCTTAAGGGGTCATTATATGACCTAAAAATTCGATCTGTTTACAGAAAAATTTGCACTTTGACAAATTTATCTTCATTCCATTACAATGCAATACTTCTAAAACTTCACGAATATCAGTATTGTGTTTTTCAGCCGTTTTCCATATAATTATGAGTATCGTCTAAATAAACAAGAACATTAGGGTCAACCAAGGGAGATAATACTTTTCAGCCTTCTACTACTCCTGCTACAATTTCCTTTTCTGATCAACATCTTTATGAGATTTTTCTTACACGGCTACTGAAATGTTTTTCCATTGGCATACCTTGGCATTTAAATGCCTTCACAACCATAGGAAATAAAATATGATTAAGATCAATAAGACTTTCCTTTCGTAACACCTAGGCGATGAATTCATCCCCAACTCTATCGTAATACCCCGTGATCTAAATCTATTAGGTTTTTCCCTAGTTAGACCACGTTCATCAATTGTTTTGCATTTCCTAGTGTAATACCACTTCATCCCTAGTTGCACCTCGATAATTAATTTGCCTTGCCCACCCTAGTGCAATACCATATGATTGATGCAAATTTATAGGGTTTTCCCCCTAGTTACATCTAAGCAATTAATTGCATTGCCATCCTTAGCAGAATACCATATGATCTGAAATTATAGGGATTTCCCTCATACACCTGAAAATTCTTTGATTTACCGTACTTAAAGCAGTATAATGTGATTTTAAATTATTGTGGTTTTGACTAGTTACACTTTGGTAATGAACTACCTTGATCTTCCTAGGCCAATACAATATAATTTAAATTGATAGGGTTTTTCCCTAGTTACACCACTATGATAAAATTTCCTTGCCAACCCGAGTGCAATACCCTTTGTCTAAATTTATACGGTTTTCCCTCAATTATACTTCGGCAGTTAATTGTCTTTCTATTCCTATTGAAGTACCATATGATTTATGTAAAAAAAAATATCAATAAAGGATTTCATTTCACCCAGAGCAAAAGACAAATCCTGTCATTCATAAATAAGACATGTAAATCATCTCACTATTTGGAAATGAGACAATAAATATTACTAGTCATCTTGTATTGATATGATAAATCTCTTCAGTATGGAATTTATTATATAAGTAAACACATTATCACTAGACTCTAAGGTTATAAGTAATTACTGTACGAAGTGATTGTTTGAAATCTAATCATTACCCTAAACCAGTGATTCTCAACCTGTCTGCTACGGCGCCCTATTGCACCAGGATTATCAACAAAGTGTGCCTCAAAATTTCATGGATAGGTGTGAAATATTGTTATATATACATATATATATATATATATATATATATATATATATATATATATATATATATATATATATATGTATAGGTATATATATATATATATATATATATATATATATATATATATATATATATATATATATATATATATATATATATATATATATATATGTATATATATATATATATATATACATATATATATATATATATATATTTATATTTATATAGATATATATATATATATATATATATATATATATATATTATATATATATAAATATTTATATATATATATATATATATATATATATATATATATATGCATGTGTATATATATATATATATATATATATACATATATATATATATATATATATATATATATATAAATGTATGTTTGTGTTTATATAATATATATATATATATATATATATATATATATATATATATATATATATATATATATATATATATATATATATATATATATATATATATAAATATATAGATATATATATATATATATATATATATATATATATATATATATATATATATATATATATATATATATATATATATATACATATATATATATATATATATATATATATATATATATATATATATATATATATATATATATATATATATATATATATTCAAATAAGCCATATATATTTTTAATACATTAATGTCTGGATTCTCTTAACGACCTCGGGATCAGAGCACCAGGCGAAATCACACAAAGACAAGAGCTTGGCTCCGGCCGGGAATCATACCCTGGTCGGCAAGCTTCTATAGACAGTGACTAAGCCACTTGGCCACGAAGAGAGATAAAAGTCAATGACAATTCTTCTGTACTTATACCTGTCGAATTCAGGTATTTTGTCCTTAGAATTGAAGTCAACCCATCTTCACCATCGTAGCTAATTGGTAGTTTGTTACTTGGCATTCAATTAATGATAAATTTTGCCCATTTTTACGTGTTTTTTTCATATTCAAATAAGCCATATATATTTTTGATACATTAATGTCTGGATTCTCTTAACGACCTCGGGATCAGAGCCCCAAGCAAAATCACACAAAGACAAGAGCTAGGCTCCGGCCGGGAATCGAACCCTGGTCGGCAAGCTTGTATAGACAGTGACTAAGCCACTTGGCCACGAAGAAAGATAAAAGTCAATGACAATTCTTCTGTACTTATACCTGTTGAATTCAGGTATTTTTTACTTAGAATTGAAATCAACCCATTTTCATCATCGTAGCTAATTGGTATTTTGTTACTTGGCATTCAATTAATGATAAATTTTGCACATTTTTACGTGTTTTTTTCATATTCAAATAAGCCATATATATTTTTGATACATTAATGTCTGGATTCTCTTAACGACCTCGGGATCAGAGCCCCAGGTTAAATCACACAAAGACAAGAGCTTGGCTCCGGCCGGGAATCGAACATTGGGCGGCAAGCTTGTATAGACAGTGACTAAGCCACTTGGCCACGAAAAAAGATAAAAGTCAATGACAATTCTTCTGTACTTATACCTGTCGAATTCAGGTATTTTGTACTTAGAATTGAAATCAACCCATCTTCACCATCGTAGCTAATTGGTAGTTTGTTACTTGGCATTCAATTAATGATAAATTTTGCAAATTTTTACGTGTTTTTTTCATATTCAAATAAGCCATATATATTTTTGATACATTGTCTGGATTCTCTTAACGACCTCGGGATCAGAGCTCCAGGCAAAATCACACAAAGACAAGAGCTTGGCTCTGGCCGGGAATCGAACCCTGGTTGGCAAGCTTGTATAGACAGTGACTAAGCCACTTGGCCACGAAGAAAGATAAAAGTCAATAACAATTCTTCTGTACTT
>NC_090734.1:30751228-30753728 GCF_036898095.1 Palaemon carinicauda | reverse complement strand
CTCAACATGCAGAAAGAACTGGATCACTACCCTATCATGCTTGAACAAAGGGAATCTGTTTTCCTCTATCAACCTCTTAAAGTGGCATTATAAAGTTCTCACTAACGCAAAAGTCAGGCACAAGACAACCATCATATTCTCCTTCGGCAAGTATGCATTCAAATGGTAACATTTTGTTCTTCAAAATGCTAGACCCACTTTTTAATGCCTCATGGATGGTATCTTTAGGGACCTTTGTTTCTGCGTATATTATGTCGATAACATACTTGTGTTTTCTTCCACAAAAGAGGAACACCTCCATCACTTATACATTATTCGTGACCACCTACAACAAAATTATATTTTAGCTTGGTACGACAGATTTACTTATGGTGCCAATTTAGCATCGATCTTAGGGAACTGAATCACCCCTGAAAACTTTCAAAGCATTCCAGAAAACTTATCGGCTGTTCATAACTACCCTATGCCCTCGACCGTGAAAACACTGCAAGAATTCTTGGGCATGAAAAACTATTTTTTTTTTTGGTTTTTGAGAGTTATCACTGCCACTCTTGCCACCCTCATCGTCTCATTCAAGGGTAAGCCAACAGGCCTTATTTGGGGTTCCATCCAGGCAATGTCCTCCCACAATGTTAAGAATGAACTGTCAACTGCTGTTGCTCTCAATTTTCCCATGACATAACAACCTCTCTTTCTCTCTACCAATGACAGTGATGTTGCTATTGGTGCAAAACTCGAGCAGGTGATTAGTTATTTGGCCTGCCCATAGGCTTTCCTTAGTATAAAACTGTCCTAGGCAGAATCTGGCTAGTCCACCTTCAACCATGAATTGTTGTAAGTCTGTTTAGCTGTGTCTCTCTTTTGTGGCGCCACTTCTTAGAGGGTACACCCTTCATCATTTGCACAGACCACATGCCCATGGCGCACACCCTCAATTGACAGTGTAATGCATGGTTTACTACCGATGCTGGCAAATCTCCGCTTTGGTTGTATGAACCTGAAAAAAAACTTGAGCCTTCAACACATACATGAGAAAATTAATCGCACAACCTATGCGATGAGAAAAAACACATGGACGGCCATTCACCTGGGTTTATGTGTGAACGCCATGTCTGATTCCCAATGAAAGGATACTGTGTACCAAGCCTTTAGGACATCCTGCACATCCTTCCATTGGCAAGAAGTTGCCCTCAATGACTCCAACGTGACGTCAGTAATGATATTCCATGGCCAGGGATACAAGCCCCCTTCGTCCACATTTGTTTGACTTGACCCTTAGCCTCACATATTATGCATCCATCTAAAGCTCGACTATTGGAGACAGAGTTTATTTGGCAATGTATTACTTAGGATGCTAATGTTTGAGTACAAAACTTTACTTCTTGCTGAATTCTTAAATTACTTTTACATACGGATTCAGAAGTGAATACCCTTTCTCAACCTCAGAGTTCGTATTCTCACAATCACGTCAATGAATTAGTCTTCTTCCTACGATTAGGGAGAACTACTTCTAAGGATACACTAGATGTCTCAGCAGCTAAAATGCTGCATGGTAACCCGTTGCTCGTCTATGCTTTTTTTTTCACTCTGCAAACACCTATGACAATATCCAATGACTAATTCACCTTATGGGAAATTTCGATAACTGCAGCTAGGCTTAAAACCCCGCAGTGAAGCAACATATACTGAAAGATTCAAACAACGCGACCTTTCCTTGATATTCGTCAAGATCAAAGGCTTTATCAATTAACATATGTGCAAAGAAGACTAGATGGCCATTGATCACCTAAAATAATCCTATCTCCGGCAAGAAGACCTGCTTACAGTTTACCTCTCTAACGCTGCGTGACCTATTAGACATGTATGACTATTTCAAGTACGGTTGTCTTGTAATGTATATTTCATACTAGTTCAAACATTGTAATGCCACAGGTCTCTCTCTCTCTCTCTCTCTCTCTCTCTCTCTCTCTCTCTCTCTCTCTCTCTCTCTCTCTCCAAATCAATAAATCAATCTCCCAGAATGATAGTAGAAAACCCTGTAAAAGCTTGCCATTGCAAATTTCACATTGTTAAAGTTTTATGCTATGGTTATCCTTAATCATGTGTATATAAGCATGATATGTTGTTTGAATAAAGTCAGTTATATGTAGCATGTCTTTCCATCACTCAAAATGCTATATTCAAAACTTACCTATTTCGGGCATTTATTTATTTGTTGTCCTTTATTATAAAAGAAATCAACTAATAAAAAACTATATTTTTCCTTGAACATATAGTCTGATATCTTATTGAGTATTGTGTGTTCAACCATTTTCAAATCTCGAGAACAAACACCTAGGCCAATCTCGGTGGGGCTGGAACTGTTCGATTAGCAAGTAACGGGGAAATCTTATAGTGCCGGTCTTCGGAATCATTGGTGAAACTTGGCACGTGCCAAACCGAAACAAATTTGCCGAGATGGATTATATTTTGTCATTCATTCCTAAAGAAGAGATGACAA
>NC_090734.1:30723728-30746228 GCF_036898095.1 Palaemon carinicauda | reverse complement strand
ATCCCCTTCAGAAAAAAGAACTAAATGCCTTCCAAAAGAAGCGGGATCTTTTGGAGTAAATGAAGAAAAAGAATTTTGTTGCATGTTTCCCACATTAAATGCATCTGTTGAATAAAATGACACTGATATTCCATTCAACCAGTTTTCAAAGTTAAGTCATTCTTCTTCTTAGAGACCTTTAAAGAAGACTTTAGCCAATATTTTCCAGTAAAGCCTCATTTATCCCACACGTTACCTCAAATAAACCATTTGAAAATGTTCCCGAAAGATATGCAGAGGAATTTACTGATCTTATTAGATCAGATATTGCCAAAGCTGACTTTGATTCCCTAACAGATTCAGTTTTGGATAAAGCAGTTATGTCGATATCCAAATTTGGCTGAAGGTATGCTTAAAATGTTATGTCCTCTTCTTCGACATATGTGTGAAGTGACCTTTTCATTTGTACTTTTGATAAAGTCGAATCTAAAAACTAATCTCCATGCTGAAGATGAACTACGTTCTGCTTTATCGAAAACATCACTGCGGATTGAGATACTGGCGATAGAAAAGCAGTTCTAACCATCACATGAATCACAACATTGTTTATTAACAAGATGAAGCTTGTGTTACTCATATCAATAACATTCTATTATGCAGTGTGTCTTATATAAAGAAATTATATATTATATATAGGTGCATTTTGGGGTTTTTGCTATTCAATGATAAATAGTGTACTTTAATCAATTATATTCTTTTATCTAAAAAAAGAATATACAGGTAGCCTTGATATTTGAGTGGGGTCGCAAAAAGTATGGTCAATCTGAAATGGGGTCACCACTGGAAAAAGGTTGGGAACCACTGCCCTAGGGTAACTCTTAATTTGTTTAAAACCTTCCTATTCTCTCTTTCCATTAGTCCATTCGACTCTGGGTGATAGATCATGGTACTGATCTTCTTTATTCAAGGAATTCACACAATGAGTTAGGGAAATGATTATTGAATTCTCCACCCTAGTCTGAGATTATCATGTGTGGAATTCCATGTTTACAAATGTAGCACTCGTAAAACTTCCTAGCGCATTTGATTGCGGTTTTAGTTTTAAGCGCTATCAGTTCTGTATATCGAGTTGAAGCATATATAATTACTAAGAGGTGCTTATTTTCTCAGTCTGACTCGTAAAACCCTGTTAATAAATCTAAATGTACTCTTTCCAAGGATTGACTGGGCACGGGATAAGCCCCTAGGCTTACAGGTGTCTTTGTGTGCCCTTTGTTTTCCTTACAAGTGCCAATAAACCAATGATTTGGCTTTCTGTGACATTATGGAGAACCCCAGGTGGCCATGCATTGGATTTGCATGCAACCAATTTAGGACAGTGGGTATAAGTGAGATTGGTACCAGTACCTGGTCGTTAGTCATCTGTGGTGTATTGCAGGTTTTCCTTGTCACGGATCTACACAGAATATTATCTTTCATTATATAATTCTGCTGCGTATACTCTATATATTCCTTTTCATTAGGATTTCCGTTAAAAGAATTTATGATTTTTTCTAATTGCTGATCTTTTCTTTGCTCAGTCTTTATTAGTTCAGCGCTCCAGCCCAGATCTTCCTGTTCAGATACAGTTTTAACAACAGGCATGGATGTTGATATATCTATTAATTCTGCTAATGGTTCTGTACAAGATGACACGGGGTTGTGTGATAATGTGTCAGCAATGATATTTGCTTTCCAAGGTAAATACCCAATCCTCGCGCCAAAGTCTTGGATGGTCAAGCGTTTAAAGAAGTCGGTTATGGGCTTATGATCAGTATGAACTTTGACAGGATAACCATATATTATGAAGTTAAAATGCACTAGTGAATTAACAATAGCTAGCCATTCTTTGTCTATTACTGCATATTTACTTTCGGTAGGTCTCAGTTTACGTGAATAAAAAGCTATTGGGAAAAACTGTTTGTCATATTTCTGAAGCAATACACCACCTACTTCTAGTTCTGAGGCGTCTGTTGCAATGAAGAATTCCTTACCGAAGTCAGGAAATTTTAAGATAGGAGAACAACACAGTTCATCTTTCAAGGTATCAAACGCTTGTTGATGCTGCTCAGACTATATGAAATCTACGCCCTTCTTCGTGAGATCGGTTAGGGGAGCGGCTATTATTGAATAATTGCATATAAAACACCTGTAATACCCACTACACCCCAAAAATTGCTGTATTCCCTTGACATTAGTAGGTATCGGAAAGTTACAGATAGCTGACACCTTATCGTGGACTACTTTAAGACCTTGACTAGACACCATAAAACATAAATAGACTAATTCTGTTTTGAAGAATTCACTTACTAATCTTTACCCTTAAATTATGCTGTCTTAGTCTCTGTAGCACTACCTCCAGTTTACGTTAATGTTTTTCTAAGGTATTAGAAAAGAGTACAAGGTCGTCCATATAGGCATGCAATATGTCCCCTATCAAGTCTCCAAACACTATGTTTATCATTCTAGTAATCGTTATTGGAGCACAACGTAAACCAAAAGGCATACACAAAAATTCATAAAGTCCCCTGGCTGTGCTGAAGGCAATGTATGGGATACTATCTTCTTCTCATGGTATCTGGTGAAAGCCTTTAAGTAAGTCCAAACTGGTAAAATATTTGTTCTGACCTAGCAAAGATAAAATATTGTCAGTACAGGGCACTGGGATTCGATCAGGGATTGTTTCCTCGTTTAAGTGACGGAGGTCTACGCAGATACGCCATGTTCGATCTTTTTTCGGTACAACTATTAATGGAAAATTATAAGGGCTGTTAAATTTCCTAATGACTCCTTCTACCATTTTACGTACTTCATCATTTACCTCATTCTGGAATTTCATAGGAAGTCTGGACGACGGTACATAGATAATTTTCTGCTTGTCTTTTAACCTTATTTTGTGTTCTATGACATCCGTTTTACCTAAGGATCCATCTGTAGGGGAGAAAACATCATGATATTTATTTAAAAGAACAAAAAAATTCTGCTGAATTTCTTCTTCTTAAATGTCTTCATTGATTTTATTTTTTATAGATTGCATAAAGGATTCATCCGCAACTGATTGAACGTGATTGATTTCAGCGACGGTAAGAATGCGAAGTTTATAAATTTCCACATCCAAGATATGTTGATTTTTTTGAATTAATAAGGTGGTAGTTAAATGATTACAGACTTTAATATTACATTGTTGTTGTGAGCCGACTGTGTAAATAGCTTGTGTGACGGAGAATCTGTTAGTTTTCAAAGTGTCGGAAAGGATTAATATTTCAGATCTCGGCCAAGTTTTCTTTACTCGCACTATTATATTCGAAGTTATGCTCAGCTCGATAGATTGCGTGCAAGATGATATTATGGGTGAGCGACAATTCTGTTGGGTCGCATATATAATTTCTTTATTCATGAGACAAGTGATTGGTTCTTCAACGTACGTTACTGTTTTATTTGTTGTCTCCTTTTTATACAAAACTGAATTTAAGGTATTAGAAGACTTATAGAATTTTCCTTTGATATACACGCCATGTTTGGCAGGGGCTAAGATAATATTTTGATTGCCCATTGACGGGTATCCTATAATTACAGCTGGATATATATCAATGTTTTGTGCAATGATAATAGTATCGGCAAACGTGCGCTTACCAACCTTGTACTGAACTTGAGTTACTGTTTTACATTTAATTCATTATTTCCTATAACCAAGAGCTTTAATCCGGACTTCTCTATGTGGAAGTTCGAAAATAACAAATGATGAGTCTTCAAATCCATGATATTACGTGGACTACCAGAGTCAAAAAATAATGTGAAGTATCGCTGTTCTAAATTTATTGCATATAATGTTGGTCCTAACTCATTTTTGCTTATTATTGCGTGAATAGGTTGCAAATCTACGGGAACCTACACTGATTTATTGGATTCGGCCGTGTGTTTCATAGGAAGATCTATTTCCTCAAAATAATCTGGTAAATTATTAAATGTATTATTTGATACAAATGACGTTGATACGAATGACCCAACATCACTCTCTCCCCCATTGGAGTTAACTATGTGGTATTTGCTTTGCTTTGCACATTCTGAAAATTCGTCTGACCTTGCGAGTTTTGGTCAGACGGCCAAGGAACAGAGTTATTTGAAGCACTATTTGTTTGTTTTTGATTTTGAACTGCATTGCCATTTGGCTGTTTCTTTTTATTAAACTGAGAATTTTTCTTTTTATTTCCAAAGGGAACTGTCTGGGTGTTTCTAGGACTCTGTTGTTGATTACGCGAGTAGCATCGACTATATGAATGGGTTGAACTATTATGAATAGAACAAAATCGCGTCGTACAGTCTGCAGTCATGTGACCTTGACTTTTGCAATTATAACAAGTCATCCCTGCAACTTGATTATTATTAACTACGTTTACTTGTTGTGGCTTAGTTTAATTTTTTGCAAGAACTTGAGTAAGCAAGGGATCAAGGTCATTACACTTAGACATGTGTTACTTTATCTGTTTATATACATGTAGTTCCGTACTTTCAGGCATTAACTTTTTTTCAAAACACCGCACTAATGCCTCAGGCAACATAATTGTCATGCAAGTTAAATACATTAGTCGTAAGAAATCTTTCACGGCGATGTTATCTCCTGTAACCCATGTGGAATTAACTAAAATATCCTGATATTCATTTAGCCTGTCGGCAATGAGAGCCGCCTGTTCTATAATATTAAGCTAAGTCATAGAGGCTTGATTAAGTGTATTTTTTAATGTCAAAACTACGTCTAAAGCTTCCCCACCGCCATAGATTGCACATAGCATAAATTTGAAATCATCCCATGTAACTGCCTCTTGAAAAGAAACTCCCCTAAGATACGCGCTTGCATCTCCTTTAGCAAAGTCTATAAAACTTTTATCTTCTTGTAATTATACAGATGGGTCTGTGATGTGTTTGGCGTTTAAATGAGCATATACTGATGAGAACCATGACTCGACCTTCTGAGTTAGGAACCCATTGACCCGACCTTGCAAAGGAAGGATAGCTGATCTGGCACTCACTAAAGTTACCACGGGAGTGGGGTTACTGGGTCCAAGAGTCCCAGGTGTTGACATGTTTACTTTAACTTTTTTCCTATAACTACGATTCCTTGCGAGTCTATCAAAATCTCTATATGAATACAGACGTCCACTGAGTAAACGCATATGCACTATACAATAAGAATATGTTGCAGATTATAAGGTCCCCCAATATGATGTTATCAAGACAGTTAATGTGACGAAGATATTACCCGAGAACTTCTGAAAGAAAACGGAATTAACACAAAGAGAATTCGTAGTTGTATATAGACTCCTTTAATGAAGGGAAATTAAGATTGCACATAACTCACCCCAGCAATAATGGACGATCGACTCGTGACATAAAACACTTCACTGTAAAAAACTGAATGAATAAAGGATGTACTTAGCTATAGTATATATGGGTGAAGAGCCAATTACATCACATCCACTCTCGCTCTCTCTCTCGTTTTGCAAGAGTTTAGCTGGGTGATGACCTTCGACTTAATTTCTTGTCTTGAGTTGTTGAATGTTTCACTTCCCGATGGGATTCTTGAATGTTTATGATGAAAGTCGTTCATTAAACGTTGATATAGATGAAGGACATTTCGTATTCTTAGGATGTTTAATTATGTATGTTGATTGAAGATCCAGTTCCTCAGTTTATATCTGATTTATAGCTGATATTAAATGAATTCATTACTTCGGTAGACGTAGATACTTCGTCGTAATTGTAGATTTATTACTGTTGTAACTGCTAATTATTACAGTTGTAACCGCTGATTGTTATAGTTGTAATCGCTGGTTGTTAGAGTTGTAATCGCTGGTTGTTATAGTTGTAATCGCTGGTTAATATAGTTGTAATTACTGGTTGTTATAGTTGTAATCGTTGCCACCAACTGTTAGTGTGAGAATGTTATACGCAAACATTGTGGTTCATCTCATATCTCTTCAATGTGATATAGAATTATTAGACTTGTAGATTACTTTTTGAAATAAGTTTAAGTTAACTTTAAACAATTTGTTGTTAGCTCCATCACTGGAGTATGGATGGTTTGGTCTGATGACCATTCCGTATGAAAAGATGAATAGAACTGCCTTACAATAGGCTTGCATCAATAACGTAGTATTAGTTATCTCAGCGTTTATTACAAATACACAGAAATTTGATCATATAGCCTTATATCCAGAAGTCAGGTGATTCCGGTAGGAATCAAAAGGTCAACTGTTTCTCATGGGAGGCTTGTGACATGTTTACAAGACATAAAATAATGTTCACCCATTTCCAGTTTCCCTAGAGTGATAAGCCTTGAGTAAATTAACATGAATGATCTGAGTGGGTTTTCTACGATCTGGAGTTCTGAAAATGTAGGTAATATTGTTCACATTTTTTATGATGGGATAGGGCCCACAAAACTTAGCTTTAAGAGGGGAACCAGGGACAGGAAGGTAGGCTAACACAAGGTCATTAGGTTTAAATTTTCTGACTTTACAAGCTTTATCATAGTTTCTCTTCATTAAGATCTGTTGACCCCTTAATATCTCCCCAGCTATTTTCCTAACCTGCATTAATGTGCTTTCAAGTTAATTCATATATTGTTGAATGGTTTGGCTAGACTCAGAAGGGGTGTTCAACCATTCCTCTTTAATTACTTAAAGAGGTCCTCTAACTGATCTCCCAAACAACATCTCGTAGGGTGAAAAACCAAGGGACTCATGGGGAACTTCCCTGATAGCAAATAGAAGAAAATCAATGCCCTCATCCCACTCAAGTTGACGTTCTACACAAAATTTCCTAAGCATACTCTTGAAAGTTTGGTGCCAACGCTCGAGGCCACCTGAGACTCTGGGTGATGGGCAGCAGACAAAGTTTGTTTAATATTTGGTTCTTTAAGTACCTGAGCAAAAAAGGTCACTGGTGAAATTTGAACCTCGATCACTTTGTATTTCCTTTGGGATACCGAAATTCGCGAAAACTTTCAGTAAAGAATTAGCAATGTTCTTAGCAGAAATGTTACGAAGAGGGATGGCAATAGGGTATTGGGTCGTAGGATATATTATAGTGAGCAAGTATTGATTACCTTTCTTGTTTTTTGGTAAAGGACCAACGTTATCTATAATTATCTTACTAAAAGGTTCATCAGGGACTAACATCGGTTGTAAATGTGCCTTGGGTATTACCTGGTTAGGTTTTCCTGATATCTGACGTACATGACAAGTATGAACAAATTCTGCTACATCCTTTTTCATATTAGGCCAAAAGAAAACATTTCAAAATCTTACAATAGGTCTTATGAATTCCTAATTGTCCTCCATAGGCATCATGAGCTATTTCCATTACAGAATTCATAACAGAAAGCGGTAGCACAATTTGTTGCTTTTCACTCCAAGTGTCTTCACTAGATCTCTTAGGGGAGCGGTAAAACCTCATTAACAAATCAGATTCATGGTAAAAACATGGGGATTTGCTAATCTCATTTCTAAAAACCATTTGGTCATCAAGCTTACTTAAAGTGTTATCGTGCTTCTTAACTTTAATAAGGTTATCTCTACTCATATTTTGTGCTTCAAAATTTACAGAAGTGACTTTAGATTCATCCGAACTAGATTTCTGGCTATGAGTGACAACACAAGAAGGATTTACAGAGCAATCTGGATCAGGTTCAATGTTTTCACCTAGAGGTTTTTCCATTACAATGACATTGGGAACTACCAAATGTCCTGCAAACTCATTAGCCAATAATAAAGATACACCTTTTACTGGAAATTATATATCTCTTATGCCTACCAGCACATTACCCTTCTTTATAGGACAATCAAGATGAGCATTAGCAAGGGGAACTTTAGATATTTGTGAAAGGTCTTTCACAAGAACATGTTCATTAGTTACGTTAGCTTTAATATATGGGAGAGCATTCCTCATAAGTAAACGTTGCGAAGCACCTGTGGCACAAAGTATCCTGACTCTATATTTATCCCCATCAGAGTTCAAAGCTACAGTTCCATCAAAAGTAAAATCATCAAATAGATTTACAGGCTTTTCAGAATGGATATGGGAGACAGGCTTAATCTGAACATCTGTTTTAACTTTAAAGTTAATAAAAGGGTTAAATGGGTTCCAAAAAGGCAAGGAAGTTTTACATTTAAGATCAGGACAGTTTTTAATTGTGTGATCGTCTTTCTTACAATAAATACAACAAACATTAGACGCTTTTGCCATATCAGTCAGAGTTTCAGAGTTTTTAGCTGGAAATAGTTTTACATTATGGTCGGTTCTCTTACTGTTGCCAAATTTATGTATTAAAGAGTAAGTGTCTGCTAGAGAAGCTGCCTTTAACAAGTCTTTTCCTTCCCAATCCTCTATATACATCATAATGTTCAAAGGAAGCTTTCGTTGAAATTCTTTAAGTACAATCAAATTCTCTAATTCAGCAAAAGTACTTACTGCAGCAGATTTTACCCATTTCCTAAACTCCCTTAATTTCTCTGAAGCGAATTTTACATATGTTTGAGTTTCGAACTCAGTTTTGTTACGAAAGGTCTGACGATATCCCTCGACAGAGAATGAAAAAGCATCCAAGATTGCTTGTTTAACATTCTGGTAATCTGTAGTATTTTCGAGATGTCTACAAACTTTCGCAGCTTTCCCAATTAATTTCGGCCTTAACAGCCAAACCCACTGATCGTGTGGCCAATCCAAAAGCAAGGCAGTCTATTCACAAGTCTTAAAATAATCTTCAGGGTTATAATCTGTGAATGTGGGAACCAACTTAATGTTTTTTGCTAAATCAAAGGGTTTCTCCTGAGCGTCCAAAACCGAAATTTCATGTTCCTTATTCTCTCTAGAAAGCTTTGCTTTTTCCTGTTCAAATTTAAGTGCTAACGACGATTCATAGTCCATTTCTTCTTTCTCTCTCTCTAAAGCTAACTGAAGTTTAGCTTTCTCTATCTCGAATTCTAATTTAAGTTTCGTCATTTGTCTCTCTGACTTTAACCTTTGAGCTGCAGCTAATCTCTCAGATTCTAATTTCTCTGCCGCAAGTTTCTCGCGTTCAAGGGAAATGCGCTCATATTCTAACTGCTGCTCGTGGGCTAATACTGCTGGTTCACGAGTTATATACTGTCTAGCTTCATTGCCTAGTTTACCCACAAGCATATGATGCTCAAGAATCAGGTTGCGAATTTCATTCTTCCACAAGCTACTCCTAGTTGCAATTGACAAATGACTAGCTAACTCGAGAAGCTCTAGTTTCTTAGCATTTGGGATACAAGCTAACTCAGCAGAGGGATCCGCAGCAAACTCCTGAACGTTAAACTGAGCCATGGTCAAAGTTAAAGAAAACTTCCTTTAGTAAACAATTAAATTCCTGTTTTACAATTATAATAGACTAACACGTTCCTGCTGCCATTCAAGTAAATGCATTACAAACCCCAATACAAAATTTTCAAGTTAGCGTGTTTATAGTTTCCCGACAAAATTAAATAACAAGCATTACATGTAATAAGATTATTTTAGGGGTTTTAGAGAAAAGGGACAGTCCCGATTCGAAAGCAAAAGGTAATAAAGAACACGAGGGAGTGAAAAGAATTTTTACATTCCCGATTCAAGCTGAAATGGAGGAACTAAGGAAATAACCCGTTGGTCCTAAACAAGCATTATTTACTCCAAACAACTTGAAAGACAACTTACAAACTTTGAATGTCGGCGCAGAGAGAAAATAAAGTTAACAAAGGTTTAAACGATTCCTCACCTATCATCTAAACTATGCAATCCTGGTATCGTCCAACCCAGGGAAAATGACTGCACAAGTCGTAGTTGTAATTATATAAGGACAAAATATGGATATGAGCTTCCGTATAGCTCTCGTGAGTCTCGAGGAGTCGTCGACTAGGTGAGGGCTAAAATGTAAAATATACTACTGCGTTAACACTACCCAAAAGAGCGAACCGTCTATAAACAATAATACGAAAATGGTTTCATAGCGTGCACATATATATCATTAACCCTAATAGCATGTATTCAGAATGTTTATAATAAATCTTGAGTGGAACTAAAAATATTGAACACTATTTGAGGCAACAATTGTCTAACTGAATGAATCCTCAATACGGTAAACGAGATAGATCCCTTACAGGTCCCCAATGTATGTGATGGCTTTATGGCCAAGGTTCAGGGAATAAAAAGTTCTTCCATCGGTCATATAAAATAAATAAGGAAAGGTTTAATTTCAAAACAGAACTAAATATAACACTTTAATATTTAATATTGAAACAGTTTACATAATTACGTTAATCCCTTTCTTACCGCATAAACCAGGGAACACTCAATCCTGCACCGCAAAAATACCAAAATCAATAAACCTTAATATACTAAATTTCAAATATAAGTTACGTTATCAGTTAAACTAAGGTTCACTCAAGATTTGTAAAAAAGAACATTGATACATTACAAAAACTGATGAATAGAAAGAATGCTACTCCAATAGGACACCTATCACAGTAGAGGACCAGGTGAGACTAACTATGCATGAAATAGGTGGTCCAAAGAAAACATAAAGTAGGTGGGGAAAACAAAACCACTCTGAAATCGGGATAACTAAAGATACAGCCAGGGATCTTAAAAACAGGTACAGGAATGAACTGTACATTTCCACAAAAAATGAAAATTAGAACTATATACAAAATTAAGATGCTAATGTGGCAGATGGGTGACAATATATATATATATATATATATATATATATATATATATATATATATATATATATATATATATATATATATATATATATATATATATTTATTTATATATATATATATATATATATATATATATATATATATATATATATATATATAAATATATATATATATATATATATATATATATATATATATATATATATATATATATATATATATATTAAGATATAGATATATAAATATATATACATATATATATATATATATATATATATATATATATATATAGATAGATAGATAGATAGATAGATAGATACATATCTATATATATATATATATATATATATATATATATATATATATATATATATATATATATATATATATATATATATATATAGATAGATAGTTATATATCTATATATATATATATATATATAGATAGATAGATAGATAGATAGATATATATATATATATATATATATATATATATATATATATATATATATATATATATATATATATATATATATATATATGCAATTTAAATTGTTAATAACGCTTGAGTGATACTCAATATGAAACTTATAAGACTCCTAAATCCACATTTTCTTTTCTCCTAAGAATCTTGAAACTTCTTTTGTCGGATTTTCCCAAAGTTGCTTTTGCATCATATCACCCATTGACAATAAGCCAGCCATGAGAGCATCACCTTTTGGAAGATCAGTAAAATCCAAAAGATAACTTTAGTATTCGAAACACTAAGAGGAGATTTTGTAAAGCTCAAGGAAGGAGCTGTAGAACATTTTCTGAACCATCTATAACTTTTCTGTAAAACAATAGTGGATTGTTTATGCTACACATATGACGGTCTCGTAAAACTACAATCGTAATCGTAATATCTCTCTCCCTCTCTCTCTCTCTCTCTCTCTCTCTCTCTCTCTCTCTCTCTCTCTCTCTCTCTCTCTCTCTCTCTCTCTGAGAGAGAGAGAGAGAGAGAGAGATAATTCAAACATTTAGCTTCTCTCTCTCTCTCTCTCTCTCTCTCTCTCTCTCTCTCTCTCTCTCTCTCTCTCTCTCTCTCTCTCTCTCTCTCTCTCTCATGAATCCAGCAATTATCTATTTAATTCATATTTTCAAAAATATTATTTCGTTTATCGATTAAATCCTGATCACATCGTTCCCTTCTCAGGATGGGATGCTCAAACATATTAATGTTATTCAAAGACTAAATACCACCTGTCTATCACCTTTTTGTTCTGAGTCAAAATTAAGTAGTACCAGAATATTTAGATTCTATCAGGCCTTTCATTTATTGATTTATGAAATATTCTCTCATCATTCACAGTGTCTAGTTTGTTATAGTTTGTCTATATAAGGCAAGACCCCAAGATACGATTTTTCATCTAGAGATCCTTTTGCTTATATATATTTCCTGAAAAATAATAGATCACAACACCATCGTGTCATATAATTGTTTTGTTCAATATGAATCTCTTAGGGCAAACGACAATATGCATGTGCAAGAATGAGGCTTCATGGTATGTGGGATGACTTTGGAAACCGGGCATTCAACATATTCATCGAGCAACAAACGAGGAATGATGAGCAATGTTTCTCGAAGTTTTGCAAATACACAAAAGACAAAACTTGATGAAGCATTACAGAAAGCAAACATCCCGCAACAAATATTTTTTCACATGTTACCCACCACCTGGCAAGCTAGTCTACTTGCATGTATATAAGGAGGTGATGTGGGCGTTGCTAGGTATTTCTTACGAAGCAATAAGAGTTTCCACTTCATTATTTGCCACATTTTTGTCTGCCATAGGCTTTTGCTACACTTAAGGACCCCTGCCGTGACACCAATGAATTCTTCTGGTGTGCCCACTGTTGCCATCTTGCCCAAAATAGACTTGAAAGGGATGATATAACCCAAATAGTTAATACACTGCCCCAAGGACAAACCACACCACCAACTGCACCATTTAGGGTCCAAGACGCGACAACTTATGTTGGTCAGGACATGTTTCCAACCTAAAAGCTCCCTAGTGTGTTGCAATATGAACTACTAAGGACACTAGGTCTTGACGTTGTTTCAGGATGGTTTGTCGGAATGAGCTAGCCTGTTAGCCATGACTGTGGGAGATGATGCTGTGGTTGTAGCATATGAGAATGTCCTTACGCTATCGGGACCATCAGGAAAAAGTTTACCTTAAAACATAAGAAGCCCCACCACCATTGATGGAAGAGGACGAAATGGTGGATGAATAGGACACACATTGTTGGGTATGGTCTTGCACATCGCAAAGCCCAAGAGGGTGGAAAGGAAGAGTTGGTGAATGGCTCCAAAATCACCAATACCTGTATGATGGTAAAGAAGAAACTGACTTTACTGAGGAGGCCCGTTCAAAGATTCATCCTCTGGCCTACAAAAAGATTCCAAAATGGCTGTACACAAAGAGGATTAGATATAGGTGGATCTTCACAAAAATAGAGTGGTGCGGCAATGACAGTGTTGACTAACATGTACAAATGGATCTATGAGCTATTCTCTGAATCATACTTTCTATTGTTAGTTATGTCCATGTTTTTGCAATGTCACCATCATTGTGAGATGTATATGATCTATATTCTTCATTACTCTGCCATGTTCCTATCATTCATAACCATCAGTCGGTCGACCTTCGCATGACGTTCAATCAGCGTTTGCATGCTCCCGGTGCTTTGTATACCCTACATTCGTCGCAAAAGCTCGATGTTTGTCATTCTTTCATTCAAGAGGCATTTTTGGAGGCATCAGGGAACAATCAGTGTTGCTACACCGAAAATTTGTTAGATCAGCCTAACTATGTTATCAGAGACTGATATGATTAAAGCCAAAATGTAAAAGATTGGTGAAAACCAATATCAAATCTATTTGATAAACATTCGTTTTTCATACAGAATTGAACTATATGATATTACCATAAATCTATCAATATATTTTTTCCTAGAAAAACTTGGGGATTAAAGCAAAAACAATTGCACATGATGACAAAATAGAATAATATGAATCCAAGTAAAGGTTTACAGTCTCCTACCCCAGCTTATTATCATATGGCATTGGAAGAGACACATCTTTTGAGAGGACACAGATTAATGCCTTTTTAATTAATACTAACTATCTACAATTAAAGCTATTACTTTCTGATTATATTATCAAATCAAAAAGCTCCTAGTAATATGAGAATTCCTTATATTATAGTTGTAGGGGACGGGCTGGTTCTGCAATCAAAATGGGGCTAGATATTTTTCATAGCACAATATTCCTAATGCAGAAAATAAGAAGTGCTCCTGGTTCATTTATAGATACTTTTAACTATGACTAGGAAAACAAACTTTTAAAAGGGAAAAAACAACAAAAACCGCCCATAACCTCTTGTTTCACATCCTAACCTATTGTAGGAGCCGTATCCATACCTACCTATCTGTCACTATATCCTTAGCTTAGCCGTTGACTATGTATCGATCCCGTGTTTGATTCCCAATTGGCTACACTCTAGGCAAAGTAGCACTAAATCCTAATATTTCCCAGATCCTACATCTAGGTTCATAATATTTTATTCCAGACATAGATGAACAGCACGTGAAAAACTTTAAGTGTGGGGAATTAATTCTGGAATAACCTCTATATAAACTATATCGAAAATCTTCACAGAGGTATAGGAATGACATGAAGGAAAATTTATCCGATATTGTTTGAATAAACCATAGATTCAAACACTTTCAACCATATAATCAATTTTTAAAGAAGATTTTTTTTTTTACTTACCAGTATCACTATAGCGCTACTTGGGCTATGAAAGAGTAAACGCAATTTTCATGCTGAACAGTTCATCAAATTATAGCCGATATCGCCAAGAGCGGGAAATAGAGCTGTAGTGTATATGTTACTACTTTATTCCATATTCTGCCTACTGGTCTTATATTAGAATGAGATCTATATACTTTCATATGTTCAAAACAAGCTCACCTTGCTATATCAGCAACACCTTTATTTAGCCACTGATTTTCGTAGCATAGATAATTATTTCATGCTAACTCTGTGGTATCAAAACCTACTTAAAATTCTTCAAAAAGTCTCCTTACTTCACTAAAACAAGTAAATCAACAAAAAGAAAAAACTATACAATTTGAACTAGATATATTTAATGTTTTTATTCCATAAAATTTACAGCAATACTTGTACGGTCATCTAAACATTTATCTAAAAAAAGAAAAGGTTGGAATAAAACCGACTGAGTAATTAATGAGAAAAAAAGAGGTTATTAAACCACATTTATAAAACTTAGACCTACGGGCTAATTCATTGTTTGATCATTATCTTGAATAAAGTGGAAGGTCAGACTCGAAGTCAGCGATCTATTAAAGGAAACCCAATATAAGTAAAGTTACAAAATAAACAAACTCATAAATTTACCACTAATCCCGCACACACAGACGCCAGAATATTTGATGCTAGTCAGTAATCTAAAATAAAAATATATTTGATCTATTAAGAAAAATTAGCCACTTTCAACCTTTACTTTTACAACAATCGTGTCTTTATTAATGGCTGCGAAATTCGGTAAAAGTTACAATTCCTAGACTAACAGAATAAATCCCCTGATGTATGGTAACACCTATTATAGTATGATTCCAGATAAATGTTCCGTCCTCTCTTTAATAGTCACACACTATCAAGGCAAAGGCCAGGATAATTTGTTTGGGACTACTCAGTCCACTTTTGGGCAATCACGTCCCTCTTGGTGATGAGATGTTCAGGATAGAGCAGCCTGGATTCGGAATCAACAGATTAAAACAATACACCACTCTATAGACCTTGCTACACACTTATTAAGAGAAACGCCTTGAAAGCAAATGAATGTATATATATATATATATATATATATATATATATATATATATATATATATATATATATATATATATATATATATATATATATGTATATATATATATTTATATATATATATATATATATATATATATATATATATATATATATATATATATATATATATATATATGTATATATATATATATAAATGTGTGTGTATATATAAATATATATATATAGATATATATACATATATATATATATATATATATATATATATATATATATATATATATATATATATACATATATATATATATATATATATATATATATATATATATATATATATATATATACATATATATATATATATATATATATATATATATATATATATATATATATATATATATATATATATATATATACATATATATATATATATATATATATATATATATATATATATATATATAGATAGATAGATATAGATATAGATATATATATATATATATATATATATATATATATATATATATATATATATATATATATATATATATATATATATATATATATATATATATATATATATATATATATATATATATATACACACACACACACACATATATATATATATATATATATATATATATATATATATATTTATATATATATATATATATATATATATATATATATATATATATATGTGTGTGTATATATATAAATATATATATATATATATATATATATATATATATATATATATATATATATATGTGTGTGTATATATATATATATATATATATATATATATATATATATATATATATATATATATATATATATATATATATATATATATATATATATATATATATATATATATACAGTAGAACCTCGGTTTACGAACGACTCCGCATACAAATTTTTCAGTTTACGAAGTGACTTTCTCTGAAAAATTCGTCTCGGTTAACGAATATTTTATCCGTTAACGAATTTAAATTTCCCTCCCACGTGCAGTTTTTTGTGGAAAAGTGTTACCGCCGCGCTTCCCGATTGCATTTTTCATGGAAATAACTTAACGACAGCATCTCACAATGGAGTCACGTGACTCCTCCCACGCATACCTACCACCCCCTAAACCCCTTTATTACCCCCTTCACTCGTTCATTATCTCAGTATCCGCCGTCTCGATAGCACACATACTTAGTGAATTCGTGGACGATTTCTTTGTGATTTTTACACGTGGTTTGTGATTTGTTTTATTTTCAGTCATTTGTGATTACAGTACTGTACTGTGTATTATTGTGATAGACAATGGCTCCTAAGATGTCGAAGAAGGAAAGCAGTAAGAAGAAGCTGATGATAACGATCAAGATGAAGAAGGAGATCATCGAGAAGCATGACCAAGGCATGCGTGTGAAAGACATTGCTAGTTTTTACCAATCGCTTGCAGTCGACGATATGCACAATATTAATGAAAAAAGAAGAAATAAAGGCCGCTAAAGTAGCTTAAGGTGTATCGTCGTTGTCGAAACAACGGCCACCTATTCTTGATGACGTAGATAATTTATTAATGGTGTGGTTAAATGAGAAGCAGCTCGCAGGAGATTCAGGAAATGAGAACATGATTTGCGAGAAGGCAAGAACCATTTACGAGGACTTGGTGAGAAGTTAGCCAGGCACATCAGCAGAAAAACAAAGTTTTAAGGCAAACCGTGGTTGGTTTGAAAAATTCAAGAAGAGAACTGGTATCCATAGTGTTGTTCGGCATGGCGAGGGGGCCAGCGCCGATACGAAGGAAGCAGAGTCTTTTGTGAAAGAGTTCAAAAGGCTCGTGGACTCCGAGGATTACGTTTCCCAACAGGTGTTTAATTGCGATGAGACAGGCCTCTTTTGGAATAAAATGCCCAGGAGGACCTATATCACGGCAGAAGAAAAGGCCCTTCCTAGCCATAAGCCCATGAAAGACCGTCTAACCCTGCTCTTCTGTTCCAACGCCAGTGGGGATTGCAAAATTTAACCTCTCCTGGTGTATCACTTGGAGAATCCACGAGCCTTCAAGAAGAACAATGTGCAGAAGAAAAAGTTTCACGTCATGTGGCGTTCTAATACGAAGGCTTGGGTGACAAGGATCTTCTTCGTTGAGTGGATGAACGAGGTTTTTGGTCCCGAAGTCAAGAGATACCTCCTGGAGAAGGACCTCCCACTCAAAGCCTTGCTGTTAATGAACAACGCTCCTGCCCATCCTCCAGCCATTGAAGAGGACATAGCGGAGGAATACAAGTTCATTAAGGTGAAGTTCCTACCCCCAACACCACTCCAATACTCCAGCCCATGGATCAGCAAGTGATCTCAAATTTAAAAAAAACTTTATACGAAAGCTATGTTCCAGCGCTGCTTTGAAGTAACAGAGGGCACCAACCTTACCCTCAGAGAGTTTTGGAAGGATCACTACTCCATCTACAACTGCCTGACTTTAATTGATAAAGCCTGGCAAGGAGTCACCAGGAGAACCCTCAATTCCGCCTGGAAAAAACTGTGGCCCGACGCCGTTGCAGAACGGGATTTCGAGGGGTTCGAACCCAACCAGGAGGAAGCAGTTGACGAGGATATTGTGTCCTTGGGCAAGGCAATGGGGCTGGAGGTGGACACGGATGACATCGACGACCTCCTGCAGGAGCATAAGGAGCAGCTGACCACCAAGGAGCTGAAGGACCTGCACGAGCAGCAGCAAAGAGAGGTAATAGAGGAAATATCATCTGAGGAGGAGGGAGGCACTGCAAAATCACTGTCTTCGAGTGAGATAAAAGATTTTTTAAAGAAGTGGGAAGACGTGAAAAGTTTTCTTGAGGAAAATGTCCCGAATAAGGCTGAAACAGACCGTGCAATAAATTTATTAGTCGATAATGGGGTGGGTCACTTCTATAAAATTTTCAAGAACAGACAAAAGCAGGTGTCTATTGAAAAATATCTTGTGAAAGGGGAGAAAAGAACTGTGAAAGACGACGACCAAGAGTCTCGCAAACGCAAAACCAGTGATAGTGAACGCCATTCTCGCGAGAGAACTCCAGTCAACGTTCCTGAAGTTCTCATGGAGGGAGATTCTCCCTCCAAGCAGTAACCCCCTCCTCCTCCTTCCCCTCCTCTCGTCTCCATCAAGCCAGCAGCGACACTCCTCTAAGGTAAAGTTCAGGTTAACTGTGCATGCATATCCATATTTTCATCATTAAATGACTGCAATATTTTAATAATTTGTGTAGAGTACATTAGAGTACTGTATGTGTAAGGAAAAATTTGTGAAAATTAGTTTTTGTAGATGGGTTGAACTAATTTTTTCGATTTTATAACATTCTTATGGGGAAATTCGTTTCGCGATACGAATTTTTCTTTTTACGAGTTCGCATTAGGAACGAATTAAATTCGTAAACCGAGGTTCTACTGTATATATATATATATATATATATATATATATATATATATATATATATATATATTTGTGTGTGTGTAAAATATCATCTGTAGAATTCGCCCCAAAGTATTCCAAATGTAAAAAAATCTATTCCCTAGCAACCCTATCTGCAAAATTATCACCAGGTCCATAATTTGTGAAAAAGATAATAGGGTGTTATCGAAGTGAACTAATTATATGAAATTTGGATAAATTAATGGTGTTTTGCTGAATGAGGTATGAGCTATACCGAAAGTTTCCACATAGATATGCTGGAAGAACTAATTATTTTATTTCTATTTGAATGATGATTTCCGTCAACTGTGATAGAACAAAATCTGGCCGTCAAAGACTACACCACTCTTCAGAAGACTAGAGAGAACTGCATTGAAATTAAAGAAATAAATAAGCAGGTTAAAAAAAAGAACATATAAAAGCTTTAAAAATATATCTAAATTTTTCTATCTAGAATTGTATAAAAGTAATATGTTCAATTATTCTAAACTGCATTAACAATGGCAATTTAAACTTCAGACCATGGATATCCATCATAAAATAAAATCTTTAAAAAAAATTAGGTGAAGAACAAATCAGATTAGATACTAAGATAAACACTATTGTAAGTTTGCTACAGTATCATTACTTCAAATCTTATATCCTCAAAAATGTATTCAAATATAACACTAATAATGAAGTAACCAACGAAAGTAACTATTTTTTCTTTTTTCATCTATATATAACTATCTATATTTACTCGACCTAAATAAAGATATTTCTAATCAGTCAGTTCAAAAATCATTAACTGAAGAAGAAAATCTATTAGCATAATGATTGAACTTGAAAATCCCTTACTTTCGTATTAATTTCTATAGGCATTTTCAACATTTATTTCTTTAACTTTAAACGGAGGTTCCTCTTGCATAAGCCATACAAGACATTACATACAAAACATTCTTTTATTTCAAACCTCACAAAGATTTTTTTCCCCCATTTATTCTATAAAAGTTAAAATGATATCAACATTTTGAGAAATTTAGCTAAGAACTCAAGTATACTGTATACTGTAATTAAAAGTAAACCGGATAAAAGTTATGGAGATTTGATACTGAATAAAATTGATCATATTAAAAAAAATGGAAGATGTAATAAATGATAAGACTAAGTGCTGATAGTTTATCTTAGAAGATCCCTTTATTCAAACTTTAAATATGGAGAGCAAAATAAACTAAGGAGTTCTAAAGTTGGAAAAGTATGGTATTTCGTCCAATGAAACAGCTTCAACAAATATGACAACCGGGACACAGTCTGGTATCATGTATGGTGCTCTATAGATTCACAAAAAAGGAATTCCTCTGAGACAAATCCTCTCAGCTATTAGTACCTGTTCTTAAAACCTGTCTAAACTTCTACTCACTAAACTCTCCAACTCTTAGTAAATGAAAGCACTCCGACGAACACTAACGAATATGTAGAGTTGATTAATAATATCTAGAATGCAAAGAACTATATGTGCAGCTTCGACATAGAAAGTTTATTTAAAAAACATTCCTTTAAAAGAAATTTTAGAAATACTTCTTAACCCTGGATAGGTACGCTCCTCGGACACCCCTTTAAGGGTATACTCGGACGCGAACGACCCCGACGCCAAAAAAAATTCTTGAAAAATCAGTTTTTGCAGTAACCTCCTTTTTTCTTTTGCCAAAAAAAAAACTTCAATGAATGCTTAAAACAACTGTAAAGATAAATACTACTCATCTGCAGAAAAACTATTTATTATAAATATTTTAAAAAATTAAGTAGAAAAAAAAAAAGACCTGACATAAAAATTCATAAAAAAAAAGTTTATACATATATACACAAATCCTTTTAGGAATTGATTCTTGAATGTTTAGGACACATCTTGATGTATTTTGGATGAAGTCAGACCCATGGAGGTGAAGATCTGAAATGAGAAAAAAAGGGTAACTTTTTTTGGCCAAAAAAATTTGTCCAAATTTCATGAATTTTTTGGGGTACCCAAATGAAATAGGAAGTGGCTAATTTTTTTAGGGAATAAACATATGTTATCCTAAAATAGAAATATGTAAAAAAATCTTCATTATTTTGTAAATTACATTTATATCAGGGGCCATATCTAAAGGTAATTTTTTGAGTACTTAGAAATTTCGTAAAAAAATACATATATTTAATATATAATATGATATTTATGCAGGTAAAAATATACCAAAATATCACAAATTCTATAGGGAACAAGAATATATATAGATAGGGCAGCTTACGCTTCGGATATGTCCACAAAATGGCCGCCAACCACACTGACTCAGACTCCCTAATCTGCCACTTGAAATGTAGGAAGGGTATGTCAATTCAAGGTGTTATTTACTAATCTAATTATTATTGGATATGCATAAAAATTGTATGGTGGGTTGCTGGATAATTGTCGATAATTTTACGACTATAAAATTAAAATTCTGACCCAAAAAAATTTTTTTGAAGGGAAACAAAATCGAAAAAAAAAAATTTAAAACAATATAATATTTTAGCTAAAAAAATTTGATGATATTCAATCAAAAAAGAAGTAAACAACATTTTCCGACAAATAAACATCTAGAGGAATCATTACTCTGTGATAGTTCCTTAGTACGTAGTAATTTTGAAAGAATTGGGAAAAAACGAAAAAATGGCAATCACCGGAAAATCGAACACATACCTATATATACGCCATATCTGGCTAAAAAAAAGATAGGCATGGGTAGCCTGATCATCTAGAAACACTTTCCAACACTATAAAAATATAAGTTTTGCGACACTACTTGCCAATTCCTTACGGTAACATGACTAAGCAAAAAAATGCAAAACAAATAAAAAGGGGCACTCGCGGAAAAATGGCTAACATTCTAATATACGGCATTTCAGAAAAAAAAAAATTCAGCCACGTGCTAGGCAAACCATCAAGGCACATTTTCCGACAAATAAACATCTAAATGAATCATTACTCTGTGACAGTTCCTTAGTACGTAGTAATTTTGAAAGAAATGGGAAAAAACGAAAAAATGGCAATCACAGGAAAATCGAACACATACCTATATATACGCCATATCTGGCTAAAAAAAAAAAGATAGGCATGGGTAGCCAGATCATCTATAAACACTTTCCAACACTATAAAATTATAAGTTTTGCGACACTACTTGCCAATTCCTTACGGTAACATGACTAAGCAAAAAAATGCAAAACAAATAAAAAGGGGCACTCGTGGAAAAATGGCCATTCTAATATACGGCATTTCAGAAAAAAAAAATTTCAGCCACGTGCTAGGCAAACCATCAAGGCACATTTTCCGACAAATAAACATATAAATGAATCATTACTCTGTGATAGTTCCTTAGTACGTAGTAATTTTGAAAGAAAT
>NC_090734.1:30713728-30716228 GCF_036898095.1 Palaemon carinicauda | reverse complement strand
AAATTTGAAATTTCATTGTGAGTCACGACAGCCCATTTACTTTTGAGAAAGATATTAGATCTGTGTCTTCATCAGTTGCCCCCCCCCCCCCCCCCCCCCCCCCACCAAAACAGAAAGAAAAAAAAAAGACTGCTTTATTAAGAAGTAATATATGATCTTTGGTGGTCAATCTATTCTTAAGAAGTCTCTGAATTCTTTCATTCTAACTTCATACGAGGATTGTTCTTCTGTCTTGTATTCATCTGCCGATTCTCTTCTTAATTTTCAGGACAGGTGCTAACAGTCTATTGAATTTCTTATTCCTTATCTATTTATTTATTTCTTCATTCATTATTATTATTATTATTATTATTATTATTATTATTATTATTATTATTATTGGTGGTAGTAGTAGTAGTAGTAGTAGTAGTAGTAGTAGTAGTAGTAGTAGTTATAATATTATTATTGCTAGCCTAACTACAACCCAAGATGCAAAAGCAGTATATTTTCTGTCCAAGGGCTTCCTCAGGGATATATATCCTAGCGAAGAGGGGAAATAAGTAAATGCATGAATTATTTATAAAGGTAAAAAGATAAACACAGATAATTTAAGAATAGTAAGAATATTAAAAGAAATCATTCTTATATACTGTAGATATAAAGAAAGACTTATGTCAGTTTGTTCAAGAAAAATAAATCTTTGCATGTTTGCACTTTTGAATTACTACCCAATCATGGAGATTCTTTCAAAATTTCGTTATAGGTAGAAGAGAAGTTTTAAAATACTGTCTAGTATTGAGCCTTATGATGGAAAACGCTTGGCTATCAGAAATTACTGCATACCTAGTATCACGAACAGACTGCTACTGTTAATGAGTATCAGAATCTAAAGGATGGTCAGAAACATAAGACATCTTTTGAAATATATATATATATATATATATATATATATATATATATATATATATATATATATATATATATATATATATATATATATATATATATATATATATATATATATAACTAATTTTACGGTGGAGTAATTTATTCAATCGCTTCAAACTATTGTTTGATGGCTGCCAAACAAACTGGTGCCCAACATTTGAGTCTGGTGAGCACTGGAGTGCCTGTCATCTCAACATGAAGATAAGTACCGTGTTTGGGAGGAACGATGGTTGTTTGATGAAGTTCTGTACAGAGAAGGTCCAAGTACGGCGTGCTTACTTTGGCGGAGCTGTCCATGCGTACGCTGATATGATAGGTTGAGATATCGACAAGTAAGAATCTGCCTTGACTAACTGTAAGGGACCAACATAAATCAAGAGGTGTAAATTTGATAGGAAAGGCAGCGCTGATGATTGGCAATGTGACGTCACCAACGAAAAATCTCATTTATTATAAAGCACTTCCTAACAATAATGTAAGGTTATCGCAACCGTGAATAGGTATGTCATATCAGTTGGCAGCTATCAAGCACACTTTGGCAGACTTGAACAGACTACGCCATGTTTTGGAGAGTGGCTTTGGATGAAATGAACGCCAACCACACCTGTCTAATAACAATCGCATACAATGTAACTGCATCATCTAAAAGAAAAGATTAGTTACATAGGAGGCCACCACAAACAAATGATAGCCCATTTACATATTTTCTTGCTACTGAACACCCATTCTCAATATTTCTTCGTAGCAGACCCGAATCTCGAGTTGTAGTAGCAAGTAGCTGTAGAGGTCGTTGGTTGGGGCAGGAGTTTGGGGTGGGTGGGTGGGCCTGGTCTGAAGCGGCTGCAGCACGTCACGGACAAGGTACCTGAGTCCCATCGCACCTATGTCAGCTTCGGTACATATTGAATTCCTGTCCTCTTCGCCAGGACAGGCAGTGTTGGTGGAGATATGGAAGCTGGTAAAAGTGACATGTCCATTGAGTGAGTCAAATTTGTTCAGTAGTTCATTTCTCGGGCAAAATATTGACCTCATGTAGAGCTTTGTGTTTTACATAATTGATATGTTAGCTTGCCTGTAAAAACAATTGGAGATTTCTGGCAAAGAGTCCTTTGGGATTAGCCACGAGAACATAGTCACATCCTTGATCAAGAATTGGACCAATGTACACTGAAACCAGTTCAATTTGTATCTATACTGGGGAAGGACAGTAGTTTCATAGGGAGTGGTGTTGTTAAGAGAGTCAGGTTCGGAGGGTGGCATCATCACACAGGTAAGACGCGGCATTCGAGGGCGAAGGCGGTAGGGAGCTGGTCACTTCCAATGTCTCCACTGTGAGAGTAGGCCATTAGGGTCTAACTGAGAGGGCGATATAAATGAAACTATCTGTATTTGAACAGTTAGAAAGTTTATATAACACAGGTTCAGGACAAGGATGTCACAAAAAATGATAACGTATTGGTATATTTCAATGAATCTGTGGGATCTCATACAGAGACCAATATCGTTTTCATTAAAAAGAGCCAGCTAAACTATATAATACATGTGATCTTATAAATATGGCATTGTTGGTTCA
>NC_090734.1:30699083-30706583 GCF_036898095.1 Palaemon carinicauda | reverse complement strand
GTTGATACAGTCT
Organism: Palaemon carinicauda; assembly: GCF_036898095.1. NCBI lineage: Eukaryota > Metazoa > Arthropoda > Malacostraca > Decapoda > Palaemonidae > Palaemon > Palaemon carinicauda. The sequence continues at coordinate 30,706,570 of NC_090734.1, read as the reverse complement.
GTATTACTGTTTATTCACACTAGCCTGGAAAAAGCTTGGCACATGTGTCCGTATTATGCTTAGTTCACCAAAGTCAATGGAACAGTTCGTAAGGGCACGTTAGTGGCCTATCACTCAGTCTGTAGTAACAGTCTGTGACTACACACCCACCCTTAATTAATCGTCCCAAATTAATTTCACTGTTCCTCGCAGATTTAAACAGCAGGTTTAAGAATTCTACCTGCTGCTACCACAGACCTCTTGAGTTGCTCCACTTGCTTTGCATAGTGCATAAAGAACACCTTGGATGACTAAAAGCCGGTGTACGAACGAAGATGTTGGAAGTCCTAATAATTAAAGAAATTTATGGAAGAGGCAACTTTCCTCAGATCATGACTTGCGGGTGTACTGTCTGGATCCGCTCTGCGAATAAAATTGGTGAGATTCACCCTTAGTTTTTTTTCAGAGATAAATTTCAACCCGAGGTTTCTCCTCTGAACAGCTGTCCTTCCTTAAAGTCTGAAGTTCCATGAAGATAGACCTTTAGTCACTCTACTGGACATAGAGATACATCTTCCTTCAAAGGGCATGTTCTTTAGGGACTCCACCTGTTGGTGGGTAGCTCGTTCTTGGTAAGAAACGTTGGGTCTGGAAATACATTCAGTTCTCCCTCCAAGAACTGGACGTGGCATTCCTCTCTAGAGAGGGCCACTATTTCACTAACTCTAGCCTCCAAAGCGAGTGCAAACAGAAATATGACTTTTTGAGTCAAATCCTTCTAAGCACACTCCTCATTGTTCATTATTTAGGCAAAAAGAAGAATCTTATCTAGTGATCCTGAAATGGGTCTTGGAGGTGCTGAAGGACTAAGCTTAGCACCGGCCTTCAGAATTCATTAAGAACGTTGTTAGAAAATTCGACCTGAAAGGCATATAGTATCAGTCTTGTCAAGGCAGACTTGCACATTGATATTGTGTTGGCTGCTAAACCCTGCTCATGAAGGTGAATGAAGAATGATAAACAGAAATCTGTCGAGATTTCTTTTGGTTTCTTAGCCTTGAAAAAGGACACCTGCTTCTTCCATGATGCCTCATATTGTCTTTTCGTTTCCTCCAAAAAGTCTATACTGTCTCTTGATACCCCGAATCCTTTTCTCGTCGCTAAGGAGAGAAAATCATGAGATGCAGGTTCCGGGTTTTCTGTGATGAAGCGAAGACAGTCGACTTCTGTACTCGCTGACACAGGGTTGGATCTGGTAGCGGTACAAACTTCAGTCGTAGTTCCAATGCCAGAGGGAACCAGACGCTGTTTGGCCACTTGTGTGCCCCTATTGCCACTTTCCCTTTGAAGGATCTCAGTTTGTCAAGGACCTTCAAAAGGGGTTGTGCGGAGGGAACAGGTAAATCCTGGACCATCTGTTCCAGTCTAGGGACATAGCGTCCACTGCCTCCGCTAGCGGATCATCGTGTGGGGACACATAACGATGTATTTTCTTGTTGTCTTTCGTCGCAAAAAGCTCTATCTGCAATTCCGGGACTTGGCTCAAGATGAAGGAGAACGATCCTGCGTCTAGGGACCATTCTGACTCTATTGGTGTAAACCTGGATAGAGCGTCCGCTGTCACGTTGCGGAACCCTTGAATGTGAACTGCTGACAGGTGCCATTTCTTTCTTTCCGCCAAACGGAATATGGCCAACATCACTTGTTTGATTTGAGGTGACCTCGATCCTTGTCGATTCAGGCATCTCACTATCACCTCACTGTCCAGAACCAATCTTATGTGGGTCGAGTTGTGAGGAGATACTTTCTTTAGTGTCAGAAGTACTGCCATGGCTTCTAGAAAGTTGATGTGAAATGACTTAAAAAGATTAGACCAAGCTCCTTGGACTCTCTCTTGGTGAGAGTGGCAGCCCTAGCCTTCCTTTGAAGCGTCTGTGTGGATAGTTGCTTGGCTTTTTACCACGGCTTGAGAAGCGTTTGCAGTCGAGTCGGTAGTGGTCTCATTAGATCTCTTCGCGCGTTTGATGCATATTTTCTCCAGACTCCTGTCGCATCCTTTGGCTGTGCTCTTAGCACTGGATCTGTTATCGAAGCAAACTGTAGAGAGCCCAGCACTCTCTCCTGTTCGCATCTTGATATCCATTTGCATTTTAGTAGTCTCTTGACAGATCCAGGTATTTTTTTCTTCTTCTTCCCAAGAATGGAAAGTCGATGTGACTCCAAATTCCAGTGGATTACCAACCACTGAAATTTTTGAGCTAGAGATAGTCGAGACTTTTTGATGTTGATCTTGAATCCCAGATGTTCCAGGAACTGGATCACTATCTTGGAGGCTTGCATGCATTCTGTCCTGAATGCTGCCCACACCAGCCAGTCGTCCAAGTAGGCCACTACTTGAATCCCCTTTAGGCGTAATTGATGGACAGCTGCGTTAGCAAGCTTCATGAAAATCATTGGGGCTATGTTTAGCCCGAATAGCATGGCTCTGAAGGAGTAAAGTCTTCTTTGTAACTTGAAACCTAGGTAGGAGGAGAGGTGACGATTAATTGGAACGTGCCAATAAGCGTCAGTCAATTCTATAGACGGTATATGCCCTTTTGGGCAGTAGGGTCCTTATGTGTTGAAGTGTGACCATCCTGAACTTGTAGTTCCCTATGAACTTGTTGAGTGGCGACAAGTCCAGAATGACTGTGTTTTTCTGAGTCCTTTTTTGGAACACAAAACAGCCTTCCTTGGAACTTTATGCACTTAACTTTTCGGATTACTCTTTTCTCTAAGAGTTCTCGGACATATTCTTCCAGAACGGGGGTAGAGTGTTGGAAGAACTGAGGAAATTGAGGTGGAGGACTGATTCAGATCCAACCTAGTCCATTCTTTATTAGGCTGTGGGCCCAGGGATCGAAGGTCCAACGATCCCTAAATAGATGTAGTCTCCCTCCTACTGGAAGAATCTCACCTCTGCTCTTGTGGACCTGAGGTCTTCCCTCCTTGACTGCGTCCTCCCCTGAATCCCCTTCCCCTTGAAGGGCGTCTAAAAGAACCTCTGGCTGTTCCTCTAGCGTTTGAGCGAAAGGAAGAAGTCTGCCTTTCAAAAGCTGGGTTAAAAACCGACGACTGTGTCGCCACTTGTTGAGGTACCCACTGGTACGTGGTTGGAGGTTGTGCCACTATCTGAGGCACCGCGGTCGCAGGAGGTTGCTGTTGTTGCTGTCAGTAGGGCTTAGCAGGCCGAGAGGATAGTCTAGGCCTTTTTCTCTTTTTCTTGGGTTGGGGACCCTCAACTGGAGAAGACTTTCTCTTAAGATTTAAGCTCCACTTTTGGAGAAGGTTCCTATTCTCTGTTGAAGCCTTGTCTACTACCTCTTTAACCACTACGTTGGGAAAGGGGTCTTTACCCAAGATGCAAGAGGAGATCAGCTTCCTCGGTTCGTGCCTCACCACAGCCAAGGCGAACACGAACTCTCTACAGGCTCTCCTAGCTTTAATAAGGCTATAGAGATCCTTCGTAGCTTTGACCAGATGGGTTTTGGTCACTACCATGAACATGGCCTGGTTCTTGGGGTCACTTGCCATCGTTTCTAACGTCGTTTGCAGCGACATCGATGCCGCAAGTGTCTCTTTCATCTCTTGCTCTCTGAGCAAGAGAAACTCCAACAGCTTTGGAAGTTCCTCACCAAACTGACGTTCGGCAATATCAGCTTCTTGCTTCCCGACTGAGAAGGTAAGGTGGACGTCCTTCCAGTCTTTTTGGTCCAAGGGTAAGGTCAGGGATAACGGCTTACACTCCTCCTAAGAGGGGCATGGTTTCCCTGCCTCCGCCGCCTTTAAGGCTGTCTTATATCCCTTTTCCATGAAGGGAAAGGCTCTGGTTGGAGAAGCCCCAAAGGAGGGAAGCTTCTTACTCAAGGCTGGCACCTTTGAGTTTGTGAAGCCCCTCTCTTTCATCGAGCTCGCTAGTAACGCCTGTGTTTCACTATGGTCAAGAACTATGACCTCCTTCGGCTCCGTCTCTTCCTTTGATGCTGGCTCCTTCCTAAAGCGGACCTAGCAGTCCGGGTGAGAGTCTTTGTTGGGCCAAAATTCCACATCTTCCAGGGGAATTGAGCCCAGCTTCTCCAATATAACAATCTTCCCGGTTGTCATTGGCATGTGTTCGGCATACCTCCAAGGATTGGTATCCGAGCAAAAAGGAAGATCCTTCACGTTGAGTTGCTTCTGGGGCCCACGTGATGCTGCAAGTCTACGTATCTCAAGTTTCATCGCAGCTTCCCTTCCATCATTCTTCTTTTGTATTTGTTAAATCATCTCAACAATAGAAGAAGGAGTCCTTCCCAGATCACCTGGGATAGCAGACGATGTAGGGGTAACAGGTTCTGGGTCTGGAACCGATGTAACCGACACCTCGTCGATTTCTTCCTCTTCTATTTCTGGAGCCTGGGTCAGCTCCTCCTCCTGACCTTCTCCCAGAAGGTCCTTCTCTGTATAATCCGACACTTCTGACATCCTATCGTCCTATTGGATGTCTTGAAGGGCGGCCGAGACTTCAGAATCTACCGGATTCTGCACAGTTGGTATCTCCTCCTGAGGCTAAGGAATGACTGCATCACCCGATGCCTTAGGGAAAAGGTAGGCCCTCATCTTCTCGTTTGGAAGGTAGGGGCCTAAAGTGTTTTTCTGAAAACCCCTCAGCTAGGTTCGCAACTTTTCCCTAGCAGCATCCCTTGACTCCGCCAACTTAGGGGTGTCAAATGGCTCGGTAATCAGGTTAGTACATATGGTACATACCTGAGGGTCCTAATACCGGAGATCACCGTTGGAGGCTGCGCATGCTGCGTGCCTCCTGCATAACTCATGTCCACAGAAGTTCTTGCTGCGGACATTGAAGAACAAACTAATGCATTTCGGATGGTCCACCTGTAAAGAGAAGGAAATCTGTGAGTATCAAGTGAAGGCTTTTAACTTATTATTATTGTACGGTCTCAACAAAACGTTATACAAGATAACATTATGTATGTTACTAGCACCCGGCTACCGGCCGCTAATCGTAGTGGCCGGCAGATCTCGGGATGTGTTTTTTACTGCTGGCAGGCAAAGGTAGCGATACCCGTGCCTGCCGGGAGTGACTACGAACCAGAGAACCTCCACCTACCCGGCTGCCGGCCGTTTAAGCCGGCAGTCGGGCTAGGACTACAATACACTAGCAAGAGAAACAGTATGAATGTAAGGTTAAAAGGCGGCATTGCCATACAACCTTCCATCCAGAAAGAGTGAACATATGGAAAGGGAGAATGTAGCTTTCAGGCTTCCTATAAATCCATAGCCTGCCGGGCTCTACCAGCAGATACGGAAGGGAGACCAAGGGAGGTCTGAGGTTCACTCTGCAGAAGAAAAAGGGTCTCTGCCAGCCGGCACGTTATTGCCGGCCGGCAGAGAGCTGAGACGGTCCCCCATCCTAACCTACATTAGATACAGAAGTAGGACTGCGGCCAAGAGATGTGATGGCTAGGCCATCACTGAGAAAGAGAGGGGGGAAGGGATAAGGGTCTTGTAAACTTAGTTCTAGTATGAGAAACACCCAGCAGTTAAGAAAGCTTATCCTAACCTAGATTTTGTCTGATAGGGAGGAAGGCTGGTAATACTTGCTATCCTCCTCCATACCGGAACAAAGTTAGGTGTAGTTATTTCACCAGGCAAAGGGGAAAATTCATTTTCCAGCCCGAGAATAACAACACAGGACAGTCTGCTAGACCACTAGTATAAAGAATCATCTTGTTCAGAATCCCTCAGATGTGGGCTAGGGAAGCAAAGCCTCCTGTGTCTGCACCTAACCTAGCAAAGGAAAATCATTTTTTATGCTAGGAAGACGCAGACCACAGACTAGAAGCTCTGATGTTCTGCCCCAAACCCAACAACCAGTCACTCTGGTTACCGGGTCAAGACAGACATATCCTAGTATAGTTAAGCCTGAATATCATTCAGATAGAGCCACTAGGACTAAGCCTAAGGCTTACACAGAAGGAGAAAGGGATTGAACTTAGTCTCCCGAGGAGAAAAGAACAACCAGGGATGTGTGCGGAAGTAAACTAAAGCCCCATAGGCTACTAGCCTAGGTGCGGTGAGAATTGATTACCTAAATCACCGAAACACTCTCGTATACAATCTTGGAGAAGAAAATTAAACAATATCTTACATGTATGAAATATTTCAATAACATAACACTCGGAAAACTTATATCAATCATGAAAGTACTATGGCCAGACGCCTAGGCTACTAAGCCTCGCGAAGGGCAAGATCAGTTACCTAAATCGCCGAGCTTAAAACTAACGGCATCATATAAGAATTCCTAGAGGAGCTGAATAGCTAGATTTATTAAAGCATAACAACCAGGAACGTCGCTCTAGCTAGCTAAATGACCCACGCATAGCGAGCAACAGCATCCAGGATGCCTCCGGTAGGCAACAGCTCTTGTTAAAGTTAATATCACTTTTGATTCAAATCAAAATGACAAGAGCTTACATTTGTACAACGTAAAAATAATACTCAACTTTCCAGAGCAGAAGTGGCCAGAGAAAGCATCATAATGTTGAATAATATCCAAAATTATGAGATATCACAAGGGAAAACACCGAGTAGTAGAGCTACACTAAAAGGAATAAAGATGGCGCTGCCGTTTTTGTCATATACACACTGGAAACGGAATAAGAGAGATACCTTATGAACGGCTCTCTTTTCATTCTTGTTTCTAGATTCTTGTCACTATACCCCTCGAAGCGTTAATACTGTTCAGGGTGAATATAGATATGTGGCGTGTCCAGAATACGTACTCTGATATTATGCGATATCCCTGTTAGATTTATTTAGGGATATTCGCTCCAAGGGTTAGAATTCTGAATACCTTAAGGTAAAATTTTCTGGGAATATCACTGTAGGAACTTCCATCTGGACGACATGGCCTGAGCCCCCAAACCAAAAAAAAATTATATATATATATATATATATATATATATATATATATATATATATATATATATATATATATATATATATATATATATATATATATATATATATATATATACAAATAAGCCATATATAGTTTTGATACATTAATGTCTGGATTCTTTTAACGACCTCGGGATCAGAGCCCCAGGCGAAATCACACAAAGACAATAGAAGTGTTCTTTGGAAGATAAGATTTAACAAGTGTTGTTCCGGTCAGTATGCAAAGTGATAGCATCAAGGAAAGACAGACACTATCGGTATATAACCCCTTAGACATAAATGGAGCAGAGTCTGTGCAGCCTTGCTCCTCATGTTTTCAAAGAAAATGAAAATAAATTACCTCCTGGAACCCATTCAAAACAAAAAGTTGAGATATATGTGCTTGTGCATGGGTGTGATTATTCTGTTTGTGCTCGTGTGCCTAATTTGATACTAGTAAACACTCAGAGAGGTCTTTGATGGGGGAAAACCAATTCTCTTTAGAATATTGAAGCTATATTCATATG
>NC_090734.1:30671583-30694083 GCF_036898095.1 Palaemon carinicauda | reverse complement strand
AAAAAGAGAGAATGTGGGAGAGACCAAAGTATACAATTTTCTAACAAGTTAGAAAAACTTATCGAATTAACCTGAAAACGTTTCCAAATATAACTAATGAACATTTTAATTAGCTAGATAGTTTCTAGTTGAGTTATGGGCTTGTTGAAAATCTAGTTTTAAAAAAATTAAACATTCAAAACTAATTCAGTTCTTCTGAAAGCACCCATTTAAAACTTCTAGAACACCCCAAAGAAACGTAAAAAAAAGGAGAAAAAATATCTCAACATATATAAAATTGAAAGTTATTAAATGAATACTGGTTATATAAAACTCTAGTTATTATATCAATATTTACTTAAGCATTAATCTCTCCTTCACTTTATATGGAACCACTTGATTTGGATAAAACTAGTTAAAACCGATGACTAGACTAGATATTAACTATTTAGTTTACTAAATTATTTGATAACATTTATTTGCTAACTAATCTACTTAATTAAACAACTGGACAGTATATTTTCTCTCTCTCTCTCTCTCTCTCTCTCTCTCTCTCTCTCTCTCTCTCTCTCTCTCTCTCTCTCTCTCTCTCTCTCTCTCTCTTAAATTTGGGATCTCGGCAGATTTGCTGTTCAATACACTTTCATTTCGATGAATTACTCATTTAAAATTTCTTGCAACTAAATAGAGAATATGAAGGGAATAATTTGGTTGAGGAAGCTGAGGAAAACCTTGATGAGCGCATGCAGGATTTCGGTGTGTTTGTAGTCGAAGCTCTAATTGAAAAACTATAGAGTTTGGAAAGCCACTAGATACGATGGAATACGTGCTAAGATGACATGGGCTAAAAATTAAGTAACTCCCAGAATACTTACATGATTACTTCATAGTATGTTGCGTGAAGAGGATACACCTAATGAATTGGAGCTTGGAGTGTTGGAGAAAATCGAGAAAAAAGATCCGCTGATTGTGATAATTACAGAGGCATCCCACCTACGTCAGTTGCCAGGAAAATATATAGCATGCTCATTCTAAAAATACTACAAAGACAGAATGATGAAAAGCTGAGAGATAAACAAGCAGAATGCAGAAAAGGTAGAAGTTGTAATGAGCAAATATTCATTTAAAGACATGTTGTATAGCAATGTGTAGTATATAGAAATCCACTTCTGATGATATTTTTGGACCATGAAAAAGCTTTTGATAATGTGCACCAGCCATTTTTATGTAGAGTCCTGCGTTATTATGAAGTTCCTCCTAAATATGTCAAATTTATTAAGTCTGGTCATGATAATAGCAAGTGCAAAATTGGTGTCAGTGAAGTCTTTTCAAATGAATTTCCAGTGAACAGTGAAGTACTTCAAGGAAATGTATTGTCACTATGTTCATCCTCTAAATACATATTTTAATGCATAGAGCAGTTGGGGGTGGTGGAGATGGATTAGAGTGGATTGATAACAAAAATTTAGCTTTCCTACAGTATGCTAATGACGGTGTCTTTATTAGCAGAACATCAACGGACTTACAAAGCTTGCTTACCTGAATGCAGGAAATATCACAGGAGGTTGGACCCAAGATAAATTAAAGGAAGTCAGAGATGATGAGAACTAAATATGGAATAGAAGATGCAATATCGTTTAATGGAGAAAGTATTAACGAGTTGGAATCTTTTAAATATATGGGAGCTCTGATCTCTAACACCCAATCTTCAGAATTTAAGTTTAATGGAGGATTGAGAAAAGGATGATCAGAAAATAAAAGTTTTGCGTAAAATTCGGAATTCAAATCGCTTGAAATTACTTATAAAGAATAGACTATATGTTAGTTCATTAAGAGCGGTGTTACTCTCTGGATATGAATCGGAGATTTGACAATGAAACAATATCCAACAGATTTATATTGATTTGAGAAGAAAGCCCTCAGAAGAATATCGGGAGTTGAATGTCAGGACAGGATTAGAAAAGAAACTATAAGAGAGATTACTCGAGTGAAATACGTTGATGAGATCATGTCGAGTGATAGATGTAGAGGATTTGGACATGATATTCGCACTCCCCAAGAGATATTAGTTTACCAAACTTTCAACTAAGCTCCACAAGGCACTAGAAGATATGGAAGACCAGGGCCTACATGGGCGAGGACTATGAAGTGTGAAATACATGATGATGAATGGAGAAAGAGACGGCGTGCAAAATGTAACTAATGCCCTTTGTGTTAATAAATGTGAGAGATGGTGATTATGAAAGACTAGAAATTAAACTCTAATGGTCTATTTATGAATAGTAAAATGGCTACTCATGGGGAAAAGAAAATTTGGTGACAATGCTGAAAATCTTTTTTAAGACATTATACCATTACAATTTCGTATTATATATGATCCATCCCTGTCTCAGATATTTTAAAAACTTTTTGTTCTTTTAATGGCGATACAGATCGTTATGTATTTTGTACTATAATATTATATGCACCACGGGTATTAAGAGTCAGGTCGCACGGTATTGGATTGAGAGAACATGTTTTAAAATAGTTTATAAGTGTAGTAGCGTATGTTATGAAGGATTAAAACATTAATTTATAGTCCAAATGTTGGGATGTGATTCTTCTTACTTTTGTATTGCAGTAGGGTCCAATCTTTTATAAAGCGATGCTCATTTGGTATTTTATTTGTATGTGTACGAGTTTTGTTTTCATAATCTCACATGAGAGTCAAAACAAGTCAGAGAGTAGAGCTATAATGTAATCTTTATGCATTAAACGTATTTTAATAAAGTCTCTGATTATATTCCACCCAACCAAAAGACAAGTCGGCGAAGATGCTGGGATAGGAACCTTCTCTACAAGGAATTATCATTATTCCAGGTATGTGTGAGGGGAATATTCAACTTTGATAACTAACGCCATATACAACGTTTGGTGAAGATGCTGGGACAACGACATTCTCTACAATGAATTATTATTATTCCAGGTATGTGTGAGAGGAATACTCAACTTGTTAAACTAACACCATATACAACATTTGGCGACTACAGCTGAGAAGAAACTCATGCAGAGAAACGCAACAGCAGAGGACACAACTAGATGTACAAACCCCATGCAGTACCAGCAAGTATGCAGTAAACAAGAGGAACGCCACAATACATTCCTACATTCAAGCTTAATGTAAAAAAAGAAGCCATTATCCTACATATATATTATTGGTTAAGACCAGGTAGGGTAGGATTAAAATATTTTACCAGTAGGCCTTATGTGCTAAAATTTCACAATAAGACAATGGTAGTTTACATCAAACAAAAATTGTAATACTACAAAAATGATTGCACAGGTACACAGGAGGTGCAATTAACATGAAAAAATAAGATTAGAATTAACTCTGTTAGTTGGTAACTAATTTAGTTGATTCTGTAGTTTTCATTTCCTTCACTTAATTCAGGTAAAATGTCAATATGCCCCAGGACATCGAGCATCCAGATAATTTCAGCATTTTCGCTGAACCTAATTCTGTTGCAACACTATGACAACAGTGGTGCTAAGAATTTATGATTTACATTGAAGCTTTAGGTAGTTAGATGCACCGAAAAAGGCGTTATTTCTGCACACAGCTGGTAGAGAGGTTCAGGAAGTGTTTAAGACAGTACAACCTACTGATGACTCTAGTGAATCTGCGATTAAGGCTCGTACCACATATTTTGCCCCTCAGGTCGATAAATGTTTAGAAATGTATCAATTTTCAGCACAGGCATATCAGAAATAACCCAGAGTTTAGATGCTTTTGTGACTAGACTTAAAAATTTGGCTGTTTTGTTTGAATTTCTAGAATTAAAAACTTTTATCATAGATCAAGTTATTACCCATTGCACACCACATGAGCTAACGGAAAAAAATATTGCAAGATAATGATTTAACACTAGGGAAGGTAATGATTATAGGCAGAGCTCTAGAAACATCAAATAGGCATAGTAATATAATAGGTAATTCTACAAGTAATAGAATGGAAAATTCTAAAATTAGGCTTCATTGGCGTTGGAGATACAGCTTTCGAATACCTAAAAGACTACTTATTAGGTAGAAATTACTGTGTGCAAATTGGAAACTCATATTCATCACATGAACCCTTAAACAGAGGGGTACGCCAGGGGTGTTATTGGCCAAATCTTATTCTGCATTTATACTAATGGTCTATCGAAAATACTACATAGGTATGGTGTGAAGTTCAAACTATTTGCGGATGACACAAAATTTTAGTTTTTCATAAATGATATAGATGATGCTACTGAAACTCTAAACCGAATCCTTGATAGTGTTAAGGAATGGAGGATGTTTAAAGAACTTGAATTAAATGATAAGAAAATTGAATACATGGTAGTGTGTAAAAGAAACAGCGTGAGAAACTTGGTTGATATTCAAATGAACGTAAATAATGACTCAGTGCCGATATCTAGTAAACTTCGAGATCTAAGTGTATTGCTAGACTTTAACCTATCTCTAAATGACCAAATAAATAATATAATAAAACTGCTGGATATCATCTAAGAAATATTGCATTTATAAAAAAGTACTTGGACGACAATTCTGTAAAGAAACTTGTGATAAACTGTTTTATTACCACGACTGACTACTGCTACTCTATTACAATTTACCAAAAGTGGAACTTGAGAAATTACAAAACATAATAAACAAAGGAGCAAGACTGATAGAAAGTGTCCCACTTAGAGAAAATATCGCCCCTATACTAATTGATATACACTGGTTGCCACTAAAAGCAAGAATTTAATTTAAGATATGTACAATAACCCACCTAGTTATCAGAACTAATCGTCCAAAATACTCAAGAGAATTGCTATGTATTGTGCAGCCAACAGATCGTGTCGACATGAGAATGGTTACAGATGGCTTCAAACTTTTGGAACCTAGATATATGTTTATTGCAGGCTCCATAGCCTTTAAATATGCCGCCTCGAGACGATATGATAAGCTCCCAAGAGACATCCGAATGATAGAACATTAAGGCTTTCAAAAGGAAACTGATGACTTTCTTATTTCATCACTCATACAACAGTGACGATTTGACAATAAATGAATAATATGCAATATGAAATGTTAAATACTCTGAACGAACAAGGTAATATGACATTGGAGGTCCTGTAGAGAGTGGGGTTCCCCTGCCGTCAAAGTAAGTAAAAAGTAATATAGGCTCAAAGTCGAAAGACATTGAAAATCAGAAAAAAAAATAAATCAAAACCAAGTCATAGGATATTGCCAAACTCTAATGCTCACAAATATCGGAATCAGACCTATATGCAGAAGCAACAGGAAAAAGCCAAATGCTACAGGTGTGGTAAAAGGAATCATCTTGCATACGAAGCAATGAAATGCCCTGCTACAGAACAAACACGCCAGAATTGTTGAAAGACGGGAAATTTTTCAAAAATGATGTATATTTCCTAAACAGTACACAAAGAAAATAAATTCAGCAGTTGATATTATAGACCAAGAGAATAATGTGAAAAATATTCATGATAATCAGGTTAGGTCAGAAACTGATTTTGCGATTCTCATTAATTCTTTTTATGAAGGTGAAAAGAAACATATATTTATAGAAGTGATCATAAATAGTAAACCAATTGTAATTCAACTTTACACAACAGCTGATGTATCAATTATGTGTGAGAAAACACTACTATCACCATTCTTAATTAGTTATCAGAAGGTACAAATAGAGTTTTGAAAGGTTATAATTGTTTTGATATTCAGATGATAGGTAATTCGAACGTAGAAGTACAGTATAAAGATCAGATGTTAGACAGAATGCTATTAACGATAGTTAAAGGTTAAGGACAAACTTTACTAGGTTTGGACTAGTTACAGTGTATTAAATTCCATTGGCCTAGTATTTTGAAGATTACAGGTACAAAAAATTAACACAAGAATGAATTGTCTTTGGAAAACGGATTTTGAGCGAAGCGAAAAATCTATTTTTGGGTGAGAAAGCCCTGTTGTCCTGATGGAAGTTCCTTTTGGGTAGCTTCCTAGGGTATATTTTACTACGGTGATATTCCCAGATAATTTTACCTTGAGGTATCCAGAATTCTAACCCTGGAGCGAATATCCCTAAATAAATCTATAATCGGATATCGCGTGATATAAGAGGAGGTATTCTTGACACACCACATAGCTATCTTCACCCCGAACAGAATTAACACTTCGAGGGGTCAAAGTGGCAAGAAAATGAGAAACGAGAATGAAAGGAGAGCCGTTAATACGGTGCCTCTCCTATCCCACTTCGAGTGTGTACACAATGCCACCGACGGCGGCCATCTTTATTCCTTGTAGCGATACACGAGCTGATACAGATACTGCATTTATAGGGAGGGGTCCTATAGCCCTTTTATTAAAAGGAAGGGCGGGTCCATCGGGACGACATGGCTATATCCCCAAAAAATAGATTTTTCGCTTTGCTCGAAATCTTTTTTTTTGGGTCAGGCCATGTCGTACTGATGGAAGTATACCAGAGCATTACTGTATCTGTGGATTCTCAAATCGTGCCATACCCTCAAGCAAGTATTTCCTGGTCAGCATAGACCTACAGACCTATGATGTTACCGTCATACATCATTCCATCTAAGCATAAATTATGTTAGTGCTTCCTGCCCCCTACAAGGAAGAGTCAGACTAGCCTCTGGAAAAGTCTCGAGGAGTACATACACCTATGGATGACTAACAGACAAGTCAGTATAGTGGTCTCACCCTATATGTTATAAAGGAAATTTTGAATAAGAACCATCAATGTCAGTATGAAATACCAACAAGTCCCCCGGTGTTCCTGTTCTTATCACTGGATTGGACAAAGGTTTATATCCGTGTAGGAATAATTTTTGCATATCCACTACCATCCCTTCAGGGTATGAAGTCTTTCCTTCTTCTGAAAAGAATAAACCAATGAATGTTTGTTTATAGCAAGGAACAATCTTTAGGAATATTCATGTTAAAATTATTCATAGTTTTAAGTGTAATGCTAATACATTTTCTAGTAGAATGTCATAGGCGAATAAGACGCAAGGTACAAGAAATAGTTTATTGATAATCAATAAAAATATATAGGTCAATCGACAATTATAAGAATTATAAGATGGGGAAGAACAAATAAATAAGCATAAAAATCACAGTAAAACAGCAAATATTGTTTCATCTGAAAAGGAAACATATATGCGCCACTTTTAATATCAAAATATTAATATTGTTATTACAGTCTGTCTTTCTGCTCAATCACACTAGCGTCACAAACGCTTGGCACATGTGTCCGTATTTATGCTTGGTTCATCTTTGTCTATGAAACAGTTCATAAGGACACCTTAGTGGCCTAACACTTAGTCTGTAGAAACAGTCCGTGACTACACACCCACCCCTGAATTAATCATCCCAATTAATTTCACAGTTCCTCGCAGATTTAAACAGCAGGTTTAAGAACACTACCTACTGCTACCACAGACCTCTTCAGTTCCTCCACTTGCTTCACATAGTGTCTAAAGTATAATCTGGATGACTTCCAGCCAGTGTATGAGCGAAGATGTTCAAAATCCATATTATTAAAGAAATTTATGAAAGAGGCAACTTTTCTCGGATCATAACCTGCGGGTGTACTGTCTGGATCGGCTCTGCGAATAAAATAGGTGATTTTCGCCCTTAGCTGCTTTAGAGATAAATTTGGGCGTCAGGTTTCTCCCCTAAACAGCTGTCCTCCCCTAAAGTCTGAAGTTCTACGATGATAGACCTTTTAGCACTCCACTGGACACAGCGATGCATCTTCCTTCAGAGGGCAGATTCTCCAGGGACCCCACCTATTGGTGGGTAGCTTGTTCTTAGCGAGAAACGTTGGGTCCGGAAAAAGATTCAGTCTTCCCCCATCTAAGAACTGAACATAACCTTCCTCTCTCGAGAGGGCTACTATTTCACTAACTCTAGCCCCCAAAGGGAGTGCAAACAGAAATATAACTTTTCGGCTCAAATCCTTTAAAGCACACTTATTATTCATCATTGAAGCAAAATGAGAAACCTTATCCAGAGACCATGAAATGGGTTTCGGAGGTGCTGATGGTCTGAGCCTAGCACAGGACTTCGAAATTTGGTTAAAAAGTCGATAGAGAGGTCGATCTGGAAGGCATATAGAATAGGTCTTGTCAAGGGAGACTTACACGTTGATATTGTGTTGGCTGCTAAACCTTGTTCATGAAAGTGGATGAAGAATGATAAACAGAAGTCTGTCCAGATCTTTTGTGGATTCTTCGCCTTGACAAAGGACACCCACTTCCTCCATGATGACTCTTATGGTCTTTTGGTAGATTTGGACTTATATTCTTCTAAAAAGTCTTTACTGTCTCTTGATATCACGAATCTTTTTCTCACCACTAGAGAAAGAAAATCATGAGATGCAGATTCCGGGTTTTCTGTGATGAAGCAAAGACAGTCGACTTCTGAACTCGCTAAGTCAAAACTGGATCCGGTAGCGGCAGAAACTTCAGTCGTAGTTCTAATGCTAGAGGGAACCAAACGCTGTTCGGACACTTGTGAGCCACTATTGCCGCTTGAAAGATCTCATTTTGTCGAGGACCCTCAATAGAAGGTTTTGTGGAGGGAACAGGTAAATCCTGGACCATCTGTTCCAGTTGAGGGATATAGCGTCCTTTGCTTCTGCTAGAGGATCCTCGTACGGGGACACATAATGATGCAACTTCTTGTTGTCCTTCATCGCAAAAAGGTCTATCTGCAGTTCCAGGACTTGACTCAAGATGAAAGAGAATGATCCTGTGTCCAGGGACCATTCTGACTCTATCTGTGTAAACCTGGATAGAGTGTCCGCCGTCACATTGCGGACGCCTTGAAGGTAAATTACTGACAAGTGCCATCTCTTCTTTTCCACTATCCGGAAGATGGCCAACATCACTTGGTTGATTTGAGGTGACCTTGACCCTTGTCGATTCAGGCATCTCACTATCACCTCGCTGTCTAGGACCAATCTTATGTGGATTGAGTAGCTAGGAGAAACTTTCTTCAGTGTAAGAAGTACTGCCATGGCTTCCAGAAAGTTTATATGAAACGTCTTGAATAGGTTGGACCTAGCTCCTTGGACTTTCTTCCGGTGAGAATTACCTCCCCATCCTTCCCTCGAAGCGTCTGTATGAATAGTCATTGAGGGGGGAGGTGGCTGAAGAAGTACCAATTTCTTCAGTTGCTTGGCTTTGGACCATGGCTTGAGAAGCGTTCGCAGACGAGTCGGTATTGGTCTTATCAGATCTCTTCGCGTGTTTGATGCATAATTTCTCCAAACTCTGGTTGCATCCTTTAGCTGTGCTCTTAGCACAGGGTCTGTTACTGAGGCAAACTGAAGAGTGCCAAGCACTCTCTCCTGTTCACGTCTTGATATCCTTTTGGATTCTAGTAGTCTCTTGACAGAACCTGCAATTTCTTTCCTCTTCTTCACAGGAATGAAAAACTGGTTTGACAGTAAGTTCCAGTGGATTCCCAACCACTGAAACTATTGAGATGGAGAAAGCTGACTTTTTTATGTTGATCTTGAATCCTAGATGTTCCTGGAACTGGATCACCTTTTTGGAGGCTTGCATGCATTCTGTCATGGATGCTGCCCACACCAGCCAGTCGTCCATGTAGGCCACTACTTGGATTCCCTTTAGGCGTAATTGCTGGACAGCTGCGTTTGCAAGGTTCGTGAAAATCTTTGGGGCTATGTTTAGCCCAAATGGCATGGCTCTGAAGGCATAAAGTCTTCGTTTTAGCTTGAACCCTAGGTAGGAGGAGAGGTGACGACTGATTGGAACGTGCCAATAAGTGTCTGACAAGTCTATAGAGACGGTGTATGCCCGTTTGGGCAGTAGGGTCCTTATGTGTTGAAGTGTCAGCATCCTGAACTTGTAGTTCACTATGAACTTGTTGAGTGGCGACAAGTCCAGAATGACTCTGAGTTTTCCTGAATCCTACTTTGGGACACAAAAAAGCCTTCCTTGGAACTTGATGGACTTTACCCTTCGGATTACTCTTTTCTCCAAGAGTTCTCGAATATATTCTTCCAGAATGTGGGTAGAGTGTTAGAAGAATTGTGGGAACGGAGGTGGAGTGTTGTACCAACTCCAACCTAGTCCATTCTTTAATAGGCTCTGGGCCCAGGGATCGAAGGTCCAACGATTCCGAAAAAGCTGAAGTCTCCCACCTACCGGAAGCATCTCACTTTTGCTGTTGTGGACCTGAGGCCTTGCCTCCTTGACTGCATCCTCCCCTGAACCCCCTTCCTCTTGAAGGGCGTCTAGATGAACCTCTGCCTGTTCCTCTAGCTCTTGGGCAAAAGGTAGTTGTCTGCCTTTCAAACGCTGGTACGTGGTTGGGGTTTGTGCCACCATCTGAGGCACTACGGTCACCGGAAGTTGTTGCTGCTGCTGTGTGTAAGGCTTGGCTGGCCGAGAGGATAGCCTAGGCTTCTTAGCCTTCCTTTTGGGTTGGGGACCCTCATCCGGGGAAGACTCTCTTTTAAGAGTTAGGCCCCACTTCTGGAGAAGGTTCCTATTCTCCATGGCGGCCTTATCCACTACCTCTTTCACCACTTCATTAGGGAAGAGGTCCTCACCCCATATACAAGAGGAGATCAGTTTCCTCGGTTCGTGCCTCACTGCAGCCGAAGTGAACACGAACTCTCTAAAAGCTCTCCTAGCTTTGATAAAACTGTAGATATCCTTTGTTACTATGGCCGGATGGGTTTTGGCCACTACCATAAACATATCTTGGATCTTGGGGGCACTTGCCATCGTCTCCAGAGTGGTTTGTAAGGACATCGATGCAGCAAGTCTCTCTTTTGTATCTTGCTCCCTGCACAAGAGAAAATCTGACAGCTTTCTGGTCCATGGGTAAGGTCAGGGACAACGGCTTACATTCCTCCAAGGAGGGACATGGTTTCCCTTCCTCAACCGCCTTCAAGGCAGCCTTATATCACTTCTCCATAAAGGGAAAGGCTCTGGTTAGAGAAGCCACAAAGGAAGGATGCTTCTTACTCAAAGCTGGTATCTTTGAGTTTGTGAAGCCCATCTCTTTCAGCGAGCTCGTCAGTAAGGCCTGTGCCTTACTATGGTAAAAAACTATGACATCCTTTGGCTCCGTCTCTTCTGTTGAGGCTGGCTCCTTCCTAAGATGGACATAGCAGTCCGGGTAAGACTCCTTGTTGGGCCAGAATTCCACTTCTTCAAAGGGAGCTGAACCCAACTTCTCTGATATGACAATCTTCCCAGTTGTCATAGGCATGTGCTCAGCATACCTCCAAGGATTGGCATCCGAGAACAAAGGAAGATCCTTCACGTTGAGCTTCTTCTGGGCCCCACGTGACGCTGCAAGTCTCCAAAACTCTAAATTCATTGCAGCTTCATTTTCATAATTCTTCCTCTGCATCTGTTGAATCATTTCAACGATGGAAGAGAGTCCTTCCCAGATATTTTGGGATAGCAGACGATGTTGAGGGAACATGCTCAAGGGCCGGAACCAATGTAACCAACACCTCGTCGATTTCTTCTTCCTCAGTATCAGGAGCCTGGGTCAGCTGCTCTTCTTGGCCTTCTGCCAGAAGGTCCTTTTCGGTGTACTCGGACACCTCAGACATCCTATCGTCCAGTTGGATGTCTTGTATGGCATCCGAGACGTGAGAATCAACCAAAATCTGAACTAACGGGATCTCCCCATAAAGCTGAGGAATCACTGCATCCGCCGATGCCTTAGGAAAAAGGTAAGCCCTCATCTTCTCGCTTGGAAGATAGGGGCCTGAAGTATTCTTCTGGAAACCCCTCACCCAGGTTCGAAGCTTTTCCCTAGCTGCGTCCCTTGACTCCGCCGACTTAGGGGTGTTAAATGCCTTGGTAATCAGGTTAGAGCAAATGGTACATACCTGAAGGTCAAAATACCGGAGATCACCTTTGGAGACTGTGCATGCTGTGTGCCTCCTGCACAACTCATGTCCATAGAAGTTCTTGCTGAGGACGTTGCAAAATATGCTCCCACACTTCGGATGGTCCTCCTGTAAAGAGAAGAAATTCCATGAGTATCAAGTGAAAACATATCACTGGATAACTAATATTAATATATATAGCTTATAACAATCAAGCTAGAAAGGAAAGAAGGAAAGACACATACTTGTATTTCCTGTCCAGCCAATTGCTGTAACCTTCCAGATAATAAAATTAAGGTTAAATCAAAATCTAGAATAACCTTCATCATATTTCTCAGAGAAAATGTAGGTGTAGCTCACACCATTATAAAGAATTTTAATATACTTGATAATTAATAAAGAAAGAGCTCACTTTCTCCATTCTGTACGGTCTCAACAAAAGGCTGCACAAGGCAACACCAAGTATGTTGGAAGAACTTAGGGTTACAATAAATTCCATACTATAGTTTTCTCCATGCAGTATATACTATACTGTAAAAATACTGGCTACTGTTTATAACATAATATCCTGCCGGCACGTGCCGGACGGCACTTACCTTAATATAGTTCCAAGGTATACTACCATCACACTACTGGGTGGCAGACCGCTGGTTCAGTTTGTGTGCCGGACGGCACTCTCTGCCGGACGGCACTCTCTGCCGGCCGGCAACCAAAAACAACAGCACCCGGCTGCCGGACGCTAAACGTAGCAGCCAGCAGATCTTATGGTATGCTTCTGTTGCCGGCCGGCAATGGTAGGCTACCTAGCCTGGCAGGCAGTAAAACAGAACCAGAGAACTTCCACCCGCCTGGCTTCCGCCCACTCAAGCCGGCAGCTGGGCTAGGGGTACATACACTAATAGGAAACCCGAAGGAATGTAAGGATATAAGACGGCACTGCCTTACAGCCCTCCATCCAGAAAGAGTGAACATAAGGAATGGGAGAATGTAAAATTCAGGCTTCCTTCTATCCATCGCCTGCCGGGCTCTACTGACAGACATGGATGTAAGACCAAGGGAGGTCTGGGGAACACTCTACTAAAGTTAGGCCTCTTCAGATTGTGCCGGCCGGCAGAGGACTGAGCAAGTTCCACATCCTAACCTACTCTAGGTACAAATGTAGAAAGATGGCCAAGAGTTTTAATAGCTTGGCTATTACTAAGGATAGTGGGGAATGGGGAAAGAGGGTCCTGCAAACTTTGCTCTAGTATGAGATTATCCTAGCCTAGGGTTTATCTAGGGGAGGGAGGTCAGCAACACTTGCCACCTCCATCAATACCAAAACAAAGTTTGATGCTGCTATTCACTAGGAAATGAAGAATCTTATCTTTCAATCCGAGAACAACACTGGACTAGTCTGCTATATTTCTAGTAGAAGGAATCATCTCGTACAGAAACCTTCGGATGTGGTCTAGGGAGACTAAGCCTCCTATGTCTGTACCTAAAATAGCAAAGGAATCTCATTCTCTAAGCTAAGAAGATACAGACCCTAGAAAAATTACTCTGATGTTCTGCCCAAACCTGAAACCAGATACTCTGGTTACAGGATTAGTACAGAAACACCCTAATATAGTTATACCTGAATACTATTCAGAGAAAACCACTAGGGTTAAGCCTCAGGCTTAACTCAGAGGGAAAAGGGATTGAACTTAATCTCCAGAGGAGAAAAGAACAACCGGGGAAGTGTACAAAACTATACTAAAGACCCATAGGCTACTAGTCTAGGCGCGGTGAGAATCTATTACCTAAATTACCGAAACTCTCTCGTATACAATCTTGGAAGATAAATATTCAACAATATCTTATAGGTATAAAAATGCCTATACCTTCAATAAATTTAAAACACTCGGAAATCTGTATATCATGCATGAAAGTACTAGGTCTAGAAGCCTAGGCTACGAAGCTTAGCGTAGCCCATGATTGGTTACCTCAATCGCCAAAACTTAATTACTAACGTCATCATATAAAGAATTCCTATTCGTAAAGCTATATAGCTAAATTTATTAAAGTATAAGGACCAGGAACGTCGCTCTGGCTAACTAAACGACTCATGCATAGCGAGCGACAGCGTCCAGAACGCCTCCAGTAGGCAACAGCTCTTGTTTACGTTAATACCGCTTTTGATTTATTTCAAAACACTAAGAGCTTACATTTATATATAATAAAGATAATACTCAACTTTCCAGAGGCAGAAGAGGCTGGAGAAAGCATCATAATGTTAAGATAAATCCAAGATTACGAGAAAAACACAGAGAAAACACTGAGTTGTAGAGATACATGATAAGGAATAAAGATGGCGCCGTCGGCGGCATTGTGTACACACTGAAAGTGGAATAGGAAAGCTACCTTATTAACGGCACTCCTTTCACTCTTGTTTTTCGTTTTCTTGCCACTTTGACCCCTCAAAGTGTTAATTCTGTTCGGGGTGAAGAGAGCTATGTGGCGTGTCAAGAATACGTCCTCTGATATTACGCGATATCCCATGTTAGATTTATTTAGGGATATTCGCTCCAGGAGTTAGAATACTGGATACCTTAAGGTAAAATTCTCTGGGAATATCACCGTAGTCAAATATACCCTAGAAAGCTACCCTAAAGGAACTTCCATCAGGACAACATGGCCTGATGGAAGGGAGACCTGACTGACATGGAAACATATAGAATGCTTATTGTAAAGAGACTGGAGAGAAAGATTGATGAAAAGCCGAGAGATGAGCAACCAGGACTGGAAATCAGTAGAAGTACCCATGACCAAATTCTTGTTTTGATATGTATAGCGATGCATCCACATTTGATGGCATTTTCGCTCTATGAAAAAAGCCTTATATAGGGTGCACTGGTCAGTTGATAGTTATGAAATTGTCCTTAAAAATTTTAATTTGATTAAGTCTGTTCATAAGCATAGTAAGTGAAATGTTAATGCTAATGAATTTCAAGTAAACCATAGAATATTCCATGGTGGTGAAAGATTAGAGTGGATTGGCAATAGGAAATTAGCAGAACTAGAGTATACTGATAACACTTTTCTTATTAGCAGAGCACCAAAGGATATACAATTGTTGCTTACAAGAGGGCAAGAAATATCACAAGCACTTGTGCTCATGAGTATTAGAAAACAGGCAGGGAGTATGCATTGAAAGATGAAATATCATTGGAAGGAGAAATAATTGAAGAAGTAGAATCATCTACGTACTTAGGAACTATGATCTTCAATACAGGGTCATAAAAAAAAGAATATAAATAAATCAATATGAAAATGGCTAGGTTAAGTGAAATTTGAGAATTAAATCGCCTGAAATTAGATGTATGAACCAGACTATACATCAAATTACTGAGATCGTTGTTACTTTACGGGTATGAGTTATAATATGACAATGTAACAATCTCCAAAAGATTTAGGAGATTTGAAAATAATGCCCCCAGAAGGATATGGGAATATAAATTTCATGACAGGATTAGTTATGAAACTATTAGAACGATTACTTGAATGCCATATGTGGATGATATCATAATGATAGGTAGATGGAGATGGTTCGTGCATGCTCTTCGCACTCCATAAGAGATTTTAGTTCATTAAACGTTCAGCTGGGCTCCACAAAGCACTAGAAGACTTAAAGATCAAAGCCTAAATGTCTTAGTACTTTGAAGCTTGAGGTAGGAGATGATGAATGAAGAAGAATTAAAATAAAGCTCAAGATAGTGATGACTAGTGAAATCTAACAGAAATCCTTTGTCAATAGTCGTAGGAGGAGAGGTTGATGATATATATTTATGATTACACACAAGAATACGAACAAACACAAATACACACACACAATTATACACACACACACACACACACACACATATATATATATATATATATATATATATATATATATATATACATATATATATATATATATATATATATATATATATATATATATATATATATATATATATATATATATATATATATATATATATATATATATATATATGTGTGTGTGTGTGTGTGTGTGTGTGTGTGTTATTGGATATTTGTTTCTCATTGATATGTGCCGATAAAGTCTTTTAACGACTAATCATTATATTCTGTTTTTCCTCATGCATTCAAGATCACTGAATGACCAAAACAGTTTAGTGGTGACTTCTTTTACTTGACATTTTTTTTTTATTCAACTTTAGTGGGAAAAAAAACCCTTCCGGAATGACAATTTTAGAATGACTATTCTAGAGAAGTTTTAATAGCCTATTGGCTAAACGGTAAAAAATAGCCCAGCGAGGAAACGAAACAATCTATGTATAAACAACCAGAGGAATAATGATCAATTTAATAAGATATGTTTAGAACATTAAATAGAGTTATGTCAGACTGCTCAGCATAATATGGATCCCTCTAAGGTTGAAATTATTAACTTTCGAACTATTGTTGATATTATTAATAGAAAGTATTCCTCATTGATACATGACTTTGCATGTATAAATTACTTCTAAAGTAATGAAGAATATTTTTCTTCAAATAAATATATGGTAACTAATGTGAATGATGCACTTCATTTAGGAAAAGTAGATGTAATACGGTTATAAGTTTATAGAAAATTTTATTCCTCGTTGAAAATAACATTGTGAAACCATCTAGTCATAGTGCACGAATTATATATATATATGTATATATATATATATATATATATATATATATATATATATATATATATATATATATACACATATACATATATATATATACATATATACATACACACACACACACACATATATATATATATATATATATATATATATATATATATATATATATATATATATATATATATATATATATACACATACATATTTGATAGTTGGGTACCTCTCGGGAATCAAAATTTTAGTAGAAATAAGGTAGTCAATGCTGCTATCTTCATCTATATTCGGTAGCTTTGGATATAACTTATGGGTTCATCAGCCTATCTGACACGCTCTTAGTTTGTTCATTTTTTTACATATAAGGGGAGTCTACCTACTCCTTTGTGTTCCGGTGTCATATACACTTTTCAATGTGAACTCTGTAATGAGTGCTACATGTGAACTCTGTGGTGAGTGCTACACTGGAAGCAAATCTAGACAGCTTCAGTGTAGGATTTCGGAGCACATGGGGAGATCGGTACGAACCAATCTACCTTTAAATTAGAAGCCAATTTCAGCTATTTATGACCACGCATTTAAATATGGTCATGCCATTTCTAAGGAAAATTTCAAAATTACAGACAGATATAGTGGTGTCAGCCAACTGAGAATCTTGGAGTCTTTAAAAATGTTAAGACAAAACCCAGCTTGAATGAAGGCTTACCTGTTCAGCCTTTATGTATATATATATATATATATATATATATATATATATATATATATATATATATATATATATATATATATATATATATCTTATATATATATATATATATATATATATATATATATATATATACATATATATATATGTATGTATGTATATATATATATATATACACATACATATATATATATATATATATATATATATATATATATATATATATATATATATATATATATATATATATTTTATATATGTATATATATATATATATATATATATATATATAAATATATATATATATATATATATATATACATATATATATATATATACATATATATATATATATATATATATATATACATACATATATATATATATACATATATATATATATATATATATATATATATATATATATTTATATATATATATATATATATATATATATATATATATATATATATATAGTGTGTGTGTACTCTCTTCTTTTCTGAGAGTATAGGATTAAAGTGCTCTAAGTCCCTCGTTTTTCTACGCTAAATATTAAACCTTGACATTTAGATAATTTCGAAAGCTTTTAACCCAACAATCAATTCCAATTTTCTTCCCAAAAGAGGAATCATCGGCGCTAATGGGATTTGGACGGGAAGACCTTTTTGGCGTCATCTATTGATGGGAGTCATATTTGATTGATATTAGTCAATATCACTAACGTCCTCTTCCTTTATTCAAGAATTATATCTAGTATTTTATTTATTAATAAATGCTAATGAAAATTTCAATTATTGCTTCCTGAATTATTATTATTATTATTATTATTAATATTATTATTATTATTATTATTATTATTATTATTATTATCATTATTATTATTATTATTATTATTATTATTATTATTATTATTATTATTATTATTATTATTATCACTATTTCTAGCTTATCTTGATTCCTATTTAAAAAAAGCAGGATGGTAAAAGGCCAAGGCCTCCAACATGGCAAAACCGGCCAGTGAGAAACAGAAATAAAGAAATGAATAAACATTATTTGAACTATTGAAAATTAGGATAAAATATTTCAAACAGCACCAACAACATCCAAAAAGATATTCCCTATAATATCTATGAAAAGCCTTATGTCACCCAGTTCAACAAAAAAACATTTCTTTCAAGTTTGAACATTAGAATTTCCATAATGATAATTTTTCAAAAATTATTTTTACTCAGAATAAGGTATGAACTTGTATATAAATATTTTCACGCGTCCACAGATACAAACACATACACCTACTTATATATATATATATATATATATATATATATATATATATATATATATATATATATATATATATATATATACACATATATATATATGTGTGTGTGTGTGTGTGTGTGTTTATGTGTGTATGTATGTATGTCTGTGTATATTTGTGTGTTCGTGTGAGTGTGTGTCGTATTTCTAGCTATAATCGAAAAGTTTATCAATTTTCAAAAGGCCCATAAAACAAACAAATAAAATATAAAAAAATCATTATAATTCGAACAATATACAATGTGTATATTTAAGGTGTAAATTCAGAATGGATGGAATGAAATGATTCTTCATAAATTGAATCAAATCCAATCACTTCGTGTAAACGGAGAGTTAGTTGAAAGTTAAAAAAATTATTTTGTGTCGGATTATTTACTCTGAACTAACTTCATCGCCTTAGTCCGTTTATGGTTTTTGAAATTACATATGAGCAGGACACCTTTCTTTTTTTTTAAACCAGGTAAAGTTTCGAGTAAATTCTGACCTATCGTTCTCTGTACTTTACGACGAGCTTTCTCCTATACCTGAGTAGTCAAAACACTAGATGGGTGTGATGTACACGGAGCATTATTTAAAATTCTTGAATGATAGTCATTTCATATTTTGTGTTTGAATTGCTATTAGTGTAAATCTAAAATACCTACAAATAATTGGATCCCTATAGAGCAAATTTCATATTTTAAAATTACACAATTAACTTAAAAATTATCTGTTGTTCACCAAGGTATAGTAAATCTGACAATTCTTCTTTCATTGGCATTTTTCAGGAGACAAATTTCTGGGAGAAGTTTTTGAATAAACCTAAAACTTTAGATCTTAGAGTATTATTTTGATTAATAATTTAAAGGGCTAAAATATAAAGAATTGTTAAAGATGATTTCGTCAATGTGTAATCAACCAGACATTCCAATGCAATTTTCTGGCAATCTGCAATGAACAACTGATCTCTTTTTTGAATAATGTGTTCTGATACTAGAGTTATCCTTGATTCCAGGACAAGGAGCAATCTGTTTTTTATTCTTTCTTTTTTTTATAGAATTTACTTGAGGTTGCCAGGAAAAAAAAAGATATTGAGATTCTGCTCAATTTATTACCTTACCACTAAACGTGAAATTTATTTTACGATGATGTACTGCGTTATATAGCATGCCTGTAATTCATAATTTTTTTATATTTTATCTGTGAAAATAAAAAATAAAATCTTACGACAGCACACGTAGGGAATGTTTTTATATATATATATATATATATATATATATATATATATATATATATATATATATATATATATATATATATATATATATATATATATATATATATATATAGTAATCTTACATTTAACATCAAATGAAATGAATGCCATATAATGACCTATTTTCCTCTTCAATTTATTAAAAAATGCTTGGAACGCAAAACAATTATGCATTCAAATCTCCATATAATTTTGAGTTTCTATTATTTCCATGTGTTTCTGATAGCCGAGATGCAATACATAAAAGCTTTGGTCCATTAAATACATTCCGTAAATGATGAATTTTAATTGGGTAAATAATGTTAGGCTTTAAAACTATTCTGTTTAAAGTGAATGCTACGAAATGTTCTCACAAACATGACAGGATAACGTTAAGGTGTTAAATAGAGAGTTTTCCTTTCGTTAATGATTAGTAATTTTTCTTTCCGTACCATGGGCATTTTAACATTTTTAATGGAATAACCACTAACTATCATACAAACGTATTATGAAAAGTACTCAAACTATCACCAAAGAGAAAATTAGTAGTTTTGTATAAAAATAAGTCAAGCTAGTTTGTTCTCTTCATCTTCACTCATGTGTGCCTTTTATTCGATTAACTATAGTATGTCTTAAGATGATTTACTGGAAAGTCTAAAGGACGCTTCCAAATTATCAATAAGTTATCCACTTATGCTGAAGAAAAGAAAATGAATAAATAAATAAATGAAACCCGTCTTCTCAATCAGGAATCTTAATCTTTCTACAATAACAAGTGTTTTCATATAAATCTATCTTGCCTGGTCTCAAATGACGGGCTCTATTACGAAGTCATTCCCAATTGATATATATATATATATATATATATATATATATATATATATATATATATATATATATATATATATATATATATATATATATATATATATATATATATATATATAATAAATCATATTTTTTAAGATATCAATTGCAAGATACTATCGTGAAAATTCTTGACAGTAGAAGAAACAGATATTTGATCAATTAAAACACTTTACTAAATATAATTGAATATGTCACGTTTAACCACTGAATATCTGAAATTATCGAGGCTACCATTTTATTCTCAATTCACTGCATACAGATCCCTAGGCAATAGATTCATTGTGGGAAATATTTTATGAAGGAAACCAGTCACTTTCAATAACTCCTATATCATCTGAATTTTTTATCGTCTTTTGGCAAAACGTTTGAATAGCTTTGCAGAACGCAATCATCTCTTCCCTTGTTTGCAATTTGCCTTTCGTAAGGACTTTCAGCATGGGATACCCTTCTTACAATTTCCAATGCTTTAAATAAATCCCTTTACAATGGTCATGAAATTCATATGATTAGCCTTGATTTTAGTGCTACCTTTGACCGTGTTAACCATGAGGCCCTTGTTTCCAAACTTGAACAGCTGTGAGTGGGTGGATCTTTTCTTAGCACCGTTATTGAATTGCTAAGTAATAAGACACAAAGAGATTTTGTTGATATGCACCATAGCAAGTATAGGTATGAGATATCTGGTGTTCTACATGGTAGTGTTTTTGGCCAAATACTTTTCATACTTTATTCATACTATATACATAGGAAATGTAGTTTGGCATGAAAAACAAGCTCGTTCCATATGCAGATGATACTACTCTCTTTGCATGAATTCCATCTCCTGAATATAGATCTAGGGTTGATGAATATCCTATTAGATCTTTAGCGAAAATTAGTACATGGTACAAAATATTGGGTATGAAGTTCAATTCTAACAAAACTCAGAGAATGAATATTGGTAGGTTGAGGACAGTTGCTTCTCTACATCTGGATTTCATCATTGATAATGTTTCGTAAACTTTGTATGACTCTTTGGAAATTTTAGTTGGGGTTCAGGACAACAAATTTACTATTGAGAAACACATTAGGGCTATGTATATTTCAATTGCACATAGCATTTACTTACTGAGAAAGTCTTTTAAGGTTTTCCGTGATCAATATATTTTGATGAAGGGTTTTAATTCTTTCATTCTACCTTATTTCGAGCATTTTTCTTGTGCGTGGTCTTCAGTTGCTGATTCACATCTGAATTTGTTGGACAGGAAATATAATTTCTTATTCATCAAATGAATATTGATCTCTGTCACCGTCCTTCTATTAGTTTGTTATGCAAGTTGCATAAGATTTTTCCTAATTCGGATCATCTTTTAGGTCTACCCAGACAGAACAAGCCTGATAGTAATATTAGGAATGCATATAATTCAAATAGTGAGTCCTCGCCCTAATGAAGCTCAGTACTACACTATATTCTAGAACTTTTATTCCAGCTAAGTCCAAGTTGTGGTGTCCGATGTGTCATCATTAATTTCTTTAGTCGCTGCAACTTCACCATCCTTGTCAGCTAAGGATGGATGGTTTGAGAGATTCATAAGTCTATCTGTTTAGTCATCAGCAGCCGTTGACTGACCCCCTTGGTCAAGCTTGGGTAAAAAGGGGACTTGGGCGGTTGTCATATGTATAGATGGTCTGGATAGAAGGCATTTTCCTTATCGATAGGGCAATGCCACTGCCCCTGGCCACTGCCATTCAAGAGCAGCCTTTAAACCTTTAAATAGGGAAGATGAATCGATAAAACTTCGAAAGTTTAAAA
>NC_090734.1:30664083-30666583 GCF_036898095.1 Palaemon carinicauda | reverse complement strand
ATAAATGGATTGACATTAACTGAAAATTAAATCTCAGCTTTTGTTTAGTTTACTAATTATTACATTAAACTACAATGAGAGTATATATTTCAGGAAAAAAGATAATGAATGGATGACTAATAAATAATCATGAATCATTATATGAATTATAGGTGCTATTATAGTATGCGATCTACCGCCGAATTTCTATTATAGTATGCTATCTACCGTCGAATTTCTACTATAGTATGGTATCTACCACAAAGTATGTTATCTATCGTCAATGTTAATCCTCCTGTTTGATGAGGATTATCAAAGAGATTACTTACCACCAGTATGTTATCCTCATTGGACTTTAATTAGAGTTTAATAATATTTATTGGCTGGAAAACATGGGTGCATAGTTATAAGCAGTTTGTAGGGAAACTTTTTTCACAAATTATTCAAAGCTCATCATACAACAATGTTACAAGTTAATCAAATGAAAAATCAAATATTACAAAACTGAAAGAAAATAATCTATGAAAAATATTCAATAAAAAATTTATGCTACTACTGCTTGTAAACATATCTTACATCATTCAAGAAAGCAGGAAATACATCTTCGCCTTTTCTCAGAACTTTCCAATTGAAACCACCACACTACACACTTCCAGACACATTAAACCAATCAGTGACAGTATCAGGTGATTTCCCAGTTAATTGTAAAGTAGTGTTAATTGGGGTCTCATAAACAAAATAATAAACCAATTCCAAAATTTCAGAAAGGGGTGGTAGATAGCAAAATCGGCGGTAGATAGCATATTATAATAGCACCGAATTATATTCCTAACCCAATGAGCAATTCACTTTCTTCATTTCTATGTGAATTTAGCCAATCAACTATTATATTGATATTTTACTCAAGCAGTAAAAAAATAAGTTTAAATGTTTAGAAAGATTTACACACACAAGCACACTACACGCACTGATTCAATGTTCCTATATCCGTCCACTCTCCTAACTACTGTACACCCCACCGGTTCGGCAATTTGTGGGAAATTCTGGTTTCCAAATGTACTTCTCGGGATAAACATGCACACACGTATCATCATCATCTCCCCCTATGCCCATTTACACAAAAGGCCTTAGTTAGATCTCACCAATCGTCTGTATCTTGAGCTTTTAATTCAATACATCCCCATTCATCATCTCCCACTTCGCACTTCATAGTCTTCAGCCATGCAGGCCTGGGTCTTACAACTCTTCTGAGCGTTTGATGAAATAATCTCTCATGAGGAGTGGGAAAAGCATGACCAACCCCTCTTTATCTACCCCTCATCATGATAACATCCACATATGGGACTTGAGTAATATCTCTTATAGATTTATTTCTAATTCTGACCTGCCATTCAACTCCTAATATCCTTCTTAGGGCTTTGTTCTCAAATCTGCTAAATCTATTGAAGATTGTTTCATTGTCAAACCATGACTCATGTCTGTAGAGCAACATCGATACCACTAGTGTAATATACAGTCTGATTTTTATATGTAATTTCAGGCAATTTGATTTCAAAACTTTACCAAACCTTTGTCTGATTTATTTTTGTTCAATCTTTCACTAAACTCTAATTCTAAATACCCTGTACTAGATATCATAGTTCATAAATAATTAAATAATTCTACCTCAATAATCCTTTCTACTTCTGAAGATATTTCATCTTTATTGCATACTCCGTTCTAGTCATCACGGTCTTTCCTCTAATTATTTTCTGCCTAACTTCGTGTAATGTTTCATGCATTCTGGTAAGTAAGCATTACAAATTCTGTGGTTTTCTGCTAACAAGGACAGCCTTTTCTGCATACTGTAGGTCTGCTAAACTCGTAATACCAATACAGTCCAAATTGTCTGATCCATCTCTGAGTGTTCTAGGCATTAAAAAATCAATGAGGAGGATAAACCACACAGGTGATAACACATTCCTTTGGACTACTCCTCTGTTTACTGGAAATTCTTTTGATAAGACTCCAGTAACATTAACTTTGCGCTTTCTATGCTCATGAACAGACTTCATCATATTCACATATTTAAGAGGAATTTCATAATAATGCAGAACTCACCAGAAAATTGGCCAGTGCACACTGTCAAAGGCTTTTTGATAGTTCCCAAATGCCATCAAAAGTGGATTTCTCAAAATAGAAATTGGGTCGGAGCAACTTGAACCTTTTCTAGATCCTACTTGTTCATCTCTCAACTTTTCATCAATCTCTCCCTCTAGTCTCTTTAAAATAAGCATATTATAGATTTTCATAAAAACTGACGTAAGTGTTATGCCTGTTTAATTATTGCAATCAGTTAAGTTTCCCTTTTTTTTTTTGCCAGTATCCCCAACACTCCTAACTCCCATTTATCAGGTTTTGCCTCTTCACTCCACTTTCTACAAATTAATCTTGTAAGTATTCTAGGAGTCACTTCATTTTCAGCCAGTATCATCTCGGCTGTTATTCCATAGTATCCAGGGGCTTTCCATCTCTTTATTTT
>NC_090734.1:30654083-30659083 GCF_036898095.1 Palaemon carinicauda | reverse complement strand
TCAATGTATTACATAGTGCGGACAGATAAGTAGCCTGTGAGGGAAAAATTTCAAACCATCAAATCATTTGTGATTTCATTCAAAATTAATTTACAAATACCAAGGCGGTAGCCTCATTGAATATATATATATTATTATATATGAAAATAAAGTCCTTAATGAGTGCAACATCATTATACAGGTATCCACTTTGTGGAACAAATAATAAAGTTACACTTATCAGAAGAGATTCCAGGGGGAGGAAACATGACAGGTAAGACAATGTTCTTACAAGTACTCCCCCCCCCCAGACCGTGATCATCTTTGATGATTAATACAAACAATCCCTGCATCATGGAGGGCCTTGTAGTTCCCCTCTGATGCTTGAGTGGAGGGGAAGGTTGCTTTGCTTCGGAACAGTCATTTTCCCTTGTCAGTGGTTTTCTCCTGTTTGGTGGATTATTTGTTCTGAGGTGGTATCCTGGGTCTACCAGGGCTTGCGGTGATCTTGTTGCTTTCAAGGTACGCCTGTTTTAATCGGTCGATCATCACCCAATCTTCTATTCCATGGGCGTTCAATACGCAAGATTTGGCTGTTTTTTTGATAACCTAGTATGGGCCGGGATAAGGTGTAGTCAAGGGTTGGAGGTGAGCATCGACCGGGATGAAGACGTAGTCGCAGTCGTCTAGGTTCTTAGGCAGGAAGTGTCGTGTCCTGTCTCGTATGTTTGGAGGCATAGTTTAAATTTTGCGGCAATCTCTATAGCTCAGGTTATCTAGCTTGGAGTCGTCGGTAGTTGCAGTGAAGAACTCACCAGGGACTGTAAGTGCTTTGCAGTAGACCTTCTCCACGGTGCGAAGGCCAAGAAGGACTCTTGGGAGTTACCCTTTCCAAGGTTTGTCGTACATCTCGCCATCAGAGCTGCCCTGAGTGTGTGATGAGTGGTGTCGACCATGCCGTTCGCTGCAAGGTTTTATGCCGTGGTGCTTTAGAGTGTCATTCCCATCAGGTTTGCCAGAGAGAGCCAGATCTCTGACAAGAAAGCAGAACCTTGGTCCGTCGTGATATCATCGGGGACTCTGAAGTGGTTGATCCAACTCAACAGGAGTGCATTCGGACATCGGAGTTGCTTCTAACCATCTATTGCAGCTGTCGACAATTGTCAGGAGGTATCTTGCAGAACCTGAAGGTGGCAGGGGCCTCTGAGTCATTCTGCTGTTCTATGGCTAGGTTGGTGTAGTCGATCCACAGATGGACTACGTTGACCCTGATCCTAAAGAGGTCATCGGTAATGGGGTTTTTCTTACCCAGTACGTAGCTGATAGTGCAGCCGAATTCTTCGATGACGGCATGGAGTCATTGTTGTTGAGAGGACCAAGCGACTGAAGTCTTACTGAAAGCGTGGATCAGGGGGGTGGTGGTCTGTTGCGATGGTGAAGCGGCTCCTTTCATGCATGTATCTAAATTGGCGGACAGCGAGGTATACGGTGAGAAGCTCTCTGTGGAACGTGTTGAACCTAGTTGATGCAGGTTTGAGCATCTTGCTGAAGAAGGCCAAGGGCTGCTGGTAACCATTGATGATCTGTTCGAGGACAAAACCGCAGTCGACCTTGCTGGCGTCGTTGGTTAGCTTCAAGGGGATGCTGTCCTCATGGCGATATTTCTCAGGTGATCTAGCTTGGTGTTGTCAGTAGTTGCAGGGAAGAACTCGCCAGGGCCTGTAAGTGCCTCGCCATAGACCTTCTCTGCAGGAGAAGGTTCGCCGTTTGTCCTGTGAGCAGTGCGAAGGGCAAGAAGGTCCAAAGGAGTTGCGCTTTTCAATGTTCATCTGTACATCTCGCCATCAGGGCTCCCTTGAGCGTGGAATAAATTGTTTCGACCATGCCGTTTGCTGCAAGGTTGTATACCATGGTGCTTCAGAGTTTCATTCCCATCAAGTTTGCCAGAAAGAGTCAGATCTCTGACAAGAAAGTAGAACTTCGGTCCGTCATGATATCATCGGGGACACCGAAGCGCCTGATCCAACTCGATAGAAGAGCTTCGGCACAAACATGGGTTGCTGCTTCAGACAAAGGATTTGCTTCTAACTATCTAGTGGAGCAGTCGACAATCGTCAAAAGGTATCTTGCAGAGCCTGAAGGTGGCAGCCGTCCCACGACATTCACGTGGATGTGTCCGAATCGTCTCTTGGGTTAGAGAAAATCGCCAACTCCCGATTCAGTATGGCGGTAGACCTTACTTGTCTGGCAGTTAATGCCTGTTCTCGCCCACTCATAGGCATTTTTCTGGATTCCTGGCCAAATGAATTTCTTGGATAAAAGACTGGTTAACGTGCGACCCGAGGAGTTTAATAATCCGTGGATGGCATCGAAGATCTTCCTTCTGCAAGAGGTGGGAATCCATGGGCGTGGCCGCCCAGTGCTGGTGTCGCAAAGGATGGTTTCCCCGGCCAGTCTGAGGGGAATGTCCTTCATAAGTAGCGTTGATGCTGCCGTACGATAGTCGGGTGCCTCTGAGTTGTTCTGCTGTTCTACGGCGAGGTTGGCGTAGTCGATCCACATGTGGACTGCGTTGATCCTGATTCTAGAGAGGGCATCGGCAACGGGGTATTTTTTACCCGATACGAGTCATTGTTGTTGAGAGGACCTAGCGACTGAAGACTTACTGAAAGCTTGGATCAGTGGCTGGTGGTTCGTTGCGATGGTGAAGTGGCTCCCTTCAAGAATGTATCTAAAGTGGCTGACATCGAGGTATACGGTGAGGAGCTCCCTGTGGAACGTGCTGAGCCTGGTTTCCGCAGGTTTGGGTTTCTTGCTGAAGAAGGCCAAGGGTTGCAGGTAACCGTTGACGATCTGTTGGAAGACAGCACTGCAGGCGATGTTGCTGGCATCGGTGGTTAACTTCCTGAGGGACGCTGTCATCATGGCGATATCTCTCAAGTGATCTTGCTTGGTGTTGTCAGTAGTTGCAGGGAAGAACTCGCCAAGGACTCTAAGTGCCTCGCCGTAGACCTTCTCCGTAGGAAAAGGTTTGCCGTTTGTCCTGGGAGTGGTGCAAAGGCCAAGAAGGACCCATGGGAGTTGCGCTTTTCAATATTCATCTCTCTATCTCGCCAACAGGGCTCCCTTGAGTGTGCGATGAGTTGTTTCGACCATGCCGTTCGCTGCAGGGTTATATGCCATGGTGCTTTAGAGTTCTGTTCCCATCAGTTTTACCAGAGAGAGTCAGATCTTTGACAAGAAAACAGAACCTCAGTCCATCATGATATCGTCGGGGACATCGAAACGGCTGATCCATCTCAATAGGAGAGCTTTGGGGCAAGCATGGGCGGTTGCTTCGGACATCAGGGTTGCTTCTAACTATCTAGTGGAGCAGTCGACGATCGTCAGGAGGTATCTTGCAGAACCTGAAGTAGGGAGATGTCCCACGAAGTTCACGTGCATGTGTCCAAATCGTCTCTTGGGTTGGAGAAAATCGCCAACTCGGGACTCCGTATGGCGGTTGACCTTACATGTCTGGCAGTTAATGCAGGTTCTCGCCCACTCTCGGGCATCTTTCTTGATTCCTGGCCAGATGAATTTCTCGGATTAAAGACGGGCTATTGTTCGACCCGATGGCTGTGATAATTCATGGATGACGTCGAAGATCTTCCTTCTGCAGGAAGTGGGAATTCATGGGCGTAGTGTCGCAGAGGATGGTTTCCCAGGCCGGTCCGAGGGGAATGTCCTTCATCTGTAGCGTTGATGCTGTTGTACGATAGTCAGGGATCTCTGAGTAGTTCTGCTGTTCTACGTAAGGATAGCGTAGTTGATCCCCAGGGGTACTGCGTGGATCTCGATCCCAGAGAGGGCATTGGCCATGGGGTTTTACTTACACGGTACGTAGATGATAGTGATGACAAATTCTGCGATGGTTGCAAGGTGTCGTTGTTGGTAAGAGGACCATGTTTCTGAAGACTTAGTAAATGCGTGGATCAGGGGCTGGTGGTCCGTTGCCATGATGAAGGGGGCCCTTCAAGCATGTATCTAAAGTGGCGAACAGCGAGGTAGATGGCGTGGAACTCCCTAAGGAACGTGCTGAACCAGGTTTCCACAGGTTTGAGTTTTTTGCTAAAGACGGCCAAGGGCTGCAGGTATTTGTTGACAATCTATTCGAAGACAGCACCGCAGGCAAGTTGCTGGCGTCGGTGGTCAACTTTGGGGGGACACTGTCGTCATGGTACACCAGGGTGGTGGCTTCGGCGAGGGCTTCCTTCATCCTGTCAAAGACGCCTTTCTGCAGTGGACCCTAGACGAGCTTGTTGGCTTTTCCCTTCAAGACGTCGTTGAGGGGAGTCAGGATGTGACCGAGGTTGGGGATGAAGCGACGGTAGTAGTTTACCATCCCCCAAATCTCCTGAAGGTGCCGGATGGTCGTTGGGTTTGGGAAGGTTTTCACAGCGTCCACCTTGGTTGATTTAGTGTTCATACCCTCTGCGGATATCTGATGTCCAAGGAAGTCCACCCTCTCGGCGCTGAGTTTGCACTTTTCAAAGCCCCGATCAAACCGTTCTCCTGAAGGCTTTTTAGCACAGCTTCGAACCGTCTCCTGTGTTCCTCTTTCGTCCTGGAAAAAAATAAGATGTCGTCTAAGTAGCAGACGCAGAACGGCAGGTCCCCCAGGATGCTATCCACTAGTCGTTGAAACATGGCTGCTGCATTGCGTAGGCCAAAGGTTGCATATGTGAAGGTCTAGTAGCCGAACGGCGTTATGATGGCGGTCTTACGCACGTCCTCTGGGAACACAGGAACCTGAAAGTAAGATTTAAGAAGGTCCATCTTAGTAAAAATTTTGCCTTATGCTGGTGAGGTCTTGCATACTCGGCAGAGGGTAGTGGTCTGACATTGCGATGAGGTTAAGGCGCCAGTAGTCACCGCAGGGCCTCCATATCTCGTCTGGTTTCCTTACCATGTGGAGCAGAGATGCTCAAGGGCTGGACGACTTCTTGCATGTGCCCATCCGTTCTATGTTTTCTAAGACA
>NC_090734.1:30643450-30645950 GCF_036898095.1 Palaemon carinicauda | reverse complement strand
TATATATATTTATATATATATATATATATATATATATATATATTAATATATATATATATATATATATATATATATATATATATATATATATATATATATATATATATATATATATATGTGTGTGTGTGTGTGTGTCATTGATCTCATATTTTTTCGGTGCATGTGTTTAGGTTTTACATCAGGTATAAATCAAAGAATATAAATGTTAATTTTTTGTGTGAAAGTCCATTTCTCGTTTGGGGTATCCAAGGGAAAATGTTTCAGGTCCTCCGTGAAAAGATTACACCACGCACGCCTTTCAAGAATCCCAAAGCACATCATTAACCAACCTAAATTTTAAACGGTGTCCTCATCTTTTTGCAAACAAAACACTGAAAACTGTTCGCTTAATGAAAAGATCTTTTTGAGTGTACTCATTTTAAATTTAACGTACTCTTATTCGTTTCAAAATCTTTTAATGGTTTTTGTAAAGCCGCTTTTAGCTTCCCTCCCATTAATTAAGATCTCATAAGCCCGCTTTTGTTTCTGTTTATCATGGGAAACGGGGCTCATTTACAACTATTTTTTTTTTTTTTTAGTATTTACTGCCTCTGTTTTATGCGAGTATTTTTAAATAAGATTTATTTAATTGTGAATACTGATGTCTTTTCTTCCGAACGAAAACTGTTTCATATTACTTCCTGAAGCATATTTACTATATCATAATTCATCCATGCTCTTATTCACGTGAAGTTAATTCATAATATTAACAGTAATTTTCTCTGTACTATGAAATTGCCTCAATAAATCACAAGGACATATTTATGTGCATTATTCTATAATCAGTAAATCATATATTTGAATATCTGTCTTTTATTATGTAAAACAGAATCTGAAATTAACTATGAACAAAGATTGTTGAAACATTACTTAAATACAGTCATATTCACCTATTATGCACACTTTTATCCATAAATCAGTATTATTGAGCAGTAAATATATCCACCCAAAAGGAGTCAGTATTGGTCCTTTAAACCTGAGTTAACTGACAAGAAGCAACACTTTTATAACGGGACATCAATGAACAGTTTCATATTTTGAATTAAAATCCTGAGAAAGGGAAGGCTCACTCAGAAATTGGTCGATATGGAATTAATAGTTATCAACGTTCTCTCAGACATTTGTATCTGAAATATAATCTGGCTTTTTCCCTCTGTGAATCGATGCTTAACGAAAATTATATTGACGCCTATTTTTTTTTCTTTTTTTATTATTATTCCGAGCTATGCAAAACTGAAAGGTCTATTCTTCTCTATTTCACATCTTTTATTCATTTATTCATCTATTTATTCCGTTCTATATTCTTTACTCATTAATGGTATTATTTTTAATCCATTTATCTATTTACACACCAATCTTTATCTTTTTTTTTTTAGTAATGAGTGATGCTTCCCTGTGTTTCAGGGTTCAGTACATTGTAAATTATATTATCATTACACTGAAATTTGTATGACATTATTAAATATAATCCATTATTCACTTACGAGTGATAACAGTTTCTATATTCTATGAGAATGTTTTGCAAGTTTTTGATTCACCACCAAATCTTCTCTCGTTGAAATATTGAAAAAGAAAAATGCATTATATTTGAATATCGTTAAAAAAGTATTAAGTAAATACCCTGAACTTGTCATATTTGATAAAATTGCAATAATTCCTATAATTTAGGATCCAAAGTTTCAAGGCCAATAGTATCATTATCAATTGTTCAGATATGCTGATGGCCAAATAGTTTATCATTCATTCTACATTGGTGTGAAAGCTTCTTTCCTTTTTCATAAACATTGGGCCGTAATTTGTCAATTTGCCTTGACCATCTGTACAGGGAAATTCCATTAGCCTATTAAAACCTTAGGAGAATGACATCCTATGAGCTTCTCAGGGTATTTACATATCGAGTGCCTAGTTGCTAATATCCAATGGGTCCAAAGTTTTGATAGATCCATATAATCAATGATGCTTCCTTACTTTATATGAAGTTTTTACCGATCTCTGTATTGGATCCTTGATTATAAACAGCTCTCTCCATTTTTTTGTTATGGGAATCTTGTTTTATTAGTACTTTGTTCGCATGTTATTTTATATTGTTAAAGTATCCAAATTTTTGCTTTCTTCATCTATTTTTCGTTCACTGGAATTTACATACCTCTTCGATTTACATAATGCACAACATTACCTTTTTCCATACACCAATTATTTTGCTCGTTCTCCTAGTAAATCGGTTTCTGTTTAAGCATATCTCTCTTCTCATAGCATATCCAAATCAACGTCTACATCTCTAACATAGTATCGCCATCTGTTTTACGTTCGTGAGCCTGTTTTTGTAAGCCCCGTCTCGGACCGTAAAAATATGATATAACTATACTTACATGAATGCATTTATTTATCCTTCACGCTGGTCCTCTTCGATAGAATTCTTGATGATCTTTTCATTAAAGCACACTGTAATCTATGCTAGAAT
>NC_090734.1:30635950-30638450 GCF_036898095.1 Palaemon carinicauda | reverse complement strand
AAAAAGTATTTGAACAAATTCTTACTATTTCTTCATGTGGTGTCAAAAAAAAATCGCTTAAAACCCGCCTATTTTTTCATATAAATTATCTTACTATTATTATTATTATTATTATTATTATTATTATTATTATTATTATTATTATTATTATTATTATTATTATTATTTTATTATTATTATCATTATTATTATTATTATTATTATTATATGAATCACTTTTGGGCTTCTTTCACTATACGAGATTAACTTTAAGGGAGATTCAGTTAAATTTTTCAGACTAACATGGTAATGATATATCTCCTGATGAGCTTCATTTTTTTTTTCATCGAAATGGATAAATCGAGGAAAATATCTATTGCCAATCCACTACAGAAAAAAAAAATAAAAAAAATAAAACACGCCTGCTTCAACAAAGGGCAAAGTGAATGCGGTTGAGGGTAAGTATGAATTTTGACTTCGTCATTCTATTTAGTATTTATTCAGTTATTTCATTTATTTTTTTTTTCACTTATAAACTATTGATCAATCAACCTTCTCATCCTGATTTTAAAGATTGTAGCTAATATTTTTTTTCTGTTTCATCTAAAGCATTATTACATGAATAAAATTAAAACTCTAAGTAGAAGCCATAAAGTAGAGCAAATGTTTATTTGACTAGGAATATTTCACGATGGCCCTTTTCTCGAAGTGAATTTTCACCATTGGCATTTTCCCGCTGAGAGATCTGTTTGGAAATATTTCAACTGCAAATTTCCAAGAACCTCTGCAGCTACAGATACTATAGAACTTTATTTTTGTTCTTTTATGCCACGCAGCACACAAAATTGTCGTTAGAATACACATTATTCTACCAAATAGAGATCTCAATACTGGTTTAGATAACAATAAAGAACTATCGTTGGGGATTCTGGTTCCATAAAGCATTGGTTGTTTTTGGAAATTTCACTTAATTAAAAGGATAGAAAATAATATACTAGAGTTGATGCTAGATCAACATATGTACTTATTGGCCAGCGAGATCATTTGCCTTATGAGTTGAACAGTCCCATACATACTGTATATGGTATTGTTTTATAAAATAAAGACTTGATAAAAAAGTTTTCTACAATCTCACAAATCCTACCTCATACGCATGAGCCTATTATAATCCAAAAGACTTACTATCGGGCAATATCTAGTTCTTTATGTAAAAAATTATCTGTTGATATCCTCTCTCCTTTAGTTTGGACCATCTCAGAGTTAAATTTAAAAATGATTGTTAATTTAGCTAACTAATAGCATGATGTTTAAAAAAAAAGAAAAAAAAATCTACCTCATTTCAAGTATTGTTCTCCCGTCTGGTCTCCAGCTAATGGTTCTTAGCATAATTTGTTGGACAGGAAGTTAGTATCTATTAATGTCCTATACCTGATCTAGATACTAACCTCTGACACCATCGTTCACTTAGATCTCATAGGCGTGTCAGGCTTGATGTTCAATCACTATGAACAAGTGTCATTGTACGAAGTTTTGGAATTTCTATCTAAAGTCTTAGGGGATTTGCAATGTTTATATATATATATATATATATATATATATATATATATATATATATATATATATATATATATATATATATATATATATACATATATATGTATATATATATATAGATATATATAGATATATATATATATATATATATATATATATATATATATATATATATATATATATATATATATAGCACGTGTATCACACACGCACGTGAACTGGCATGGTATTTCCATTTTTTTTAATAGTATTTCTTATTTTTATATATTGTTTTTATCGCTCTCTAGTTTCCTTGTTCATTCCTGTATTTGCTTGCACATGCGTGTTTGAGTTTATTTGCCCTTCTTGACTGGAATGGGTTGCAATAATACTCAAGCTCTGAACAAATAAAGTTCAGTGTCATTCACAAGTCAATCAGTCACAACCAAAGAGATTGCCGGCACATTGGTGACCACCGAAGTCTTCAACTCCCTCCTGCTTTCCCTCTCACTGCCATGCCTTATTGTTTTATGAT
This sequence comes from Palaemon carinicauda, assembly GCF_036898095.1. Classification (NCBI taxonomy): domain Eukaryota; kingdom Metazoa; phylum Arthropoda; class Malacostraca; order Decapoda; family Palaemonidae; genus Palaemon; species Palaemon carinicauda. Next base: position 30,636,403 of record NC_090734.1, on the reverse strand, counting down.
GCCACCCTCAGGCACTGACGCTGCTATCAAATCCAGTCCCCTTAAACTACCATCCTTTGCAAATGGAGAGATATTCAACTAGTTCCAGCGAGCTGAAGTCCAGTTTTGCATAAAGGGCGTGACTCAGTCAAGGGCAGCTGATTACGTTCTCGCTTCCATCCCTAGGGACACTGTCCCGTAAATCTCTTATGAACTGACCAAACAAGGGGACACCCTCATAACGTACGAGGATCTCAAATCATACCACCTGGAGCACTCGCTATCAACGAAGGCCCACCTCTCTCAACAATCATGCAGGGACCAATAGGCTTCACTCACCCTCAAGGGCATGACCATTATTGCTAGCCTGCAATCCTTCGCTGACGGCTCTTCTCTTGAAATTAATCTACTTTGTGCACTTTGGGCATGGCGCCTACCCCACCCTGTATGTGCTGCCATCCCCAATGTCCATAT
>NC_090734.1:30615950-30618450 GCF_036898095.1 Palaemon carinicauda | reverse complement strand
TCCTGTTTTCTTAATGGTCATCTAAATAGTTAAACTTTTCAGTCCCATGAAATTAAAACATTTTACTGCACTTTGATGCTCATGGAGGTGTAGACACATGGTACTTGTATTTTTTTTTTATCATAATTATGGTTTAGCTTCAAGGTTATCTTTTCTTTTGAAAGTAATCAAGAGGTTCATTTGGTCATTTTTGAAGAATTGATAATGATACTCAATATTGGTAAAATTGTGACATTAGTAGTGCATGCTCTAGTGATTACCATGACAATGCCAAATAATTTTATGAAGCAAGTGGGCTAATACCAAGGACAAAATAAATTCAAACCAATAACAGCATTTTACAGATAAAACACTTCTGCGACTATAATCTGAAGGTAAACAATAGAAGTAAAGTAGGGAATGATAATTCAACATTTAATGTTTTTTTAAGGTTTCCTTATCTGAGGGCATCTACCTGGTTCGAAATCAGCTTTTATTCCTCGTCTGTATTCAAGAAAGGGAATAGTCATAAAATTTGTTACTTTAAATAGTATATAAATTGAACACCATGCATAGTTTTATTTTATTTCAAAGAGGAATATACCAAAATTTAATTATAAAGAAAAAATATTGTATCCATTACGAGAAAAAAAGAAGAAATATAACCTCCTGTATATGAGTTACCTATTTTAAGTAAAACTCTTGATGAAATATCCGATTTGTTATAGAAGATATAACCACTATGCTATGGAAACAAGATGAAGTCTGAATAATACATATATCCTAATGTAATTATTTTGTATTTTAGCTTAATTTGCCAATGTTATGAATAATATATAGAACCTCAAACTTATTACCAATGAAACAGATAAAATGTAGGTTTTTCAGAAAGGTTATTACCTACACATAAAGGATAAATAGTAAACAAAGTGCGCCAAAAAGCAAGCGTGAAGTGACTATACACTGACATACGGAGAAAAGAAATGTTTTTGCAGCTAAACTTATAAAACAAGAATATAATCATTTAATGTTATTGAAATGAGAAAGGAAGGAAAGTTTACTTTTGACGAGAAAAAAAAATAAAGGTTTAGGGAATCATTATAATTACCACGAACTTTACTTTAGATATGCTTTTTACTAACTCTATCAATCCAAGCAAGACGGCTATGATGATGGCAAAGGCAGAATAAGGATAAGACATGCCTGTGATCCAGACAAGAGTCTTACTAACGTAAAAAAAAAAATTGTGTATAATAGTTTCGCATTATAAAAAAGGAAACCAAGTATTTGCTCCAGCTGGTTTTAAAGGCTGGGTATTCTCTCATTTCCTTCATATGTCTTGTTCCGAATCTACCTTAACTCTGTCGTTAATCGACAATTCAGGTCTACAAGAATAAAATTAAGTCGTCAGTCAGTCGTTGACTAACCTTTAAAGCAGACCTCGAGTACCACACATTTCAACAAAAAAGACAACTCTGAAAATTATTGGTCCAACCTTTTACCGCAGAACATTTAGGAAAAAAAATTATAGAAAATAATTATGGAAAAAGCTTCAGATAGTGTGCACCGTCCGCATTTGTAGAGAGTCCTGCAGTATTAAGGAGTTCTTCTTAAATATGTAAATTCAATTAAGTCTGCTCATGAGCATAGCAAGGGCAAAGCTAAGTTTAGTAAAGTCCTATATGATTAATTTCCAGGGAACAGTGAAGTACTACAAAGGAATGTGTTGCCCCTATGTTGTTTATCCGCCTCATGGATTTTCTAATGCATAGAACAGTTGGGGATGGTTGAGAAGGATTGGACTGGATTGTTAATAGGAAATTAGCTGAACTAGAGTATGCTAACGATATCCTTATTTGCAACGTAGGCTTACCAGAATGCATGAAATATTACAGGAGGTTTGGCTTAAGTTAAATAGATGAAAGACAATGATGATGGAAACGAAATAAACAATGGTAGATGAAATAAAAATGGAAAGGCAAAGGAATAATGAACTAGAATCATTCAAATATTTGGGAGCTCTGATCTCTTATACAGGGTATTTAGAGTTGGAATTTAACGGAAGATTGAAGAAAGCAAATCAGACAATGGCAAGGTTAGGTAAATTTGGATATGAAATCGCCTTTTGTTACATATAAAAATCAGACTGTATAACAGTTTAGTGAGGCCATTGTTACTATATGGACATGAGACGTGATATGACAATAGAACAATATCCAACAGATTTTCTAGATTTGCCCAAAAATCTCTCAGAAGATTTTTGGGACTGAGTGGGCAGGGAAGGACTAGAAATTAAACTATGAGATGGTTTGTTTATGCTCTCCGCACTCTCCAATAGAGATTAGTTCATGAAACATTTGATTGGTCTCCAGAAGGTAATAGATGAGTTGGAAGACCAGAACCTAACTGGCTAAGTTAAGATTAGGAAGCATGAAATATTAGATGATGAATAGAGAACTATTGATTTAAAAGCAAAATCTGAACACCTGTACCCATAACATGTAAAAGAAAAGATATGTGA
>NC_090734.1:30595659-30600659 GCF_036898095.1 Palaemon carinicauda | reverse complement strand
GATTCTTGCCACAAAATGTGGAGTCATGGATTTCATCCGTTGATGCCCATTTAAATGCCAAACAAATCGTAGATCCTTTTGTACAATTACAAGAAGCTAAAAGTTTTATAGATTTTTCTAAAGGGGATGCGAGTGCGTATTTAAGAGGTGTTTCATTTCAGGAAGCAGTTACTTGGGATGATTTCAAAGTTAGGTTACGCGCGATTTATGGGGGTGAGGAAGCTTTGGATGTAGTGTTAACGTTACGAAATACACTTAATCAAGCCACTATGAATCGGCTTAATGTTGTTGAGAGAGCAGCTCTCATAGCTGATAGGCTTAACGAATATCAGGACATTTTAGGTAATTCCACTTGGGTTACTAACGATAACATCTCCGTGAAAGATTTTTTACGATTAATGTATTTAACTTGCATGACACTTATGTTGCCTGAAGCTTTAGTGCGGTGCTTTGATAAGAAGTTAATGCCTGCAAGTACGGAATTGGATGTCTATAAACAGATAAAGAAACACATGTCCAAGTGTCCAGATCTCGATCCCGTGTTAACTCAAGTTTTTGCTAAGAATGAAACAAAACCCCAAACAGTGAACGTAATTAACAATCCAGTAGCGGGAGTGACGTGTTACAACTGCAAACGTCAAGGTCACATAAGCGCAGACTGTAGAACGAAATTTTGTTCGGTTCACAACACAGCATCACATTCTTATAGTCAATGTTACGCGCGTAAGACACAACAATATCCTAGAAATACACAGTCAATTCCACAGTCAGTTCCATATGGAAATAAAAAGAAAAATCCTCATTTTAACAATAAGAAGAAACAACAAAATGTCAATGCAGTTCAGAGTCCAAAACAAACAAACACTTCTTCAAATATCGCTGAGCCTGGGCCGTCAAACCAGACCTCGCAAAGTCAGCCTTATTTTCAGAATGTGCAGAGCAAAGCAAATACCACATAGTTAACTCTAGAGGGGAAGAGAGTGATGTTGGGTCAAGGTCATTTATGTCAACATCAATAGTATTGAATAATCAATTTAATGTTTTATCAGATAATTGTGAGACAATAGATTTTCCTATGAAACACACGGCCGAATTAAGTAAAACAGTGCATGCTCCCGTAGATTTGCAATGAATTCATACAATAATAAGCCAAAATGAGTTACGGCCAACCTTATATGCTGTAAATTTAGAACACAAATCCTTTACGTTATTTTTTGACTCTGGTAGTCCACGTAATATTATGGATTTGAAGACGCATCATTTGTTGTTTTCGAACTTTCCGATTGAAAAATCAGGAATTAGACTTTCAGGTATAGGAAATAATGAATTAAACGTCATAGGCATAACTCATATTCAGTTCAGAGTCGGTAATCGCACGTTTGCCGATACATTTGTTGTTGTGAAAAACATTAATATGTATCCAGCTGTAATTATAGGATACCCATCTATGGGAAATCAAAACATTATCTTAGCTCCTGCAAAGCACGGCGTGTATATCACAGGGAAATTCTATAAGTCTTCTAATACTTTAAAGTCAGTTTTGGATAAAAAGGAGACGACAAATGTAACCGTAACGTACGTTGAAGAACCAATAACTTGTCTCACTAATAAAGAAATAATATACGCGACCCAGCAGAATTCTCGTTCACCCGTAATATCATCTTGCACGCAATATATCGAACTAAACATACCTTCGAATTTAATAGTGCAAATAAAGAAAACACTACCGGGATCTGAAATATTAATCCTTTCCGATACTTTGAAAACTAACGGATTGTCTGTCACACAAGCTATTTATACAGTAGGCTCACATCAGCAATGTAATATCGAAGTCTGTAATCATTTAAATAACACTTTAGTAATTCACAAAAATCAACATATCTTGGATGTAGAAGTTTATAAACATCGTATTCTTACCGTTGCTGAAATCAATCACTCTCAATCAGTTGCGGATGAATCCCTTTTACGATCTATTAAAAATAAAATCAGTAAGGACATTCAAGACGAAGAAATTCAGCAGAAAATTTTTGAACTTTTAACTAAATATACAGATGTCTTTTCCACTACGGATGGATCCTTAGGAAAAACAGATGTGATCGAGCATCAAATAAGGTTAAAGGACAAGAAAAAAATTATATATGTACCCTCGTACAGACTCCCTATGAAATTCCAGAATGAAATAAATGATGAAGTAGGTAAAATGTTAGAGGAAGGAGTCATTAGAAAATCAAATAGCCCTTATAATTTTCCTTTAATAGTTGTACCGAAAAAAGATCGAACATGGCGTATCTGCGTCGACTTTCGTCGTCTAAACGAGGAAACGATCCCTGATCGATTCCCAGTGCCATGTACTGACGATATTTTGTCTTTGTTAGGTCAGAATAAATATTTTACCAGTTTGGACTTACTTAAAGGCTTTCACCAGATATCATTAGAAGAAGATAGTATCCCATACACAGCCTTCAGCACAGCCAGGGGACATTATGAATTTTTACGGATGCCTTTTGGTTTACGTTGTGCTCCTATAACATTTACAAGAATGATTAACATAGTGTTTGGAGACTTGTTAGGGGATATATTGCATGCCTATATGGATGATCTTGTAATCTTTTCCAACACCTTAGAAGAACATCTACGTAAGTTAGAACTAGTACTACAGAGATTAAGACAACATAACTTAAGGGTAAAGATTAGTAAGTGTGAATTTTTCAAAACAGAATTAATATATTTGGGTTTCATGGTGTCAAGCCAAGGTCTTAAAGTAGTCCATGATAAGGTGTCGGCTATACGTAATTTTCCCATACCTACTAATGTCAAGGGAATACAGCAATTTCTGGGTTGTAGTGGATATTACAGGCGTTTTATACGCAACTATTCAATAATAGCTGCTCCTTTAACTGATCTTACGAAGAAGGGCGTAGATTTCATTTGGTCTGAGCAACATCAACAGGCGTTTAATACTTTGAAAGATGAACTGTGTAGTTCTCCTATCTTAAAATTTCCTGACTTCGGTAAGGAATTCTTCATTGCAACAGACGCCTCAGACTTAGGAGTAGGAGGGGTATTGCTTCAGCAATATGATAAACAGTTTTTCCCGATAGCTTTCTATTCTCGAAAATTGAGAACTTCCGAAAGTAAGTATGCAGTAATAGACAAGGAAGGACTAGCTATTGTTAATTCGCTAGTGCATTTTAAGTTCATAATTTACGGTTATCCCGTTAAGGTTCTTACTGACCATAAACCACTAACAGAGTTCTTTAAAGGCTTCAATCACAGCCCTAAACGAACTCGGTGGCATTTAATCATTCAAGATTTCGGCGCAAGAATCGGGTATTTACCTGGGAAAGCAAATATCATTGCGGATGCATTATCACCCAACCCCGTGTCATCTTGTACGGAGTCTTTAGCTGAATTAATAGATATATCAACATCCATGCCTATTGTAAAAACAATATCTGAACAAGAAGATTTAGGCTGGAGTGCTGAATTGTTACAGACTGAGCAAAGAAAAGATCAGAAAATAGAAACAATTATAAATGCTTTGAAAGGCAATCATAAAGAAAAAGAATATATAAAGTATAAGCAGCAGAATTATATAATCAAAGATAATATTCTGTGTAGGACTGTGACAAGGAAAACCCGCAATACACCACATGTAACTAACGACCAGGTAGTAGTACCAATCTCACTTATTTCCACTGTCCTGAATTGGTTGCATTCAAATCCATTACATGGACACCCTGGGTTCTCATTAATGTCACAGAAAGCCAAATCATTGTTTTATTGGCATACAATGCTTACAGATATAAAAAGACACATAGCTAATTGTCGCACATGTCAGGAAAACAAAGGGCATACGAAAACACCTGTCAGCTTAGGAGCTTATCCTGTTCCCAATCAACCCTTTGAAAGAATACATTTAGATTTGTTAACAGGATTTTACGAGTCAGACAGAGGAAATAAGCACCTCTTAGTAATTATAGATGCTTTAACTCGATATACAGAACTAATAGCGCTTAAAACTAAAACTGCGATTGAATGCGCTAGGAAGTTTTACGAGTGTTACATTTGTAAACATGGAATTCCACACATGATAATCTCAGACTTGGGTGGTGAATTTAATAATCACTTTCTTACCTCATTGTGTGAATTCCTCAACATAAAGAAGATTAATACCATGATATATCACCCAGAGTCGAATGGGCTAGTGGAAAGAGCAAATAGGAAGATATTAAATATATTGAGGGTAACACTAGGGGGATCAGACCCCAACTGGGATATTGCAATACCGGCGGCACTGAGTACTCTGAATCATTCATATCATATATCAATTAAAATGTCACCGCATGAAGCATTGTATGGTACCCCAGTTAGAACACCTTTCCATGTATTAACGCCTACAACTAATCTATCAAATCCTTTAAAAGAATGTATAAATGCAAGTATAAGTCGATATGATATCCTTCGAAAGAATTTAGAAGAATCACAAATCATAATGAAAAGGAATCATGATAAAATAGCGAAACCAACTAAAACATATACCGTGGGTGATAACATCTATATTCAAATCAATGTCAGAAAAGGGCTCAACTATAAACTAACACCTAAGTTTGAAGGCCCATTTAACATTTTGGAAACATTAACGGCCAATAGGTTTAGAATTCAAAACGTAGCCCAACCCACGGATGAGAGAATAGTACCATTGTCTCACATAAGAAATTAAAAAGAAAAGAGAGGAAAAGAAGTGAGGAAAAATTTTATTTTGTGTGACTAAAAGTTTTCTTTTTAATACAGGAGTAATTACATATATTTTTTCTCGTTACAGGTTTCCAAGATGAATTTTTTGTTGTTGGGAGTGATATTGTTCGCTCAGACATTTTTCTCGTATGGGATGAGTTCTAAGACTAAGAATATATATTTTAAATATGGCAATATAGTTGAAAGACAAGAAGACATTTTTATTACATCAACCAACGTAATTGTCGAAGTGCATATGCAAG
>NC_090734.1:30580659-30588159 GCF_036898095.1 Palaemon carinicauda | reverse complement strand
AACTTTCCTTTTTCTTCAACTTCCACACTGAATCGCTGGATATCTAAATTGTCGATAGAGCCGGGAATTATGAAACCGATGATCAATCTGTTGAGACAAAGCAGAATTTATGACTGTCACAGACCATTTGCATCATTTTTGTTTGGTATTGAAAACATTATTTTTAAGCTCAGCAGACATTTAACGTGAAATTTATACTTCTCTTGATGCCCCAAATCTTCTAAACTTATACAAAATAATTTTTTAGATCATGATTTTACAATAGATGAAACTACGTACAGTACATAAACAGTGATTGTGTGAGATAACTTTTTTAGGATTCATTGCTATGAAAAACAAACTTATATGAGCCTGTTCAACATAAAAACATTTGCTGCATGTTTGAACTTAAGAAGTTCTGCTGATTCAACTATCTGATTACGAATATCATTCCACAACTTCTACCGTACTATGTAGTATTCATCCTCATGATGAAGAAGGCTGGACTATTAGAATTACCTACATACCTTTTATTACGAACAGGATGGAGCTGTCCAGGAAGATCTGAATGTAAAGGCTGGTCAGGATTATAAAGTATCTCATAGAAGATGTATAATGAAGTAATCAAACGACTTTGCCAAAGATTAATATCAAGATCAGGAATAAGAAATTTTATAGACCCTAATTTCCTTTCCAACAAATTAAAATGAAAATCAGCAGTCGAAGACTATACAGGAGAACAACACTCGAAATAAGATAGAATGAAAGAATTAAAACTCGTCCTCAGAATAGATTGATCACCAAAGATCTTAAAAGACTTTCTCAATAAGCCATTTTTTCTTTCAGATCTATTGTGTTTCTCGAAAGTAAATTCGCTCTCGAGAATCATACCTAGAATTTAAAGAGAGTCCAATCAAGTTAAAGAAACATTATCAATACTGAGATCCGATTGTAGAGGACCCACTGCCCTTTGATCTACTTACAATCATACTTTGAGTTTTATTAGGATTCCACTTCAAACCCCTATAATATGCACCATGTACTAACGCTAGGTAGAACTATATTAAAAAATTCAGCAACCCCAGATCTACATTCAGGAGATGGAATTGATGCAAAGAGAGTAGCATCATCTGGATATGCAACAAGCTGGTTTTTTAGGCCAAACCACATGCCATGTGTATATTAGAAGAAAAGTAATGGTCCAAGAACACTACCCTGTAGAACACCTAGTATCCCACCCCTATACCCACTTTGGTGCCCATAAACAGCAACTCTTTGAGATATATATTATTTATAAATTAAACAATTCTACCGTACTGTGTAGTATTCAGTCTCATAATGGAGAAGGCGTGATCTTTAGAATGAACTAAATAACTTTTATTAAGAACAGGATGGAGCAGTCCAGGAAGATCTGAATGTAAAGGATGGTCAGGATTATGAAGTATCTCATGGAAGATGTATAATGAACTAATCAAACGACTGTGCCAAAGATTAATACATAGATCAGGAATAAGAAATTTTATAGACCGCAGTTTTCTTTCCAACAAATTAAGATGAGAATCAGCAGCCGGAGACCATACAGGAAAACAGTACTTGAAATAAGGTAAAATGGAAGAATTAAAACTCGTCCTCAGAATAGATTGATCACCAAAGATCTTAAAAGACTTTCTCAATAAGCCATCCTTTTTTTTAGACCTATTTTGTTTCTCAGCAGTAAATTCGCTCTCAAGAGTCACACCAAGAATTTTAAGAGAGTCCACCCAAGTTACAGATACATTATCAATACTGAGATCTGAATGTAAAGGACCCACTGCCCTTTGATCTACTTGCAATCATACTTCGAGTTTTGTTAGGATTCAACTTCAAACCCCATAATTTGCATCATGTACTAATTCTAGGTAGATCTATATGAAAAGATTCAGGAACCCCAGATCTACATTCTGGAGATGGAATTGATGCAAAGAGAGTAGCATCATCTGGACATGCAACCAGCTGGTTTTCTAGGCCAAACCACTTGACATGTGTATATAATATGAAAAGTAATGGTCCAAGAACACTACCCTGTAGAATACCAAGTATCACATCCCCATACTCACTTTGGTGCCCATAAACAACAACTCTTTGAGATATATATTATTTAAAAATTAAATAATAATGATAAGAACAACTCACCTACGCCCTACTGTTAGAATTTGAAAACAAAGGCCACATTAACACAGGCAAAGGAAGCACTAAAATCAAGGCCAATCATACGAAGTTCTTGACCACAATCAAGGAATTTCTGTACAGCATTGGATATTGTAAGCGTGGCATCACATGCTCCAAGTCCTTTATGAACCAGATTGGAAACTAGGGAACATATGATTACCTTCAGCAAACCTATTAAGACGTATTGCCAAAATACGTTAAAAAAATCAGATAATATAAGACTTAAGGAAATTGGACGGTAATCAGTGGGACTTGAGATACCACAAACACATTTACATAGTGGAGTAACATTACCTATTCTCGAACAAGTGCTATAAGCTCCTTTTCTTGCTAACTTGCCGGAAATAGCAGATAACTTTCGAGTCAGATATCGGCTGTCTTTATAAAAAACTAAGTAAAAATACAATTTGAGTCTACACCTCCATAAACATCAAGGTCCATTAACAGAGCTTTAATTTCATGAGATCGAAAAGCTAAACCAGTCAGTTTAGCATCAGGAAAACAAAAGAGAGTTTCAGTTACTTATTACTCTTCTTACTGTCAAACACATCAGCCAAATGGGCTGCCTTTTCCTTTGGACACTGAGTGACTGAGTCATCTGGGTCAGGTAAAGGAGGAACTCTTGCATCTACACCAAAGAGTGCAGTGTTAAGGCTAGTCCCCACTTATGCTCATAGGTTGTACAAGAAAGTTTTTCTTTTATGGTTACGTTGCATTCATTTGCAATTGATGAGTGAAAGCTCTAAACTGAGTATAGTTATTCTGGGTCAAATATGATGTGTTACCCTTCCAAAGATTATAGGCCTGTATCTTCTCCAAATAAGCATGTCTATAATCGTCATTGAACAATGAGGTGTCCTTCACTCGATACCTTAATACACGAAAAGCGGTGCGCCTATCAATTATGTTGACTAGATTTTCATTCAAAAGGGAGAACAGTATCAACACTTCTATACGATTGTGACCAGTTCAAGCAAAAAAGATCCTGTAAAATCCCATTACAAACTGTTTAAAATCTCATATAAATACTACATGAGTATGATACATTAGAGACAGGCTGCTTAGTCTTTACTACTAATGAAATCAAGGCATGATCGGATATCCCAACTGGAGAGCCAACCTTACTGGTTATAACAGCAGGGGAGTCAGTGTATACGATGGCCAGACAGTCACCAGACCTGTGAGTAGCTTCACTTATGATTTGCTCAGAGCCTGATTCAGAGACAAAATCTGATGCTTTCAAGCCTTGACGATCGGTAGGACACATAACTTAACTTTTCGTACACTTACCTTTGAAATCACCAATAAAAGAAAAAAGGCTGTTTTATCATCTTCTTGTAACTTAGCAATAATGTTAAGAGGACAATCGAAGATAGAATCATCCATATGTGAAATCCGGTATATATAACACAAATAGAAGTTGTTATGCTTGCCATAAACTTTTATTACCTGAATCTAATGACATCCACATCCATAGCAGAACTTATATGAAGCAGGGTACTCAGTTCTAATATATATCACCATTCCCCAGGCCCTAGATTTGGCATCACGTTTCAACATTATTGGCTTCTTAAAACCAGATATGAGGAGCTTATCTGAGGACCTCATATTAGACACCAAAGTTTCTTAGCTCAAAAGAATATCATACTGTCTGGACGCAACTGTAATTTCTTGAATATTTGTATGAAGACCACGAATATTGCAGCACAGTACGACAATGACGAATTCTTGGAAGTAGTACTCCGGGATTTTGCTCCATGTCACCAGACAGCATAATAATTAATGCTGATAAAAAATAGACTTCATACTTAAAAGCTAAATTAACAAGAATGATATCAAAAACATTATGTACAGAAGTATGAATGAAGTGATTGATCAAGCCCATAGATTATAAAAAAGCGTGGTAAAATCTGGTCAGCATGGAGAAGCCAATACATTAAACAAGGCTAAATGCCCTTCATGATAGCTCCTATAGAGTATTATTCTAATTTCTTAATGCAGAACAAACCTAACCACATCCGATTTATTATCATATTAACAATACAATTAGTATTATTTTCATAAATATATTATTCACTAACACTTCATGTAATCAGCAATTATTTCTAAGTTACCCAAGTTTTTTGTTAATTTCATTGACTATATAACTTCATTTCCATTCGATAAGGGCAGCCACATTCAGTGAATATTGCATGGTCAGTGGAACACATCTCACACCAACTCTTGAAATGTGGTGGCCTTTCATCGGGTTATTGGTTTCCATTATTGATAAGAAATTTTAACAAATTTCAATGGAAAATTACACTTTATTTTATTAAAATACGGGATAACGCTGATATATTTGTCTTTCTATTGATATTCTTTATTGATTTTTAGAAAGCCCAATAATTTCTGAGCAGTATTCTATAATTGAGAAATACGTTAATATGATTTATATTGAAAAGTTAAAGATTTATGATGAGATAATACTATAACATAAAATTTAATCAGAGAGAGAGAGAGAGAGAGAGAGAGAGAGAGAGAGAGAGAGAGAGAGAGAGAGAGAGAGAGACTTTCTTTTTGCTGTGTTTAATTCACTGCATCCTTAATTATTGTGTCTGCGGTCATGATTCAATCTTCATTAACAATCTAATTCACATGAATTGTCCTTTTCCTTATCACGTCATCTAATCCTTTTAAGCCACCTCTCACATTCCTCACAAACAGTCTCCACCTAATCTTTCGTCACTTCTTTCTTATTTTTTTTACTTATGCCATTTCACTTTTCTCTAGTCCCCTTTCTTAATTTCGTCATTAGTCAGCCTATTACGAAACAAATTCCCTAAATTATACATCACAATCCTTGCCATGTATATTCTTTTGAGAAACTAATACCTTGTGTTGACATATAAATCACGCCCTGATCACCGGCACCAAACGTACCTTAATAAAAATTATAGCAAACAATACACAGTTAAAAGTATCCTTTTGCATCACAGACCAACAATACATAATTTACTTCTTATAAATCCCTGTGAGTATCTAACAATATGTAACACTTGCATACAAAGCATGGTTAATGATTTTTTTTTCTATTATTATTGAAACCTTTGAAAATGTCCTCTGGCTTAGGGAAAAGTTGTTCGGGAATTATCTCCATTGTTTCACTAGGGCTTTACCAGTTTGACCAATATAGATTTTTTCACATGAATTGCATGGAATTCGATAATACAGTATATTCATCTCATGGTAATGTTAGGAGAATTCTTCATAAAGGCTGTATTTATTGTATTTTTACTCTTAAATGGTACATTTACATTAAAAATTTTCAAGATTTTAGGAATTTCTTTAAAATAATTACTATGAGGCAGTACAAGTAAGTGTTGTGTATTGTAGTTCTTCCTGTTATCATTACCGAAAAGAAAGTATTTTTTTGCTATTCTTAGTGCATCATCTAACACAATTTCAAGGTACTTCAGTTTCTTACCTAATGCTATATTCTCATTTACTTCATCATCAATATATTCAGGGTTGCAGACTCGATTTGCTTTAAGGTTTCATAATATAAACCTTTGAAATAACCTTGAATATTGGACATGGATTGTATAAACTCGACGCCTTTATATGTAAAGAGATTTAGCTATATATATATACACACACACACACACACACACACACACACATATATATATATATATATATATATATATATATATATATATATATATATATATATATATATATATATACATACATATATACATATATATATATATATATATATATATATATATATATATATATATATATATATATATATATATATATATATAAACTTTAACCACTTAACGTAGAAGTGAATGTACTGTGAATAATTAACGTTGCTGTGAAATTAATATTTAGACCTAAGCTACCATTCACTGATATGTACAATTATTTCATATTGTACACTTAAAGTACTTTGGCACTATATATTGTTATGTTAGGTAAAGGTACTGATATATAGGTAATTGTAAGTTTATGGTAATAAGGTTATATGTACATAACTAAATATACATGTTAATCATGTGTAAACACATGTAAATGTAAGTCTATGTATGTCTGTATTTATATATACTTATATGTGTACACGTATGTATATGTCTATGCATATATTTATGCAAGTGTCTCTATATGAATGCCTGTATGTGTATATGTATGTATATATCTAAGAATATTTATATATATATATATATATATATATATATATATATATATATATATATATATATATACATATATATATATATTTATATATATATATATATATATATATATATATATATATATATATATATATATATATATATATACATATATATATATATTTATATATATATATATATATATATATATATATATATATATATATATAGATATATATAGATATATATATATATATATATATATATATATATATATATATATATATATATATCTATATATCTATATGTATATATATATATATATATATATATATATATATATATATATATATATCTATATATATATATATATATATATATATATATATATATATATATATATACATATATATATATATATATATATATATATATATATATATATATATATATATATATATATATATATATATATTATCATTAAAACAAACAAAATAAATACCCAAGACATTCTTGAATACATTCAGCAGGAAAGGGCCGAGACGAATATGGAGTGACGATCCAAGAAAGGTTGATGGTGTACTGGCATAGCATGACCATAAACAGACGCCTGAGGAAGAATATGTTTGACTCCTTTCTTCTGCAATTGACGAGAAGCAGCTGATGTTGATAATGATGATCGTGAAGTTTCAGACAATTATTCTTAAAGATAATGAAGATAATACTTTTTAAAAGGATGACGTCATCTTAACTGCATCGTCTCTAAGTCTGAGTTTGACACGATTATCTTTGAGTGTATATTTTTGCATAAATACAGAGATTTTTTCTAATATGTTTCGTGAGTACGTTGTGTTTTTACAACATCATCCTGAGATTTATAGCAATGCCGAAGTACCAAAGGTTAAGAAAGAACAAGGGGTAAGCAAAAAGCAGCAAATAGAACAAAGAAGTGAAAGAAACGAGAAGAATGGAGTTTAATGCTGGAACATTCTAATTAAAACTTGGGCAAAAATGAGAGGGAGATGGTACCTCATGAAACTACCTAACTAATTGTATTAGTACAATAAGGGTTTAAATACCTCGTTTAGGGAGCCATGGTGTATGAATTAACAATGAAAGCATAAAGTAAACAATGATATATAAAATAAGG
>NC_090734.1:30570659-30575659 GCF_036898095.1 Palaemon carinicauda | reverse complement strand
TTCTTCTTTTTTTTTTTACTCGAAAACAATGGCGTTCAACTTCTTGACTGCCTTTAACTTAGCATTTATTTCCGCTCATGTAATTCTAGGACTTCTGGATCAGATTAATACTTCTTAAATTAAAACTTACGAAATTAACGGAGGTGATTTAAGATATAATTATATTATATATTTTTTTATAAATAGGATTATTTTCTTTTTTCATGGTAAATGTAATAATTAATCATAAAAGGATAATTAATGTGGATTGGATCTTCTTATCGTCTTCGAAGAAAGAAGTACTTAACGAATGATATACTATGAACATAATTCATTCGATGTGTCATGAAATAGTAATTTATGCTATAGGAAGATACAGTCGTAAAATCAACCTAACATTAAATATGAACCCTTAAATAGATAATGGCATATGATTCCGTTGAAGCATCAAAATTTCTTACCATTACGTTGATTGAAGCAGACACAGAACTCTTAATTCTACTCTTTCATTATGCACACACAGAATGCAGAGACCTTTACTTCAGGTCGGGTAAATCAACTGCCGCAATAGTCTACTGTACGACATCAACAGTATTAAATTAGCCCTAGAATATGAACTATGCTATCACCTGCTTTCCATACATTTTTTTTTTTTGTGAATGTGATAGTATATCGCAAATTTTTGGTTTAGCAAAAAGGGCTACATTTCAAAAAGCAAGTCAAAGGTAATTTTGTGTTGCAATCGTATGCTGATCAATTCGTGTCAATAAACTAATAAGAAAATGTTATTGAACACACTGGAGCCAAGGAAGTGGCTGTACTATTTGGTGGGATGGTTACACAGTTACCGACATCCTTGCTCTATAGTACCCTGTCAAGGAAAAGTGTGTAAAAATCATTTCTAGCACTGGAACTTCTACACCCCACAGAGTCCCCCATCAATTTTATTTGCTCAGAGTTTATTATCAGATAATTATTTGGATTAGGAAGGTTCAAGACAATATGTTGAAGATAATATATTGTAACTGCAAAATTGCCTGCTGATCTTCGTGATGTAGCTGCAGGGTGTATGGACTACCACGTACATCTGCCTGTGGAAAATGACAATTAGAAAGTTGTAATAATCCAGGTAATCATGTCAAATTCAGTGAAGAGAAAGTTGAGGAGTATCAACTAGAGTGTATGTATAAACACTGGTAAGGAAATATTTATGTAGTTTATAGTTAGTAAGATTATCATATAATTGGGTTCAGACAATTATTACTCTGGTAACAACCAAGATCACTAGTTTCATGAATGATGTACTGTTAATTCATTGTATATTCTATATATATATATATATATATATATATATATATATATATATATATATATATATATATATATATATATATATATATATATATTGATATTTGATATTATATGGATAATGTAAGATATGTCTTCATATCAGTGACCATTATTTGATAATATCTTGTATTTCATTATATGATGCTTAAAGGATATTTTCCTGATTCCATTGCATTCTTTAACCAAGGAAACTGTACCAACCGTGTGTTACACAATTGTACATAATTCCTTTTGCATATATTATGCTTGTATCTTCGCTCCTCGCACTAAACGAACATGAAAATTCATGTCTGCTGTTTCCTCTGTAACATTTTCTGTCTTGTTAACTTGTTATGTCCTGTTGCCTTGAGGTTTTGTATATAAAAGAGTGTGTTCTATAACAATATAACTCAGTTGATTGCATCCTGCCTTTGAGTTCACAACCCTCTCTCGGCTCGTCACATTGGTGACCCCGGAAGTCGACTCGCTCCCACTGCCTATCCCCCCCCATCTTCCTCTCCCCTCCATCGTTGGTACTATGACGGAGACGGACTCTACTACAGCAGTTGGCGCTGCGGCGCCCCATTATAACTTTTACCGTTCGCCAGCGGAGAAGCGTTTGCTTGGTTTCAACGCGCAGAAGTCCACTTTCGTATCACGGGCGTGACTCGCTCAACCACCAAAGCGGATTATGTTCTTGCGGCGATACCCGAGGACACCTTCCCAGATATATCCGACTGGCTTTGTGAAAAAAAAGACACCCCAATAGCGTATGACGCCCTCAAAACATACCTTCTGCAGCAGTACTCGCCATCGCCAGCCGCCCGTATAGCAAAGCTTTTTCAGCTCTCGCAACAACCGTTGGGGGACCAAAGTGCTTCGCTTGCCCTCAGGGAAATGACCAGTATCGCTCGCCTTCAACCTGCCGCAGACGGCTCTCCTCGTGAGGTGAACCTACTTCGTGCCCTTTGGATACGCCGTTTACCCGAACCTGTACGCGCTGCCATACCCGATGTCGATAGTTTACCCATAAAGGACTTGATGACCAAAGCCGACGCCCTTATGGACAGCCACTTCAAGACCTCCATCAACGCCTCCACCCTTGACGACGAGGATGCCTATTCAACTTCGACCGAAGCTGACATGAATGCCGTAGGACATACACGCCTACCCCGTGACGTGCCGAAGCAGCGACAAAGCCGCCCACCACCCACCAATCGCTCGCCGCCCCAACGAACGACTTCTACAGTCAATTACTACCTTCCATCCGCCGCAGTTTTGTTACTACCACTTCAGATTCAGGGCAACCGCGAAGAAATGTGCCAAAGATTGTCAGTGGCCAAAAAACTTGTAAGTAGGCCATCGCTTGTGGCGGTGGCCTCCCATATTTCTAATCTTTTCTTTTTACAGGATGCAGGAACGGGCGTGCGATTTTTGGTAGACACGGGTGCTTGTCGTTCTCTTTTGCCAAGGAAACTCTTCAAGGCACGACGTAGTCTGTCTACATCTGCCGACGTCCGCTTGGTAGCTGCCAAAGGATCTGCGATACCCACCTACGGTTACGAGAACCTCACATTATCGTTCGGAAACGGTAAATTCAAATAGAAGTTTCTCGTTGCTGACGTCACAATGCCAATCCTCGGTGCGGATTTCCTCTCTCATTTCCACCTTCTGGTCGATTTCGCCCACCGACGATTGGTCAACGCAGACTCGTACTTGTCGACACCTCTTTAACCCGCCCCCTCTAATCTCGCTCTCCACATCAGCGCACCCACGGAGGCCTACGCCCACCTCCCCACGTCGTACCCGGAAGTTTTCCGTCCAGAACTTCGCCAAACGCCCACGTTTCCTGCCAAGCACGGTATTTATCACCATATTTAGATGACGGGACCCCCAGTCTTCGCAAAATTCAGACGTCTGGCACCGGAACGATTGGCAGCCGCCAAACAGACGTTCGCCAAAATGGAGAAAATGGGCCTTTGCCAAAAGGCCTCCAGCCCATGGTCGTCACCTTTACACATCGTTCTAAAGAAAGACGGCTCCCTCCGTCCGTGCGGGGATTACAGGCGCCAAAACATGCAAACAGAACCGGATCACTACCCCCTCCCAAACATTGCCGATGTGACCTCCTACCTGCACAAAGCGAAGGTTTTCTCTACGCTCGACCTCCTGAAGGGGTATTATCAGGTGCCTATGAACCCAGAAGACATCCCCAAGACCGCCATCACCACTCCGTTTGGCACATACACCTTCAATTACTCCTGTTTTGGCCTTCGTAATGCTGGGGCAACGTTTCAACGTCTCATGGATGGCATCTTAGGGGACCTCCCTTTCTGTGTATGTTATGTGGACGACATACTTGTGTTCTCCTCCTCAAAAGAGGAACACCTCCGTCACCTGCGCATCGTGCTCGACCGCCTGCAACAAAACGGCCTTGAAGTCCGGTACGACAACTGTACCTTTGGCGCCAACGAAGTGTCGTTCTTAGGGCACCGTATCACTCCTGAAGGAGTCCATCCCCTCCCTGAGAAGGTAGCAGCCGTTCAGAATTCCCCCGCGCCCTCGACCGTCAAAGCTCTGCAGGAATTCTTGGGCATAATCAACTATTATCACCGTTTTCTGCCAGCCATTGCCGCCACTCTTGCTCCCCTCTACGCCTCCCTCAAGGGCAAGCCAAAGGACCTGAGGTGGGGTCCCCTTCAAGCAGCAGCCTTTTGCAATGCAAAGAAGGCCCTATCAACTGCTGCGGCTCTCACTTTTCCTATCCCATACGCCCCTCTCCTTCTCTCCACCGATGCCAGTGACGTCGCTATTGGTGCAGTACTCGAGGAGGTGGTCAAAGGCTCGCCCCGCCCAATGGACTTCTTCAGCAGAAAACTGTCCAAGGCAGAATCGGGTTATTCTACCTTCGATCGAGAATTGCTGGCTGTGCACTTGGCTGTCCGTCACTTTCGCCATTTCTTAGAAGGTACGCCCTTCGTCATTCGCACACACCACATGCCTCTGGTGCACGCCTTCACTCTCCCGCCTTACTCTCTGGATGGATTTCAAGATTCGGTATCCCTGAGCATATTACTTCTGACAGGGGAACCACTTTCACCTCTCAATTATGGCCTCATTAGCGAATCTCTTGGGCATCACCCTACATCAGACAACAGCCTACAACCCCGCTGCCCATGGAATGGTTGAACGTTTTCATCGCACCCTCAAAGCAGCTTTGATGTCCCGCTGCAAGGATTGCAACTGGTTTACTCAGCTTCCCTGGGTCCTCCTGGGACTAAGGACCACTCCTGAAGACGCCCTCGACGTCTCGGCAGCTGAAATGGTGTATGGCAACCCGTTGGTCGTCCCTGCCGAATTTTTTCCTTCTACAACCTCCTCCGACGATCTCCAGCGCATACGTCACGTCGTGGGAAAATTTACTCCGTGCCGCCAGACGTACAAGCCTCCAGCGAAGCATCACATACCAACGGACTTGCACTCTGCAACGCACGTCTTCCTGCGCAACGACACTAGCAAGCCACCACTAACGCCCCCTTACACGGGCCCTTTCCTTGTGATCCAACGCAGTCCGAAAGCATTCCTACTAAACATTCGGGGCAAAGAAGACTGGGTCTCCATTGATCGTCTAAAACCTGCTTATCTTCTGCCAGATGACATGCCTACAGTTCGCCTCTCCAGATCAGGGCGCC
>NC_090734.1:30553159-30563159 GCF_036898095.1 Palaemon carinicauda | reverse complement strand
AGTGTTTATTTCATACTCACTCTTATCCTGTTAAAGAATCGAAGTAAGAAGATGTTTGAAAATTTTTTAATATTAATAACTCACGTTTGTTTTGAGTATACTTAAGAGACCTTTGGATATTCTGTGTTTTTTATATTGCTGTCTGGGAGTAATATAACTATATAAGAGCTCGGTGATTAATATTTTCTAGCGTAACAAATTTATTGTAAAAACAAATAGAAAAGTTTGTAACTCGAGAGGGTTGTGTAGCTTGTTAGCCGTAATAAGCGTTATGTCATAATCGGTTCCCCGACCACAGGGACTATAGTATGATATAGTATAATATATATATATATATATATATATATATATATATATATATATATATATATATATATATATATATATATATATATATATATATATATATATATATATATATATATATATATATGTATGTATGTATGTATGTATATAATCTTAACAAAACATTTTTAAGATGTACTATATGATCTGGCCAATTATTACTATAAATAAGGATATTATCAAAATAACATGTAGTATTTTCCAAACTAGCCAAGACTTTTCTCATAAGTCTAACAAAAGTTGAACGAGCTGTGCTAAGTTCAAACGGCATCTTCCTGAATTGCATCAAACCATACTTTGTTGCAAATGCAGTATACTTTCTGCTTTCTAAAGTTAAGGTTACCTGCCAGTATCCTTTTGACAAATCAAGCTCTGAAAAATAGACTTTATTAGCAAGCTTATGTAAGGATTCATTCATACGTGGCATGGGATCGGCATCAAATACGGTTATTTCATTAAGACTTTGAAAGTCAACACACAGTCTCAAAGACCCATCTTCCTTCTTAATGAAGACAACTGGGGAACCATATGGAGAATTAGATTGCTCAATTATATCCAATAAGAGCATTTGATCAACCTGATTGTTAAATTCATCAATTAAACTAATTGGAACAGGATAAGGTTTAGCACGAACTGGAATATTAGAAGTCAATTTATTATCATGTTACGTATATCTAGCAACTCCAGGTCTATCACTAATTACATCATGAAACTTATCCAAAACCTTAACAAGTTCATCAGTTTGAGAATTTTTAAGATCTTTACTTATTTGATAACTGGTTTTATCAACCTCCAGATATTCTATATCACATATATCTGAAACAAGTTCTCCAACATTAACAACCTTAAAGTTAACATTAGCAATCAAACCATTTGAAGTTTTAACCTCTTCTGCTGCTTTTTGAATAACATTTACAATCTTCCTTCTAAAGTACTTTTTCAACATATTGGCATTATACAGGTTTAACCCTTTAAGGACCAATTAGCCCAAACGTGATCTTTAAAACAGCTACTTTTGGGTAGTCGTGGGTTGAACATGTTTATGCTTGTCTGAAATTGACGCTTTGGCAACTCATAGAGACACGCCTCTGCTCTTTGAATCAGCCAATCAGAAGCCGCCTGCCCTTCTCGCCAAGTCTGTAGCTCCTTCCAAAGACACCTCACTTGTGCTCCAGCCGCAAAAGTGTCAAGACGCGTCGCAGTAACGTCCACGTTTCCCCCCCCCCCCGACCTTCGTAATCATGGTAAGTAAACAGTGACTGTAGGATAGTGAAGCCAAGTGATATGTTTACCTTTTGATGTGGGTTTCAATGGCTGTAGTGTTACTGACGTGTCATAGTGACTATCGGAAAAAGTATAGATCCCGCATGGGCTACCTCGGTCGAGTTTAGGCGGACCACGCTCATCCAATATGGGATCTATTGGACCGTAACGGTTCTACCGCTCACTAGATACGACGCACATCGTTTTTGCAATTTATTTTAGTGATTGTCTGAGACATTTGTGAATAGTTTTGACCATATTTGTAGAAATAATAGTGATGATTTAGATATGTTAGGCTCATGTGCATTCAAATATTACCTTACAAGGGATTAAATTACTTTTTTGTTAGGCAGTTACATTTTTTTCATTACATGATTTTAATTCTTTTTTTGCAGTTTCGTGGCCATACGTTTTATGGGCATCGCAACGCTGCATTGGAGACTCAGGAACGTACACCATGGGTTGCCCCTGACGATGCTGAAGGAAGTGATGTCGACGTGAGCCCTTTGGAATGTCGACAGTGATGACGACGACCCTTCGTACGTTCCTGACGACGAAGGCCTTACTCTGGAGGATGCTTTTGACCCTCCCAACGCTAGAGGTTAGTATGAGAGAGAGAGAGAGAGAGAGAGAGAGAGAGAGAGAGAGAGAGAGAGAGAGAGAGAGAGAGAGATGGAGATGGAGATGGAGATGGAGATGGAGATGGAGATGGAGATGGAGATAGAGAGAGAGAGAAAGAGAGAGAGAGAGAGAGAGAGAGAGAGAGAGAGAGAGAGAGAGAGAGAGAGAGAGAGAGAGAGAGAGAGAGAGAGAGAGAGAGAGATTTGTTTAAAAAAAATTTAAAAGCCTAGTTGTTACAATGGTTGCTCTTTAAATTTGTTTTCATTGTGTTGCTCTTTAAATTTTTGTAAACAATAAGTATTTTTAAAACTTATTTGTGTACTTGCATACTCACTGACATACACATGCACACACATGCATACTCACTGACATACACATGCACACACATTCATACTCACTGACATACACATGCACACACATGCATACTCACTGACATACACAAGCACACACATGCATACTCACTGACATACACAAGCACACACATGCATACTCACTGACATACACATGCACACACATTCATACTCACTGACATACACATGCACACACATTCATACTCACTGACATACACATGCACACACATTCATACTCACTGACATACACATGCACACACATGCATACTCACTGACATACACAAGCACACACATGCATACTCACTGACATACACATGCACACATATTCATACTCACTGACATACACATGCACACACATGCATACTCACTGACATACACATGCACACACATGCATGCACACACACCAGCACGCACGGTTCATTTACTGTTTCACTTACTTTATTCTTGTTTCAGGTCGCAGGGTCAATGTTGTTGTCCCTCAGGAGATGCCTGTGGAAGAGGAAGCTGAAGGTGAGGTTAACCCTAAGAGGCCTCGTGTTGGTGAATGGAAGAAGGACGACATTGACATCCAACCCCTGCCCGACTTCATTCATCCACAGCCGGACTTCTTGAGGGAACCTTATGAGTATTTCTCTCAGTTCTTCACAGCTGAATTGAGGGATCACATCGTTTTCCAGTCAACCTGTACTCAAGACAGAAGGATGTAGGCAGTAACTTCCACATATCAGAAGAGGATGTCATGGTTTTCCTTGGCCTCATCATATACATGGGCCTGGTTCCTCTCCCTAGCATCGTCGACTTCTGGGCCGTGAAGACCAGGATTCCTCAGGTTGCAGACTTCATGTCCAGGAACCGCTTCAAGGCCATTCGATCATCACTTCACTTCAACGACAATGACCAGGCAGCAGGCTCCAAGATCGGTTCTTCAAGGTGAGAGTCCCCTTCAGCAAGGTCACAGAGAGTTCCTGAAAGTTCCCGAGACTCCTATCCATTCCATTGATGAGGTGATGGTTGCCTACAAGGGCACAAGGGCTGGTAACCTTCGCCAGTATGTAGCCAAGAAGCCTGACAAGTGGGGCTACAAGTTGTTCTGCCGCTCCAGCGTGGATGGATTTGTGCATGATATTCTTATGTACCAAGGGGAGATAACCTTTGTGAGCCACCCTACTCAGCTGTCTGAAGAGGAGAATGCCATGTCTGTCACTTCCAAGTTTATTGTCTCCCTTGTTAAGACCATCAAGGACCCAAGTCACGCAGCAGTGTATGCAGACAACTACTTCACCAGTATAGGGTTGGCCAAGTACCTGAGATCGAAGTATGGATGTCGGTATGTGGGAACTGCCAGGAAAACCGAGGTTGGACATCCTCCCCTGAAGTCTGTGAAGGAGATGAGCAAGAAGACGACGCAAAGGGGCACACTGGACTACGTCTCTTCTGATGGCATCCTCGTTGCAAGATGGAAGGACAACAGCGTCGTGATAATCTTGTCCACTGATGTCGGTGTCAACCCCATGGGAACAGTGAAGCGGTACGACAGGGGCACAGAAGAAGAAGGTTCCCATTCCTTGTCCATCTGCCATCCAGATGTACAACAACCGCTTGGGTGGCATCGACAAAAGTGACATGTTGACACACCTCTACAAGACCCCCTTCAGAGCAAAGAGGTACTACATGAGGCTCTTTGCTTACCTCCTGGACCTGATCATCTGCAACGCTTGGATTCTGTACAAGACGGATTGCTTGGCTTTGCAGACGAACCCAAAGCCCCTCAAGGACTTCCGACTGGATATCTCCAATTGGCTGAGAAGTTTCAAGACATCAAACTTCAGGATTACTAGAAATTCTCTTGGCACCAGGGATGTCCCTTTGCCCAAAAGGGGCCAATGGGCAGTTTTTGCCAGGTATAGAGTCACGCCAGGATGCCACTGCCCTACACATGCCCAAAGCATGTCTCCATGAGGCAGACCTGCAAGTTCTGTTCAACTGCAGGCCACATCCACAGGTCTCGCTGGAGTGTGAGGAGTGCAAGGTGGCCCTTTGCCTCACTGAAAATCGTAATTGTTTTGCTTTGTTTCATAAGATTTTCCAAGTAATTTTTGTTTTTGCTCTTTTTCAATAGATTTTAAAGTAAGTTTTTATAATGTTTCTATTTTATCAATGATGAGTAAGGTTTATTATATTTTTTGCATTTTCAGAGTATTTTTGTATTTTTATAGTATTTTTGTATTTATTGAATATTGTATTTTCTTGTATTTATAACGTATTTCTTATTTAATTAAATTGTTAAGCCATATATGTGTTTCTGTTATACATTGGAACTATAAAAAAACTTTCTGTTATACATTAGAACTATAAAAAAACTGTTGGGCGAAACTTCAAAATCTGTGCCGTTATGGTCCAATAGATCCCATATGGGATGAGCGTGGTCCGCCTTAACTCGCCCAAGGTACCCAAATGGGATACTTCATTGCATGCAATTATTTCGGTAATTGGAAAATTTTTTAAAAGTACACAAGAATAAAAAGGTCTTGTATTTTCTAATACTACAACATACTAAAAGGAATGTTTAAAGTTTCCCAAAAAACCTAGGGTGGACCTTAAAGGGTTAAGATTATTCCCTACTTTAACAAAATAGTCAACTCCATTACAATGGCAACGATCAATCACACAAGGTCCTTTCCACTGCATTAGAAATTTGTTTGTATTATTTGGCAACATAAAAAGAACTTCATCTCCCTCAACAAACTTTCTTGGCTTTGCTTTATGATCAAAATAATCTTTATATTTACGTGAATTTATTTCAGCATTACTAACTGCAATCTGGGCCATCTCTTGCAATCGAGAACGCAAATCTAAAACATACTGGTAAGTAGTTTTGATTTCATTTTCAGCATTGTTACCAGCAACCAATTCATGAAGGATTGCTAGAGGGCACGGATACTGCGTCCATACAAAAATTCGAATGGGCTAAACTTTAGAGTATTGTTGGGAATTTCACGATAAGTGAAAAGAACAACAGGAATATACCAGTCCCATTCTGTTGGAGGATCACTACAAACTTTCTTTAACATATTTTTAAGTACACCATTCATCCGTTCTACAGTTCAATTACATGCAGCATGATATGGGCTTGTGAATAAAGCTCTAATTGATAATAATCTATGTATTTCTGCCATGAGATCTGACTTGAACTGAGTTCCCCTGTCGCTTAGTATTACTTTTGGTACACCAACTCTACAAAATACTTCTACTAAACTTTCAGCTATAGTAATAGTATCAATATTTCGAAGAGGTACAGCTTCAGGGTAGCGTGTAGCTAAATCAATTATTGTAAGAATATACTTCTGACCACGACTTGAGGCTGTAACAATCGGACCCACAATATCAATTGCCACTCTACTGAATGGTTCGGAAACTATAGGCATTTTACACAAAGACACTTTCCTCACTCTATTCCCAAATTTCTGACATTTATGACAAGACTTACAATATCTATCAATCTCTGCATTAGCCCTCTGCCAATAAAATTTAACAAGCACTTTGTCAATAGTTTTCCTAGAAGAAAAATTACCAGTAATAAGCGATTCATGTGTAAGTTTCGTAATTATCTCTCTATACTCGAGAGGAACTACAATTTGCATTTTACCAACATCTAGCTGATTTTTACTTTTCACATATTCGATAAATCACGTTATAAATTACTACTTACTTAACAACTCTCCCTTTGCAAGTTATTTCTTCCTCCTCCTTTAAGCTTTTCCTATTTGACTTCAAAGAATCACACGTCCACTGTTTATTACTAATATCTAACGGATTTACTTTAACTTCAGACAAGACATCAGACAAAGGTTATCATGTAGTTTCCGTGAGGTATTTTACACAACAATTCTATTCCTGCTTGTATGTGTTGTTTCAATCCAGACATTAACCCAACAATTACATAAGAACATTTAATTGGTGCTACAATAGCATTTAATCTACCGGAAAAGAATTTACTTCTAATGTAACATATAATTTTGAGCAGATATATTAGAACATCCATAAAATTATACACCTTCACAGTTTTAGCCTTACTGAGATAACGTGCTGGAATCAAAGTTTCCTCAAGAACAACAGTATTACACCCAGTATCAAACAATACCTATACTGTTTTGTTAAAAACTCTTCCTTTCTCATCCACAATAGCATTCTTGGGTTTTTCTTCACTAGCTAGAGCGATACTGGTCTTAGGAATATTTTTATTAGAAGATTTAGATTGAGCAAAATTAACTAGATTATTTGGACAATTGGGTTTAATATGCCCAATTTCTTCACATATATAGCACTGCAATGTTTAATATTATCAACACCTACTTTATCAGATTTAGGTTGCATTCCTAACTTTGAACATTTATCAGACTTAATTTTATAATTTCTACATTTATTAATACCGTGAGCAATCAGATACTTATCAGCAGCTAACACCATTTCATGAGAATTTTTACAAACCCTTTCTAAAAGAAATGTTCGCAAATCCCTTGAACAATTAGCCAACAATTGATCCATAATTATAAAATCACAGACACCATCATAAGATTTATGAACATCCGCTAATTGCAACCACTTATCAAAATTCTGCCTAAGTCTATATGAATACTGCAAAAAGCTTTCATTAGTTTCAATAAATCCCTCTCTAAGTTTCTTTCGATATACCTGAAGATTTCCCTGAAACGCTTTCAATAAGGCTGCCTTCAATTCCTGATAATTACTTGCAATAGCAGGGTCAAGTCCACAGTACACTTTTAAAGCTTAATAATGTGCCTAACATAGTACCAGAGTCTTCCTGCCCCCATTTATGAAATTCAGCTAATTTCTCAAATCTATTCATGTACACATCAATTTCATCAGTTTTCTCATCAAAGGGGTAATTTTTGGCAAAGATATTACATTCTTGCTACCTACACCACCTATAGCACCACTATTTCTCAACTCTGCTTTGGCTAACTCATGTTTCCTGACTTCCTCCTTCTCTCCCTTTCTCTCTTAAGACATTCTAATTTAAATATCCTATATTTCTCCTTTTCTGCCAACTCTAACTGAAACCGTTTCTGCTCTCTCTCAGCTACTCTATCCTCTCTAGCTTGTTGCTTTGCCTTTTCTGCCAACTCTAACTGAAACCTTTTCTCCTCTCTAGCCTGTTGCTTTGCTATAAATTCCTCAGCTTCAGCAGTTTTCATACCAAGCTTAATAGCCTTATCCATCACATCACTAATATCCATAATAATGATGGGTAAGCATACAGTTAATAGAAAAAAAAAACACTTAATAATAAGTATTAGTGAAACATTAAATTATGAAATATGGCTAATCATGAACTCAACTTTAAAAGTAGTACTTCAATGATTACCAATGTCTATTATGGGTTTTCCACCATCAATCACAAGAATTTCCATGAAAAAAAAACTAGCATAAAGAAACTGAATACAAAAAAGGAATATTCAAGGATGAGAAAACAATCGGAACTTAAAGGAACATTAAACTAACATTACCCCTAACAAGCCCTTAAATCATTAAGACTGAATTGGCTAGAATCAACAGGATAACGATACGGTTTCTAATTCACTTCCCGACCTCAACCTTTTCCCAGTACGTAATATGACAACACGAACAAATACAATTTTATATTGTACCACTTCAAATAAAGGGCGTTCACATGACAACTCGCCAGACACAAAAGAAACAACATTGACAGAACTTTACCTTAACTCCAGTGATATTACTTCCAGTGATAGGCCACAAACCTTACAGAACACTTAAATGAAATCCACCAACCTTCTCAGGTAAAGAAGTTCACATAGTTGTCAGCAGTAAATTGTAAATATAAATCATACATAACTTACATAGTCTAGCAACTCTGCAAATGATCCTACTCACTGTGCCAATTGTCAAGCTTTTATTTGCAGAAGGAAATGAATTAGGCGCTTGTTACCTAACACTTTAGCTGGACAGGTATCTAGTAAAGAGAAGTATAATAAATAGAACAACTCATAATAGTAATAGATGACACGTATGTTCGAATGTGAGTACAATCTTGAAATTGTCTAGCTGGCTGAAGATGGTAGATCCATGATGACAGATTTTGCACCAGGTAAGAAAAATGGTACATCCAACAGGTCATACAAGTTAAGACAATATGTCAAACAGGCAAGACAAGGTAAGGTAAAGTAGAGTTGAGTGTCTGCAACATAAATACACAAACAATAGCTTAGAACAAAAAGTCACTGTTAACATATTGCTATTAAACCATAATAGCTTTACATGATATTTAAATAAAACATAATGTTTACAACAAAGAGCAAAAAACTTCTTACCATGTGAAAAGTTGCGACGTTCGTAAGGTAGTGGCTATCACCTGGAAAGTAAATCGAAGGTAAACAATAAGTAATATCAAGGACACAAAAATAACGAACAGAACAACCAATGCCATACATCAAAGCGAATAAAAACAACACCTAAGGATGATAGAATGGACAACCAACGCCATCTATTGGATGAAAAAACAACAGAAACACAGACTCAAGTTTTAAAAAAGAAAATACCTGACATATACACACACACACACACACACACATATATATATATATATAATATATATATATATATATATATATATATATATATATATATATATGTGTGTGTGTGCGATGTGTATATATATATAAATATATATATATATATATATATATATAATATATATATATATGTTTGTTTGTGTGTATGTGTATGTGTCTGCATATATGTGTATGTATATATATATATATATATATATATATATATATATATATATATATATATATATATATATATATATATATATATATATATATATGTTTGTGTGTGTGCGTGTGTATATACATACACATATATACACACATATATACAGACACACACACATACACACAAACAAACATATATATATATATATATATATATATATATATATATATATATATATATATATATATATATATATATATATGCGTGTGTGTGTGTGTGTGTGTGTATATGTCAGGTATTTTCTCTTCTAAAACTAGAATCTGTGATTTTGTTTTTGTTTTTTCATCCAATAGATGGCGTTGGTTGTCCATTCTATCATCCTTAGGTGTTGTTTTTATTCGCTTCAATAGATGGCATTGGTTGTTCTGTTCGTTATTTTTGTGTCCTTGATATTACTTATTGTTTACCTTCGATTTACTTTCCAGGTGATAGCCACTACCTGAAGCAATACATACATATCTGTATAAACGTACACACACACACACACACACACACACATATATATATATATATATATATATATATATATATATATATATATATATATATATATATATATATATATATATATATATATATATGTTTGTTTGTGTGTGTGTGTACGT
>NC_090734.1:30535659-30538159 GCF_036898095.1 Palaemon carinicauda | reverse complement strand
AGCTCTATACACAAGGGATCTGTAATATTTCTAATCTTAAATTATATATGTGAGATTTAAAATATGAATGATTAGAGAGCATTCCAATAAATTGTTCATCACAGAAGACTTTAAATATCAGTGAATTTTGTCTTCAAAATTTTGAGAAAAAAAAGTAAATAAAAAATACCAACGTCATTAAATGCTTTTCAAAAGCACCTGGCCATCTGGTCACATCAAAAAGCTTTTTGGCAGCAACTGTCGAACCAGCTTTCATAATAAACGAACTATGAATAATTCAGGCTATTTAACAGAATTCCGTTGGAACCTCAGATTATAGACAAATATTTTTGATAAATGATAGAATAACGTATATTTTATATTATACTGAGGAATTTTCATTATGTGTTTTGTTCTGAAAAAGATATCTTAATGTAAACAGAAGAATAGTAACTACTTTTGATGAAAATTGTAAGTATTTCAAAATAGCTTTTCAACTGTTTTATTCATGCATATTACGCAGTGGAATTTGGGGATAAGAATAGTATTCATTCCTGTTACTCATTTCATGAAATAGTTGAATTGAGAATTAATAAATAGTCCAGAAAATCTTCTTTTAAAAAAGCTGGTTATCATCGCATAACTTTCGGTGAACGTTTTTCAAAAGACAAAAAATATTACTTTACCCTTTTATTTTGAGGATAAAACTATCGTTTTTTGTTTCTTTTATTGATCGACGGGATGTCATTTTTTTTTTCATAAACCACAGAATGATTGAATTAATGATTTACATTGCTCCAAATACAACCATAAACGACATTTGTACACAATTAATAGGGCGTATGCAATCTTAGAAGTACAGGGTGGTTTTAGAAGAAGTAGGGGTTGTATGAATCAGACTTTTACAGTTAGGCAGATATGCGAGAAATATTTAGCAAACGGTAAGGTGTATGTTGCATTTATGGATCTGGAGAAAGCGTATGATAGAGTTGATAGGGAAACAATGTGGAATGTAATGAGGTTATATGGAGTTGGTGGAAGGTTGTTGCAAGCAGTGAAAACTTTCTACAAAGGTAGTAAAGCATGTGTTAGAATAGGAAATGAAGTGAGTGATTGGTTTCCGGTGGGAGTGGGGCTGAGACAGGGATGTGTGATGTCGCTGTGGTTGTTTAACTTGTATGTTGATGGAGTGGTGAGAGAGGTGAATGCTCAAGTGTTTGGACGAGGATTAGTACCAGTAGACGAGAATAACCATGAATGGGAGGTAAATCAGTTGTTGTTTGCGGATTATACTGTACTGGTTGCAGACACAGAAGAGAAGCTTGACCAGCTAGTGACAGAATTTGGAAGGGTGTGTGAGAGAAGGAAGTTGTGAGTTAATGTGGGTAAGAGTAAGGTTATGAGATGTACGAGAAGGGAAGGTGGTGCAAGATTGAATGTCATGTTGAATGGAGAGTTACTTGAGGAGGTGGATCAGTTTAAGTACTTGGGGTCTGTTGCAGCAAATGGTGGAGTGGAAGCAGATGTATGTCAGAGAGTGAATGAAGGTTGCAAAGTGTTGGGGGCAGTTAAGGGAGTAGTAAAAAAATAGAGGGTTGGGCATGAATGTAAATAGAGTTCTATATGATATAGTGATTGTACCAACTGTGATGTATGGATCGGAGTTGTGGGGAATGAAAGTGATGGAGATACAGATATTGAATGTGTTTGAGATGAAGTGTCTAAGGAATATGGCTGGTGTATCTCGAGTAGTTAGGGTTAGGAACGAAGTGGTGAGGGTGAGAACGGGTGTAAGAAATGAGTTAGCAGCTAGAGTGGATATGAAAGTGTTGAGGTGGTTTGGCTATGTTGAGAGAATGAAAAATTGATGTTGAATGCAAGAGTTGATGGGAGAAGTACAAGAGGAAGGCCAAGGTTTGGGTTGATGGATGGCATGAAGAAAGCTCTGGGTGATAGGAGAATAGATATGAGAGAGGCAAGAGAGCGTGCTAGAAATAGGAATTAATGGCGAGCGATTGTGACGCAGTTCCGGTAGGCCCTGCTGCTTCCTCCGGTGCCTTAGATGACCGTGGAGGTAGCAGCAGTAGGGGATTCAGCATTATGAAGCTTCATCTGTGGTGGATAACGGGGGAGGGTGGGCTGTGGCACCCTAGCAGTACCAGCTGAACTCGGTTGAGTCCCTTGTCAGGCTGGGAGGAACGTAGAGAGTAGAGGTCCACTTTTTGTTTTGTTTCATTTGTTGATGTCGGCTACCCCCCAAAATTGGGGGAAGTGCCTTGGTATATGTATGTATGTATTCAATCTGGGAATGAATCCGTCTTTTACTTGGAATAACTATACAATTTTTAAATCTTTGACTTAGAAGATTTATGATTTATATAAGATTATACAGTTTGACCTTAAAAAACGCATTTTTGTATCACCAAGAAAAGAAAAATAGTTGGAGCGCAACAAATCTGTTTTCTTAGGTATAATATCAACAGTCAAGCTTTTACGTGATCCCTACAGCTTGGTGATTTGA
>NC_090734.1:30505659-30530659 GCF_036898095.1 Palaemon carinicauda | reverse complement strand
TATATATATATATATATATATATATATATATATATATATATATATATATATTATCATTGTACATATTTGAGTAAAAAATGAATTAACTTTTAATTTCTGTTCAAGATTTTGAGAGGGGAGTCGCCTGAAAAACAGCATTCAAGTGTTAAGTTAATAGATGATTTAAAAGCTTTATTATAGGCTGTCACCACCCGCGCAATAATAAAGAAAATTACTTATTTCTAAGACCGAATCACATTTTCTAAATATGTATCATGTAAATGATAATCAGTGGATTTCTAAAGTATCGATGGTAGCCATCATCAAATAATATAATGATAGAAAATTATCCACCAACTACTTTCTGTTTGCATCTGAAATTAAGTGTCGTATAATACACATGAAATAAAATAGCACTAAAAATATCAAAAATATAATCTCCAAGCAATGACACTGGTAAATTAAAGTACGGCATCAAAATCTGCTAGGGCCAACCGAAAACCTAAATAAAAATCTGGAGAGAAGCGACAGTTTTCAGAATACATATGATTCAGAGAGATAGCTAATAAATGCTTAAAAACTTGAGATAATAAAGTAAATATATATCATATATCATGAATCTCAATGTTAAAGCTATAGCCATTACCATTAAAAAAATGCAATTGTTTTTTCTTATGAATAAATAGAAACAAAAATGTAAACAGATTGTGAAAGATAGAATCACCTATCTTGAAAACCAAAACCAAACGGAAAAGAGATTTTTGTTTAGACTCATTTGAGATGAATTGTCCTTAATATCCTTTCCAGAAAAGGTTTACTCTACATCAGTGAGCGCAAATTTGTAAGTAACCAATCCTATTACTTCAAAAGTAATGGCCGAAAGGCTTTTCGATGGTCAAATGTTTGAAACATTTCAGAAAAGTTTACACGAAATTCATAATCGTATTAGGCGATACATACTCACGGAAAGACTGCTTCTGAGTATGATTTTTTTCAAGAAAAGTCCGATTTTTTCCTTTTGGAGATATGATCTACTGTTTCTTCTAAAAGCTATTACTACCATTGTCATCAAACTTTACATTAGCCGTGATAGAGCAGTTCAACGACCAAAAGAAAATATTGCACTCAACATTGTTGAAAGAATTTTCATAGGAAACAATAATAGGGTCAATTATTATTATTATTATTATTATTATTATTATTTTTATTATTATTATTTTTAAGGTTATTATTATTATTATTATTATTATAAGTTTTAACATTAATTTCAAGAATTGAATAGAAAAAGTGCAGCCTAGCGTGCCAAAGATATTTTTGGGCTCAGGCCATGTCGTCGTGACGGAAGTTCCTTTAAGGTAGCTTCCTAGGTTATATTTGACAACGGTGATATTCCCAGAGAATTTTACCTTAAGGTATCCAGAATTCTAACTCCTGGAGCGAATATCCCTAAATAAATCTAACTGGGATATCGCATAATATCAGAGGACGTATTCTTGACACGCCACATAGCTATCTTCACCCCGAACAGTATTAACGCTTCGAGGGGTCAAGAAACAAAAAACGAGAAAGAAAGGAGAGCCGTTCATAAGGTACCTCTCCTATCTTGCTTTGAGTGTGTACACAGCGGCGTCGGCAGCGCCATCTTTATTCCTTTTCGCATAGTTCTACTACTCGGTGTTTTCCCTTGTGATCTCTCGTAATCTTTGATATTATTCAACATTATGATGCTTTCTTCAGCCTCTTCTGCCTCTGTAACGTTGAGTATTATCTTTACTAAGTATAGATGTAAGCTCTGATCGATTTGAATTAAATCAAAAGTGATATTAACGTAAACAAGAGCTGTTGCCTACCGGAGGCGTCCTGGACGCTGTCGCTCATTATGCACGAGTCATTTAGTTAGCCAAAGTGACGTTCCAGGTTTTTATGCTTTAATAAATCTAGCTATTTAGCTTCTCTAGGAATTCTTTATATGATGTAGTTAGTAATTTAGGTAACCAATCCTGCCCTTTGCTAGGCTTAGTAGCCTAGGCATATGGCCCTAGTACTTTCATGTATGGTATACAGATTTCCGAGTGTTATGTTATTGAAGCTTTAGGCACACTTTATTCATGTAAGATATTGTTGAATTTTCATCTTCCAAGATTGTATACGAGAGAGTTTCGGTGATTTAGGTAATCGATTCTCACCGCACCTAGGCTAGTAGCCTTTGGGGCTTTAGTATACTTTCGCACACATCCCCGGTTGTTCTTTTCTCCTCTGGAGACTAAGTGCAATCCCTTTTTCCCTCTGAGTAAGCCTTGGGCTTAATTCTAGTGGTTCTATCTGAACAATATTCAGGTATAACTATAATAGGATATGTCTGCCCCGACCCTGTAACCAGAGCACCTGGTTTTTGGGTTTAGGGCAGAATCAGAGTTTTTAGTCTGAGGTCTGTGTCTTCCTGGCATAGAGAATGAGATTCCTTTGCTAGGTTAGGAGCAGTCTTAGGAGGCTTAGCCTCCTTAGCCCCACTTCGGAAGGATTCTGTACGATATGATTCCTTCTACTGGCGGTCTAGCAGACTGTCCAGTGTTGTTGTTCTTGGGCTGGATAATAAGTTTTCTCCGTTGCCTAGCGAAATAACATCAAACATTGTTCTGGTATAGAGTGAGGTAGCAAGTATTGTCGACCTCCCTCTTTAATAGACATACCCTAGGCTAGGATGAGCTTTCTTAGCCGCTGGGTTAGTTCTTATACTTGATTGAAATTTGCAGGATCCATAT
Organism: Palaemon carinicauda; assembly: GCF_036898095.1. Taxonomy (NCBI): domain Eukaryota; kingdom Metazoa; phylum Arthropoda; class Malacostraca; order Decapoda; family Palaemonidae; genus Palaemon; species Palaemon carinicauda. The sequence continues at coordinate 30,527,918 of NC_090734.1, read as the reverse complement.
TCCCCTTTCCCCCCTCTTTCTTAGAGATGGCCTAGCCATTGCATCTCCTGGCCGTAGTCCTACATCTGTACCTAGTGTAGGTTAAGATGTGGGACCGGCTTAGCCCTCTGCCGGCCGGCAAAAACGTGCCCGGCGGCAGAGACCTTTCCTTCTATAGAGTGATCCCCAGACCTCCCTTGGTCTCCAATCCATGTCTGAAGGTAGAGCTCGGCAGGCTATGAATAAATAGGAAGCCTGAATGCTACATTCTCCCCTTCCATATTTTCACTTTTTCTTGATGGAAGGTTGTACGGCAGTGCTGCCTTATAACCTTACATCCATGCTGTTTCTCTTGCTAGTGTATTGTACCCCTAGCCCAGCTGCCGGCTTAGCGTGGAAGTTCTCTGAATCTTAGTCAGTGCCGGCCGGCATAGGTGTCGCTACCATTGCCGGTCGGCAACGGAAGCACACCCTGAGACCTGCCAGCCACTACGATTAGCGGCCAACAGCCAGGTGCTAACGTTTTTTAATTGCCGGCCGGCACACATACACGAACCAGCGAACTGCCGCCAATTAGTTGAAGGTAGCATACCTTTGAACCATATGAGGGTAAATGCTGGCCGGCACGACATTATATGATATACAGTAGTCAGTACTCTTGTAGTGTAATACACACTGCATTGAAAAAACTACAGTATAGAGTACATTGTAACACTAAAGATCTTCCAACAGACCTAGTGTTATCGTGTACAGCCTTTTGTTGAGACTGTACAGTTTAAAGAAAGTGAGTTCTTGCTTTATTCATTTTACCTCGCATATTAAAACTTTATTTCATAATGTGAGTTACACTTTAATTTTACGCTTAGGAAAATATATTAAAAGATATTTTAGAATAATAATTAACCTTAGTTTTTAATATCTTGAGAGGTTATAGCAATTGACTGGGCACGGAATACAAGTATGTGTCTTTCCTTTTTTCCTTTCTAGCTTATCTGTTATAAGATATGTATTAATAATAAGTTAATCCAGTGAAAGGTCTTCACTTGATACTCATGGATTTTCTTTTCTTTACAGGAGGACCATCCAAAGTGCGGGAGCATGTTCTGCAACGTCCGCAGTAATAACTTCTGTGGACAAGAGTTGTGCAGGAGGCACGCAGCATGCGCAGTTTCCAGAGGTGATCTCCGGTATCGGGACCCTCATGTATGTTCTATATGTTTTAACCTGAATACCGAGGCATTTCACGCCCCTAAGTTGGCGGAGTCAAGGGACGCAGCTAGGGAAAGGTTGCGAAACTGGGTGAGGGGTTTTCAGAAAAAAACTCTTCAGGCCCCTACATTCCTAGTGAGAGGATGAGGGCCTACCTTTTTCTTAAGGCATCTGCGGATGCAGTGATCACACAGCCTCATGCGGAGATCCCATTAGTCCAGATTCTGGTAGTTTCGGAAGTCTCGGAAGCCCTACAAGACATCCAATTGGACGATAGGATGTCGGAAGTGTCTGAGTACATGGAAAAGGACCTTCTGGGAGAAGGTCAGTAGGAGGAGCTGACCTAAGCTCCAGAAACGGAAGAGGAAGAAATCGACGAGGTGTCGGTTACATCGGTTCCAGCCCCAAAACCTCTTCCCTCTACATCGTCTGCTATCCCAGGTGATCTGGGAAAGACTTTTTCTTCTATTGTTTAAATGATTCAACAAATGCAAAAGAAGAATGATGAAAAAGAAGCTGCGATGAAGTTGGAGATGCGTAGACTTGCAGCATCACGTGGGCCCCAGAAGCGGCTCAACGTGAAGGACCTTCCTTTGTGCTCGGATGCCAATCCTTGAAGGTATTCCGAACACATGCCAATGACAACTGGGAAGATTGTCATTTTGGAGAAGTGGGGTTCAAGTCCCTTCGAAGAAGTAGAATTCTGGCCCAACAAGTAGTCTTACCCGGACTGCCATGTCTGTCTTAGGAAGGAACCGGTCTCAAAGGAGGAAATTGAGCCGAAGGAGGTCAGAGCGTTTGACCATAGTAAAGCACAGGCTTTACTAGCGAGCTCGATGATAGAGAGGGGCTTCACAAACTCAAAGGTGCCAGCTTTGAGTAAGAAGCATCCCTCCTTTGTTGCTTCTCCAACCAGAGCCTATCCCTTCATGGAAAAGGGATATAAGGCAGCCTTGATGGCGGTTGAGGCAGGGAAACCATGCCCGTCTTTGGAGGAGTGCAAACCGTTGTTCCTGACCTTATCTTTGGACCAAAAAGACTAGAAGAATGTCCACCTTACCTTCTCAGTCGGGAAGTTAGAAGCTGATGTAGCCGAACGCCAGTTTAGTGAGGAACTTCCAAAGCTGTTGGATTTTCTCTTGCACAGAGAGCAAGAGACAAAAGAGAGACTTGCGGCATCAATGACGTTAAAAACGACACTGGAAACGATGGCAAGTGACCCCAAGAACCAGGACATCTTCATGGTGGTGGCCGAAACTCATCTGGCCACAGTTACGAAGGATCTCTACAGTTTTATTAAAGCTAGGTGAGCTTGTAGAGAGTTCGTGTTCGCCTCGGCTGCGGTGAGGCACGAGCCGAGAAAACTGATTTCCTCCTGTATCTGGGATAAGGACCTCTTCCCTAATGAAGTAGTTAAAGAGGTTGTAGACAAGGCCGCCATGGAGAATAGGAACCTTCTCCAGAAGTGGGGCCTATCTCTTAAGAGAAATTCTTCTCTGGAAGAGGGTCCCCAACCCAAGAAGTAGACAAAGAAGCATAGGCTATCCTCTCGGCCTGCAAAGCCCTACCGACAGCAACAACAGCAACTTCCTGCGACAGCGGTGCCTCAGATGGTGGCACAACCTCCGAACACGTACCAGTTGGTACCTCAGGCCATGGCGACACAATCGCCAGTATTCAACCCAGCATTCGAAAGGCAAACGAAAACTTTTCACCCGAAAGCTAGAGGAACAGTCAGAGGTTCCTCTAGACGCCCTTCAAGGGGAAGGGGATTCGGGGGAGGATGCGGTCAAGGAGGAAAGGCCTCAGGTCTACAACAGCAGAAGTGAGATGCTTCCGGTAGGAGGTAGACTACATCTATTTCGGGATTGCTGAACCTTCGATTCCTGGGCCCACTGCCTAGTAAAGAATGGACTGGGTTGGAGCTGGAGCATTACTCCACCTCAATTCCCACAATTCTTCCAACCCTCTGCCCCCGTTCTGGAAGAATATGTCAGATAACTTTTTATGAAAAGAATAATCCGAAATGTAAAGTCCATCAAGTTCCAAGGAAGGCTGTTTTGTGTTCCAAAGAAGGACGCAAAAAACTCAGAGTCATTCTGGACTTATAGCCACTCAACAAGTTCATAGTAAACTACAAGTTCAGGATGCTGACACTTCAACACATAAGGACCCTACTGCCCAAAAGGGCATACACCGTCTCTATAGAATTGTCAGACGCTTATTGGCACTTTCAATCTATCGTCAACTCTCCTCCTACCTAGGGTTCAAGTTACAAAGAAGACTTTATGCCTTCAGAGCCATGCCATTCGGGCTAAACATAGCCCCAAGGATTTTCACGAAGCTTGCGAATGCAGCCGTCCATCAACTATGCCTAAAGGGGATCCAGATAGTGGCCTACCTGGATGACTGGCTGGTGTGGGCAGCATCCAAGACAGAATGCATGCAAGCCTCTAAGAAAGTCATCCAGTTCCTGGAACATCTGGGATTCAAGATCAACATCAAAAAGTCTCGACTATCTCCAGCTCAAAAGTTTCAGTGGTTGGGAATCCACTGGAATTTGGAGTCACATCGACTTTCCGCCCATGGGAAGAAGAGGAAAGAAACAGCAGGATCTGTCAAGAGACTACTAAAATCGAAACGGATATCAAGGCGCGAATAGGAGAGAGTGCTGGGCTCTATACAGTTTGCTTCGATAACAGATCCAGTGCTAAGAACACAGATGAAAGATGCAACAGGAGTCTGGAGAAAATACGCATCAAACGCGCGAAGAGATCTGATGAGACCACTACCTACTCGACTGCGGATACTTCTCGTGCCGTGGTCCAAAGCCAAGCAACTGAAGAAATCATTACTTCTTCAGCCACCTCCCTCGTCAATCACATTCCATACAGACGCTTCAAAAGAGCGCTGTGGAGGCCACTTTCACCAAAAGAAAGTCCAAGGAGCTTGGTCCAATCATTTCAAGTCGTTTCACATCAACTTTCTTGAAGCCATGGCAGTAATTCTAACACAGAAGAAAATATCTCCTCGCCACTCGACCCATATAAGATTGGTTCTAGACAGCGAGGTGATAGTGAGATGCCGGAATCGACAAGGGTCGAGGTCGCCTTAAAGGAAGAAATGGCACCTGTCAGCAGTTCACCTTCAGGGGTTCCGTAACGTGACAGCGGATGCTCTATCCAGGTTCACACCGATAGAGTCAGAATGGTCCCTAGACGCTGGATCGTTCTCCTTCATCTTGAGTCAAGTCCCGGAACTGCAGATAGACCTCTTAGCGATGAAAGACAACAAGAAAATTCATCGATATGTGTCCCCGTACAAGGATCCTCTAGCGGAAGCAGTGGATGCTATGTCCCTCGACTGGAACAGATGGTCAAAAATTGACCTGTTCCCTCCGCACAGCCTTCTTTTGAAGGTCCTCGACAAACTGAGATCCTTCAAAGGGAAAGCGGTAATAGTAGCTCACAAGTGGCCGAACAGCGTTTGGTTCCCTCTGGCATTGGAGTTACGACTGAAGTTCGTACCGCTACCGGATCCAGTCCTGACTCAGCGAGTAGAGAAGTCGACTGTCTTCGCTTCATCACAGAAAACCAAGAACCTTAATCTCATGATTTTCTCTCCCTAGCGATGAGAAAATGATTTGGGATATGAAGACACAGCATAAACTTTTTGGAGGAATATAAGTCCATATCTACCATAAGACATGGATGTCATGAGATTCAGGTAATAAAAGTTTGTGGCAGGCATAACAACTTTTATGTGTGTTCGATCTACCGGAATCCAGACATGGATGATTCTATCTTCGATTGTCTTCTTACCATTATGGTTAAGATACAAGAAGATGATAGAAAGACTTCCTTTGTCTTTGTTGGTGATTTTAATGCTCACCATAAGGAGCGCTTAAGTTCGATCTCTCCTACCGATCGCCATGGCTTAAGAGCTTTAGACTTTGCCTCTGAATCAGGCTGTGAGCAAATCATAAATGAAGCTACTCACAGGTCTGGTAATTGCTTGGACCTCGTATACACTGACTCCCCTGGCGTTATAACTAGTAAGGTTGGTTCTCCAGTCGGGACATCTGATCATGCCTTGATTTCATTATTAGTGAAGACTGAGCAGCCTGTCCCTGATATATCATATTCTTGTAAAATTTATATGAAATCCCAAGCACACTGAAATGTGATTTTGCATGATCTTTGGTGCTTGAATTGGTCACAATTATATACTAGTGTAGATCCTGTTGTCGTTTTGAATGAGAATATAGTCAACATAATCGATAGGCATATCCCTTCTCGTGTGCTAAGGTACCGAGTGAAAGACAAACCGTGGTTCAATGATGATTGTAGACGTGCTTATTTGGAGAAGCAGGAGGCCTATCACCTTTGGAAGGGTAACAGATCAGATTTGACCTGGAACAACTATACTCAGCTTCGAGGTTTTGCTCAGAGAGTTTATGCCTCAACTGAAAAGGAGTACAATTTAAGATTAAAAGAAACCCTTCTTTTTACAACTCAGGAACATAAATGGTGGTCTACCCTTAAATCTGCTCTCTTTGGTGTAGATGCAACAGTTCCTCCTTTACTTTAACCTAATGGCTCAGTCACTCACTGTCCATAGGAAAAGGCAACCCTTTTGGCTGATGTTTTTGACAGTGAACAGAGTAATGAAAAACTTGAACTTCCTCATTCTTGTTTTCCTGAGGCTATACTAACTAGTTTAAATTTCGATCTCGTGAGATTAAAGCTCTGTTGATGGACCCTGATGCTTATGGAGGTGTAGACCAAATGGTATTTTTCCTTTGATTTTTATAAAGACAGCAGATTTCTTAGCTCCAAAGTTATCTGTTATTTTGTGGAATTTAGCAAGAAGAGGAGCTTTTAGCACTTGTTGGAGAATTGGTAATGTTACTACTCTATGTAAATGTGTTTGTGGTGGCTCAAGTCCCACTGATTACCGCCCAATTTCCATAACTCCCATATTATCTAAAGTTTTTGAACGTCTTATGTCAAAATGCCTTAATAGGTTTGCTGAAGGTAATCATCTACTCCCTAGTTTGCAATTTGGTTTTCGTAAAGGCCTTGGAGCATGTGATGCCCTTCTTACAATCTCCAATGTTCTACAGAAGTCCCTTGATTGTGGTCAGGAAGTGCGTATGATTGGACTGGATTTTAGTGCTGCCTTTGACCGTGTAAATCATGAGGCCCTTGTTTTCAAACTGAAACAGTTGGGAGTGGGTGGGTCGTTTCTTAGCATTATTATTGATTTTTTAAGTAATAGATCTCAAAGGGTTGTTATTGACGGGCATCATAGTGAGTATAGGAATGTGATATCCGGTGTTCCACAGGGTAGTGTTCTTGGCCTATTACTTTTCATACTATATACACATGACATGTGGTTTGGCCTAGAAAACAAGCTTGTTGCATATGCAGATGATGCTACTCTCTTTGCATCAATTCCATCCCCTGAATGTAGATCTGGGGTTGGTGAATCCCTTAATAGAGATTTAGCTAAAATTAGTGCATGGTGCAAATTATGGGGTATGAAGTTGAATCCTAACAAAACTCAAAGTATGATTTTAAGAAGGTCAAGGACGGTGGCTCCTCAACATCCGGATCTCAGTTTTGATAATGTTTCTTTAAATGTGTTTTACTCTTTAAATTATACAGGTGTGATTCTCGAATGCAAATTTACTTCTGAGAAATATCTAAGGTCTGTGTCTTCTTCAATTGCACAAAAAATTGGCTTATTGAGAAAGTCTTTTAAGATTTTCGGTGATCAATCTATTTTGAAGTGTTTTAATTCTTTCATTCTACCTTGTTTTGAGTATTGTTCTCCTGTCTGGTGTTCAGCTGCCGATTCTCATCTTAATTTGTTGGACAGAAACTTACGGTCTATTAAATTTCTTATTCCTGATCTAGATAATATCTGTCACCGTCGTTCAATTAGTTCAATATGCATGTTGTATAAGATTTTTCACAACTCTGACCATCTTTTACATTCAGATCTCCCTGGACCATTCTATCCTGTTCGTAATACTAGGCAAGCAGTTAATTCTAATAGCCAGGCCTTCTCCATCCTGAGGCTCAATACTACGCAACACTCAAGAAGTTTTATCCCAGCTGTTACCAAGTTGTGGAATGATCTTCCTAATCGGGTAGTTGAATCAGTAGAACTTCAAAAGTTCAAAGTTGGAGCAAATGCTTTTTTTTTTACCAGGCGGACATGAGTTTTTATAGTTTATTTATGACATATCTGTTTCTGACGTTGTTAATAGTTCATATATGACATATCTATTTCTGACGTTGTTAATAGTTTATATATGACATATCTGTTTAGACGTTGTTGCCTTTTTTAGAATGATTTATTGTTAATTTGTTCTCTTCATCTATTTATTTCCTTATTTCCTTTCCTCACTGGGCTATTTTTCCTATTGGGGCCCCTGGGCTTATAGCATCTTGCTTTTCCAACTAGGGTTGTAGCATGGATAGTAATTATAATAATAATGATAATAAAAATATGAGTCATCATGGAAGAAGTGGGTGTCCTTTGTCAAGGTAAAGAAACCAAAAGAAATCTCGACAGATTCTGTTTATCGTTCTTCAATCACCTTCATGAGCAAGGTTTAGCAGCCAACACAGTATCAACGTGCAAGTCTGCCTTGACAAGACCAATACTATATGCCATTCAGGTCGACCTTTCTAATGAAATTTTTAACAAAATTCCAAAGGCCTGTGCTAAGCTTAGACCATCAGTGCCTCCAAGACCCATTTCATGGTCCATAGATAAAGTTCTTCATTTTGCCTCTATATTGAACAATGAGGTGTACGCTTTAAAGGATTTGACCCAAAAAGTTATATTTCTCTTTGCACTCGCTTTGGGGGCTAGAGTTAGTGAAATAGTAGCCCTCTCGAGAGAGGAGGGCCATGTGCAGTTCTTAGAAGGGGGAGAACTGAATTTGTTTCCGGACCCAACGTTTCTTGCCAAGAACGAGCTACCAACCAACAGGTGGGGTCCTTGGAGAATCTGCCCTCTGAAGGAAGATGCATCTCAATGTCCAGTGGAGTGCCTAAAGGTCTATCTTCTTAGAACTTCAGACTTTAGGGGAGGACAGCAGTTCAGAGGAGAAACCTCGGGGTCAAGTTTATCTCTGAAACAACTAAGGGCGAACCTCACCTATTTTATTTGCAGAGCGGATCCAGATAGTACACCCGCAGGTCATGATCCGAGGAAAGTTGCCTCTTCCAGAAATTTCTTTAGTAATACGGATTTCGAACATCTTCGCTCATACACTGGCTGGAGGTCATCCAGTGTATTCTTTAAACACTATGCGAAGCAAGTGGAGGAATTTAAGAGGTCTGTGGTAGCAGCAGGGAGTGTCCTTAAACCTGCTGTTTAAATTTGCGATGAACAGTGAATTAATTTGGGACGATTAATTAAGAGGGTGGGTGAGTAGTCACGGACTGTTACTACAGACTAAGTGATAGGCCACTAACGTGTCCTTATAAACTGTTCCATAGACATTGGTGAACTAGGCATAGTGCAGACACATATGCCAAGCGTTCCTTATGCTAGTGTGAATAAACAGTGATACAGACTGTAACAACATTGTTAATAATTTGATTAAAGTGGCAAATATGTTTCTTTTTCAGATGAAACAATATTTTCTTTTTACTGTTTTCTTTATGCTTTAATGGATATCATCCACATTTTATAATTTTTTAGTGAACTTTGCGTCTTATTCGCCCATATTCCTTTTATTAGAAATGTATTGAACATTAAAGTTAAAACTATGGATAATTTTAACATGGAATGTCTTTTAATCCTGGAAACGGTACGGTGGGTCGTCCGCGACCCCGAGCGTCAAAACAAAAGATGTTTTTCTCACGTGACTCAGAAAATTACGAATATAATTCGTAACTTTCCATATTTGTTTGTATTAACCTTGTATTTTGACTCAAAGGGAGTAGGTGGTTGTTTGATAGTTTTAAGGGTAGGCTCCTCTTTCAAGGGGTGCCAATCGTAAAAAATATTTCCCAAAAATACACTAATCAAGACACGTTAATGAAATTTTCAGGCATTATTAGCACTATAATAAGGCATATCCTCTGTAAGTTTCATCATCCTACAGGGAAAATAAAGGATTTTATGAATAAAAATGTGAAAATCGGAGCGAGTGACTTACAAGTTGTTTGGTGACCAGTGAGAAACTAATGTCTTGAATTGAAATTCACTCTGTTATTATGTTTGTTTATCCACATGGAACAAGCAGACAAAGTTTTATCAAAATCGAACAGTAAATAAGCACACAGAAAGAAAAAAACGAGCATTAACTTTAGTGAAAGCCCGGCTGGTGATGGAGGGATACCTAGAAATAAATATTCACCAAAAATTAAAATATCGATTTAGGGAAAAAACCTTCTGTGTTTTTCTAGGTATTATGTCACTTGATGGCCTAAAACATCTAAATATTATATTACTTAAGGCATAAGAGCAGGACAAGCAAAGAAATACACCCCTTTCCCGAAAAAGAAAAAACGAGAAATTACGATTTTTGTCTGATGACGAAAATATTGGATATAAAATCATAGTCTCCCCTGAGCCCATTTTCTTTGATGTCACTGATTTGAGAAAACGAATTTGAGCAGTTTTAAAGGGGTAACCTATAAAAATTTGAAAATTACTAATGATATTTCGTATTTTTTCTATTAACATAAGGGGGGCGTTAATGAACAGGGGGGGGCATTATAGAGGCTGGAGATGAATTCTACACATATCACGGCCTTCTGATAGGTAAAAGGAAGACTTTTAGCAAAGAAAAAAACAATTGGGAAAATTCACCCTCTGATCGTGGAGGCAATCCCTGTTGGTATTGAATTAGCTTGTCTTTCATTTTTTAACCCACTTCCATTGGTTCCCTTATTACCTTGTTATAACTATACAAGCCGATATGGTTATGTACTGTAAGACAGAAGCAGAGACATCTCTCCGTCGGCAGTATGGCAGCAACTCCTCCTCTAAGCCTTCTGTGAAATGACAAATCTTCGTTTTCAAGTGTTTTTCGCAGATGTGTTTCTTCATCAATAATTATACAGTGAAGAATATGTAAAATATGTGGATGTTGTAAAAACCCCACTGGACCACTGGATATCTTCTTCTATTAGTTTGCCACGACCATGTGCCACGTGGAGACGTATACAGTTCTGAAGTCCTCGTCCTCGAGTTATGGCCAAGGGTTTACTGTGATGTATTCAGCATCGTTATGTGTGATTGAGCCCAAGTGGAGTCCTAGCTTGATGTGTCGAAAAATTGGCTCCTTTATCTGCAACGTGCTCTTGTGGTGAATGTCGTCGTCACTTCCACTTATATGCCTCTCTGGACAATAACAGGTATGGGGTTCAACTGAAGGAAGCGGGTTTTAGTTCGATTCCTTGTTATTGCCTGCACTTTCATTTATATTTAAGTAAAGGTCTTGCTAAATCCTTAATTATTAAATAACTATTCTTGGTCCTTTTGATTCAATTTATTCATATAAATTGTGTCCAAGGTTGCATTTATTATGTTTATGGCTTTGGTTAATTTTATTTGTGCGAAGCCCTGTAAAAGTTTTGCAGCATAATTTTGAATAATTCTGGGGAAATTTAATTTGACTTACTGTTTCCATGTCACTAATAGTGATATTGTTCATATTTTTAGGACAGAGTGGTTACGAGCTAAACATATTCACTGAATAGGACTTTCTCGCTTCGTTTACGTTTGGATGAGGTCCTTTCGTCGACAGGAATTCTATTTAATTATAAAGCGGTCTAACATACGAATGTACTATTTGGCTTGCCACCTTCAGCGTGTTTATTGCTAATTGTAAGGTGTTAATAATTATATTAATTGTGTTAAGGCTGTTTAAATTACTTTCCTAAGTATTTGTTTAAGTGAATAAGTATACAAAAAGTTTAGTTCATGGTGACCGTTACAAGATTTTTAGCGAGAAGGTGGCAAGTGTTGACGGTCAGGTATAACTCATTGCGGGGGTTTCCAGTGGTCCAATAATTTTACTTTAGTTGTTGTTAAACGCTAATATAAATAGATCGTGAAACATCGTGTCGTCTTATGCGGTGAGGTAATTAGCATATTGTAAGGTGCTTGTTTTCGGTGAGATTCTACTTATTTCTTAATTGTCTATAATAATTTAGTACTTTTTGTTTTCATGTATTAAGTTTTTTTGGCGTACTTATATTTAGCACGTGTTTAATTCAGTGTTTATTGAATATAGCAGTTTGTTTGTTTAGCTCCCTTTACAGTTACTAATTCGCGTTCAATTTGTTTTATATATAGATTTACACGATCTGTTTTTTGCTTTTGTTTAGGTAATATTATTCAGCAAGATTAAAATTTCAGATTTAAAAGCTGTAATTTCCAGGCGCAAAACGGTTCGTAAAAAAGTTACTGTTTGTTATGATAAACGTGATAATTACAGGGGTTTAGATCCAGCCTTACAAACGACCGAAAGGGTCTTCTGCTTAACTACCAGAAGAGTTTATTGGAATTGGACCAAAATCTTTTTGAATTGAAGTTTTCAGATGATGGGGTAACAGAGGCGGCTTTAGATACCGAGACTGACATATGTCAGGAATACCAGGATAGAATCCAGATTTGCTTGTCTTTGCTGCCTGCTTCTCTCTCTAATCATTCTAATGTTAGCATTGACAATGCTCGTTCTTTGTTAAAGCAGCAAACTGCTCCTGTACTCAGGTTTACCAGTAAAGAAAACAAGGACTTCACGTCATTTCTTAAGGAATTCCTAAGTACCACTAGTTCCTTTACATACCCAGATCGTGATCTTTTGTTGTTGCTCAAGCAGCAAGTAGACGGTCGTGCTGAATTGTTGTTGGATTCTTTAGAGGCGGACAAGCAAACCTTTAATGATGCAACAGAGCTATTGAAGGCAGCATTTGCTTTGGAAAGCACTCGTAAGGTAAACACGATCAGGCAGTTGACAGAACTTAAGTTAGGGCTTTCAGATGATCCATATTCATATATTTCAAAATTCAGGACTATATTGCAGTCTGTTAGTACACTAGAAATAACGGCAGATGATTTTATACAGTATTTTGCATGGTCAGGCCTTAATGAACAATTTAAGAAAGAGTTGGTTCAGATTACCAATCAAACTCGTCCTAGCTGTAAGGATATTAAGGATAACTTCTTTACTGCCACTGAAAGGTATGAGAATGCTAGGAAAATTTCAAAGTTTAAAGGTCCCGCTATTTCTGGAAATTTTTAAGGGAAGAATCAGGATACTTCGACTAGTTTGGCTATCAAAGTCGACTCTAATATTAACAATGCATCAAAAAGCTGCAACTTATGCCAAAAGGTAGATTCAAAGGATATTAATCACTTTATGTCCAAATGCCCAAATTTCCCTACTGCAAAGGAGTAAGTATCGAAATTGTCAGGGTGTAAGGGCTGTGTGAAATGTGGAAGTTTTATGCACCCGAATACTAAATGTTCTTTCAGGTTTCACAAAAAGTGCTATCATTGTGGCGTTTGGCATTTCTCCTTTTTATGCATAAAGACAAGCTCCACCCAAAGTAAAAAGGAGCCGTCTAGTTCTGCTGCAGTTAAAACAGCGATGAATAGTGGAGTAGCCATACTGCCTAATTATAGTAGTAGATCTGCACTTCCAACTTTTACTTTCCCAGTTTCAGGTCAAGGGAGGTTATTCAGAGGGCTCAAGGATACCGGTTCACAAAGCACTTTTGTATCGGAGAGACTAGCCAATTTTGGTAAATTTAAAGTTATATGCAATGATGTTGACTCGACAGTTAATGGTTTTAATGGTCCCAAGGTCTATAAAACTAGAATAGTACAGTTGCCTAATACTTTAACCACTGGTGTAGTTGAGATTTTTGCTATGGTTGTGCCCTCGATAAATATAAAGTTGTCCTTACCTGGTTTAGGGAAGGTTATTAAAGCCTTTAAAGATAAAGGTTGTTCCTTTCCTGATTCCTTCCTAGACCCAAAATCTAGTGAAATTAGTGACATTGATGTCTATCTAGGTTCAGATTCTTCTCATTGTTTGTTGGGAAAAGACATTGTATTTGGCAATAATGACCCCTCTGTATATATTGATACGTTACATGGCATTTTGCTAACAGGAAATCTTGACAGATTGATCAATAATATGGATTATTTTCAGACTCGCGACAGTAATTTCTATTGCATGAACACTGATTCCAGTGAGCCATTGTTATATTTCCCTGTTGTGGACTCCTCTGTAAGTATATGCACACATTTTTTTTTATTGGTTTGTGATTACTTTAGTCCCTAATTTAGTGATGAAATTAAAGACCTTGATTTTGGTAATATTGCTACTAGTTGTAACTTTAATGTATTGAACACTAAAGGCAAGGTCCTAGAGGAAAGGTTAAGAGAGGCCACTAACCATATACTTGAGGCAGAATGCCGTAATTATCTTAATTATGATCATCCTGAATGTGATGAGCAGACAACTGATCTGAATAGGAAGTTAATTGATTTCACGCTAAAAAATCTTTTCAGGGAAGCAGATGGCAGGATTAGGGTTCTTTTGTTGTGGAATGGTAAACTATCTCATTTACTCTCTAAGAATGAGAGGTTAGCTAAATTAATTTTAAAGTCTACATTAAAGAAGCACAAGAAAGATATAGGTAATTTGCTATTGATGGATCAGACTTCCAGACCTCAGTTAGCCGAGGGTATTATTGAACCTGTAGATAATCTTGAACAATTTAAATTAGAACACCCAAATTATTCTTTCATTCCCCACATGGCTGTTTTCAAGCCTCAACGTGAGACAACGAAAAGTAAGATAGTTTATTTCTCGAATTTGAGTGAAAATGAACGTAATAAAGGTCTGAATTTGTCCCATAACCAGTGTATGTTCCCAGGCCCTAATCTGAACCAGAAAATATCAGCTTTCTTTCATCTTCGGTTCGACGAGAAATTATTGACATTTGATTTGAAAAAGGAATTCAATATGTTGACTTTGAGCGAGAACGATCAGGCAAAACTTCTATTTTACTGGTTTCGTAATGTTAGGAAAGATGATTATACCCTGGTTGCATTTCACAATGTCAGACTAAGTTTTGGTTTATGTTGCAGTTTTTTTTTCCTTATGATATCACTTTTTTATATATTGATTATCAACTCTGAACAAAATAATGACACTAATAATCTTTTTGTTCGCAGGAAGGCTGCGATATTAAGTGAGCAGCGAACACGAGAATATTTGAATATGTAGATTAAGTTTGATTGAATTTTTATATAATTTACATATTAAATTGTATCCCTGGCCTGCAATGTCCCGAAAATTACGAATATAATTCGTAACTTTCCATATTTGTTTGTATTAACCTTGTATTTTGACCCAAAGAGAGTAGGTGGTTGTTTGATAGTTTTAAGTTGGTATTGAATTAGCTTGTCTTTCATTTTTTAACCCACTTCCATTGGTTCCCTTATTACCTTGTTATAACTATACAAGCCGATATGGTTATGTACTGTAAGATAGAAGCAGAGACATCTCTCCGTCGGCAGTATGGCAGCAACTCCTCCTCCAAGCCTTCTGTGAAATTACTAATCTTCGTTTTCAAGTGTTTTTCGCAGATGTGTTTCTTCATCAATAATTATACAGTGAGGAATATGTACAATATGTGGATGTTGTAAAAACCCCACTGTACCACTGGATATCTTCTTTTATTAGTTTGCCACGACCATGTGCCACGTAGAGACGTATACAGTTCTGAAGTCCTTGTCCTTGAGTTATGGCCAAGGGTTTACTGTGATGTATTCAGCATCGTTATGTGTGATTGAGCCCAAGTGGAGTCCTAGCTTGATGTGTCGAAAAATTGGCTCCTTTATCTGCAACGTGCTCTTGTGGTGAATGTCGTCGTCACTTCCACTTATATGCCTCTCTGGACAATAACAGGTATGGGGTTCAACTGAAGGAAGCGGGTTTTAGTTCGATTCCTTGTTATTGCCAGCACTTTCATTTATATTTAAGTAAAGGTCTTGCTAAATCCTTAATTATTAAATAACTATTCTTGGTCCTTTTGATTCAATTTATTCATATAAAATTTCCAGGTTATTTGTGTCCAAGGTTGCATTTATTATGTTTATGGCTTTGGTTAATTTTATTTGTGCGAAGCCCTGTAAAAGTTTTGCAGCTTAATTTTGAATAATTCTGGGGAAATTTGATTTGACTTACTGTTTCCATGTCACTACTAGTGATATTGTTCATATTTTTAGGACAGAGTGGTTACGAGCTAAACATATGCACTGAATAGGACTTTCTCGCTTTGTCTACATTTGGATGAGGTCCTTTCGTCGACAGGAATTCTATTTAATTATAAAGCGGTCTAACACACGAATGTACTATTTGGCTTGCCACCTTCAGCGTGTTTATTGTTAATTGTAAGATGTTAATAATTATATTAATTTGTGTTAAAGCTGTTTAAATTACTTTCCTAAGTATTTGTTTAAGTGAATAAGTATACAAAAAGTTTAGTTCACCCCCGTGACTGAATTTGTGGGTGATCGACCTGCAGTCGGTCACTCACCTACACGCTCTAGTAGTGTCCAGACGTGCATCGCTGTAGCTGTACTCCTTCCCAGATTTCTGAGACGTGTCGGGGTCGAGCGCGACTGAGTTTACCCTTCTAAGGTAAGTTGCATAATTATCAAAGTTATTATGTATTATGATATTGTCGTAGAATGATGCAACTTGTATAGGTTATCAGTTGTGGAAAGTTTTGGTAGATGGATTTGCTACCACGTGCATGATTTTTTTTTAGTTGAAATGCTGTTCATCACCACGAGGACCATTTTACCGCGAGTGCCCCTTTTTCAGTTTTTTGCATTTTTTGGCCAAGTAATTTTTCCGTAAGAATAGTGTCGCAAAACTTTTGCTTTTTTAGTGTTGGAAAGTGTGACTAGATGATCTGGCTACCCATGCGTTACTTTGTTTTTGTCAGATACGCCGTAGATATTGGTATGTGGCGTATATTCCTGCGGTTGCCAATTTCTGTTTTTTTTTTTTTAATATTGGTAAAACTTTACTACGTATTAAGGAATTGCCATATAGTATTGATTTTTTTTCATGTTTATTTGTTGGAAAGTGTGCCTTGATGGTTGGGCTACCAGGTACATACATTTTTTTGTATCTGAGATGCCGTATATTAGAATGTTGGCCATTTTTCTGCGAGTGCCCCTTTCTATTTGTTTAACATTTTTTGCTTAGTCATGTTACCGTAAGGAATTGGCAAATAGTGTCGCAAAACTTTTATTTTTTAAGCGTTGGAGAGTGTTTCTAGATGATCTGGCTACCCATGACTATCTTTTTTTTTAGCCAGATATGGCGTATATATAGGTATGTGTTCGATTTTCCTGCGATTGCCACTTTTTAGTTTCTCCCCTTTTCTTTCAAAATTACTACGTACTAAGGAACTATCACCCAGTAATGATTCATTTAGATGTTTATTTGTCGGAAAATGTTCCTTGAAGGTTTGCCTAGCACGTGGCTGAGATTTTTTTTTTCTGAAATGCCCACCATTAGCACGTTGCCATTTTTCATCAAGTGCCCCTTTTTATTTGTTTTGCATTTTTTTGCTTATTCATGTTACCGTAAGGAATTAGCAAGTAGTGTCGCAAAACTTATATTTTGATAGTGTTGGAAAGTGTTTCTAGATGATCTGGCTACCCATGCCTATCTTTTTTTTTTAGCCAGATATGGCGTATATATAGGTATGTGTTCGATTTTCCTGCGATTGCCAATTTTGCGTTTTTTCCCATTTCTTTCAAAATTACTACGTACTAAGGAACTATCACAGAGTAATGATTCATTTAGATGTTTATTTGTCGGAAAATGTGCCTTTATGGTTTGCCTAGCACGTGGCTGAAATTTTTTTTTCTGAAATGCCCACCATTAGCACGTTGCCAATTTTCATCGAGTGCCCCTTTTTATTTGTTTTGCATTTTTTTGCTTAGTCATGTTATCGCAAGGAATTGGCAAGTAGTGTCGCAAAACTTATATTTTTTTAATGTTGGAAAGTGTTTCTAAATGATCTGGCTACCCATGCATGACATTGTTTTTTACCTTAGATATATAGGTAGGGGATCCATTTTTTATCGAATGCATATTTCTAATTTTTCCTAATTCTTTGCAGTTATCAAAATGGCGAGCAGGAGAGAATCATTGCTCCTGGATGCCATAAATCAGCTCTTAGACCAGTTTGATAGCGATGTGGATGATGCATTGGAGATCGATGACGTCACTGACGATGAATTTGTCAATATCGATGAGTTGGAGCAGGAGGTCAGGCGGGAACAGGAGGTGACCCATAATCCTGAAATTATCGGCTTATGGAATGTAGATGGAGAAGCCGACGACGATGTGGGGGAGGAATAGGGGGTTAGGGCTTCTGGTTCTCTTGTTGTCCCAGCCAGCACAATAACAACTCCTGTGACATCTACTTCACGTGGTCAGCCCCTGTAACGGTACCTCAG
This sequence comes from Palaemon carinicauda, assembly GCF_036898095.1. Taxonomy (NCBI): domain Eukaryota; kingdom Metazoa; phylum Arthropoda; class Malacostraca; order Decapoda; family Palaemonidae; genus Palaemon; species Palaemon carinicauda. The sequence continues at coordinate 30,510,191 of NC_090734.1, read as the reverse complement.
CTCCCGCCAGTGGAGGAGAGAAGCAGAAAGAGGAGAAGGGGGGATCTACAAGCAGCCAGGGGGACGGCAATCACCCAGATAGATTCTGAATCAGTTCAAGGTTACGACAGTACTGTTTGGCATAGAGACCCAAATCCCACCCTCCCCCATATGTTCACACCAAGGATTGAACCTGGGACTCCCACTTCTCTCACGTTGGGAACGAGCAAAGTGTCCGACATTTTCTCGCTCTTTTTGAGCGACCGCATGCTAGCCGAGGTTGTTTTGCATTCTAATGAATGCCTTGCCCTATTGAGGAGTCATTACCATCATAAGGGCAACGTTGCCCTCAGGGACATTGACCTGAGGGAACTGAAGGCGTTTATTGGTATCCTAATAATGACGGCAGTGCGGTCGGACAACCATACACCGACCTGTGACATGTGGAACCTCACAGAGGGAAATCCTTTGTACAGATGTACAATGAACGAGCGTTGTTTCACCCTGTTGATTAGGGTAATTCGCTTCGATGATTCGGCCACCAGAGCATAGAGGGTGAAAATGGATCGCCTCGCACCCATTAGAAAACTCTTCGATCACGTGGTGACCAATTGTCGAAGCAATTATAGCCCAGGACCACATCTGACTGTTGATGAACAGCTTGTCCCTTTCCGGGGGCGCTGTCCATTCAAGATGTACATTCCAAATAAACCTGCCAAGTAAGTAAAATTCTTTGTTTTTTATACTTGCACATGTTATTATTGTTTTGTATCTATAAAAAAAATTTGTTTATTATATATATATATATATATATATATATATATATATATATATATATATATATATATATATATATATATATATATATATATATATATATATATATATATATATATATATATATATATATATATATATATATATATATATATATATATATATATATATATATATATATATATATCTATTTTGTGAAGTAAAGAACTTGCTATATGATTTATGTATCTAAATTATAATATATCATCTATTCTATCTCTATCTATCGCTATCTATTTAAAACTTGGTCATTTATTTATCTGATAATTTATCTTTCGTATTTGTAAAAGTTTTTCTTATATATTTATTATTATTATTATTATTATTATTATTATTATTATTATTATTATTATTATTATTATTATTATTATTATTATCATTATTATTATTACTATATTGATTAGTAATATAATTGTATATTGTGTATTTTTTATTTTTTTTTTATCTTTTTACCTTTATTAGTTACTAAATCTATTTCCCTTCTTCTAAGTATGGTATCAAGATTGTATTGGTGTGTGATGCCGATACCCATTACATGTGTAATGCGATTGCCTACTTGGGGAAGGACACTGTCCAGATACCAAGAGGATCGACGCTTGGAGAAGTTTTTACGTCTGATCTTGTGGCACCTTTTCAGAGAAGTGGCCGCACAGTGACGACGGATAACTTTTTCACGACGCTTCCGCTCGCTTTGTCACCCTTGGATAAGGACATGCATTTGTGTGGCACCATTCGCCAAAAGCCTTATATTCCTAAGGAACTTATGGAGAAGGTGCTTCCCCCAAGAGACTCAGTGGCAGTGTTCAATTACAAACACAATCTAACTCTACAGTGACAGCAAATTAGTAGGACTAAGAAGGTGATGCTGTTGAGTTCCCTGCATCATGAACCGTCTGAAGTCGAAAAAAGGAAGACCGACATTCAGATGTTTTATAATGCGACCAAGGGAGGTGTAGACACATTCGACCAGATGTGTTCTACATTTAGTTGTATTCGTTAGTCACGACGCTAGCCTTTGACTCTCTTTTACGGGATATTGAGTACGCGCTTGCCCTTCGCCAAGACAATGCCAAGGCAAACGTTCCTCAGAGATATCGCCTACGAGTTGTGTGCTCCCTAAGCAATACATCGGTATCTAACGTCACACAGTTTGTCGAAGGGACTTCGTCAGATCATGGTGGATACTTTCAAGATACCTGAGCAGGAACCACCAAGACCTCAAATTGCCGTTGGCCACATAAAACTCCCTAAAAGGATTCGCTGTCACAGCGGCCCACCTAGGGACGACCGCAAGACAAACACTGCGTGTCTCCGGTGCAAGAGTCCTGTTTGTCTGATCCACCAGAGTGTCCTCTGTCCAAACTGTAGCGTCTGTCCAAACTGTAACGCAGCGTTATTTGTAAGTTACAGCATGAGAATTTTGTTTACTTCTTTTTTGATTGAATATCATCAAATTTTATTAGCTAAAATATTATTATTGTTTTACAATTTTTTTTTTCGATTTTATTTCCCTTCCAAAATTTTTTTCGGGTCAGAATTCTAATTTTATAGTCGTAAAATAATAGACAATCATCCAGCAACCCACCATACAATTTTTATGCATATCCAAGAATAATTAGATTAGTAAATAACAGATGAGTAGTATTTATCTTTACAGTAGTTTTAAGCATTCATTGAATTTTTTTTTTGGCAAAAAAAAGGAGGTTACTGCAAAAACAGATTTTTCAAGATTTTTTTTTTTGCGTCGGGGTCGCGGGCGACCGAGTATACCCTTAAAGGGGTGTCCGAGGAGTGTACCTATCCAAGGTTAAGATTATGTCTCACTTCAAGCAAACATTCACTCGCTTTAACCTTTCCTTAGGAAGGATAAACTTTGTACCCTAAAGGGGATGGTAGTGGAAAGGCAAAATTTGTTCCTATACATATACAAACGGTTGTCCGGCACTTTTATAAGAGCAGACACACCATGGAAGGTGTCAGTATCTCATACTGACATTGGTGACTCTTATACAAACTTTGCTTTATAAGGTATAGGGTGAGACCACTATACTGGCTTGTCATTCTGTCATCCATAGGTAATATATATATACTTTCGAGACTTTTTCCAGAGTCTAGTATTACTCTTCCCTGTAGAGGCAGGAAGCACTAACCTAGTTCATGCTTAGATAAAATGATGTAGGATAGTAACATCATAGGTCTCTATGTCTAGATGGACCAGGAAAATACCTTCTTGAGAATATGGCACTAGTTGAGAATCCACAGATACAGTAATGCTCTGGTAAACTTCCATCACGATGACATGGCCTGAGCCCAAAATACGGATTTTAAGCGAAGCAAAAAATCTAATTCTGGGTGAGGTAGCCATGTCGTCCTGATGGACCTGCCCTTCCTTCTATATTAAAAAAGGGTTTATTGACCCCTCCCTATAATACAGTATTTGTAGCACCTCGTGTATCGCTACAAGGAATAAAGATGGCGCTGTCGACGCCGCTGTGTACACACTCACAGCGGGATAGGAGAAGTACCTTATGAACTGCTCTCCTTTCTTTCTCGTTTTTTGTTTCTTGCCACTTTGACCCCTCGACGCGTTAATACTGTTCGGGGTGAAGAGAGCTATGTGGCGGGTCAAGAATACGTCCTCTGATATTATGCGATTTCCCTGTTCGATTTATTTTGGGATATTCGCTCCAGGAGTTGGAATTCTGGATACCTCAAGGTAAAATTATCTGGGAATATCACCGTAGTCAAATATACCCTAGGAAGCTATCTTAAAGGAACTTCCATCAGCACGACATGGCTACCTCACCCAAAACTTGATTTTTCGCTTCGCTCAAAATCCGTTAATTAGGAAATTGGAAAGAAAAAAGAATCTTAACCTATTGGAACCTATTTTCTACATGCTGGACCTAAATGTATATCACCAATCTGGAAATAAACTTCTATCTATACAACTGGATAATAAGATTTCATCAATTCCGGATTCAGTTATATGTTTAGAACATAGCATTTGCTGAACTAGCTGCCAATTATTTTGGATTCAGATATACCTCAATATTCCAAGACAACGACATTTATGTTCAGTCTTGGCATGAACAGCATATATATATATATATATATATATATATATATATATATATATATATATATATATATATATATATATATATATATATATATATATATATATATATATATATATATATATATATATATATATATATATATATATACATTGGTAATCCATGATATTATCTGGACTAGGAGTTTCTTTCTTGGTATTATTTTTTCATTATGGTAAGCACTAAAAGACTGCTAGAAATTTATTTTTCTATCTTGATCTGATGTTTCCATGGTACCTGTATTTCGAAATCCGGATCTAACAATGAAAACCTCGAGCTAAAAGCCTTTTAGGCCTAGATGGTTGTAAGGAGCTTAACTATTTCATTGTTATTGCTTATATGGCTAGGTTTAAACTGAAACTAAGTATTCATCAAGATATTAACTGTTTTCAGGTGTACAAAAGAATCTATAAAAATGTCCAAGAAGTAGAGAAGAACAAAAACCATGAGAATCTGTGAAGTACAGCATAATTAAAAGGACTCTTTGGTGTAAGCAAAAGTCAATTGGTATTCCAATAGTGTTTGCTTTTTAATTAAGGTAGAATATATAATCAATAGCAAATGGTAAGAGTCAAAAAGGGAAGACAATAGTGAATCACTTATCGTGTCATAAGAAAG
>NC_090734.1:30498159-30500659 GCF_036898095.1 Palaemon carinicauda | reverse complement strand
CTATTTATTACAAATATTTTAAAAAATTAAGTAGAAAAAAAAAGACCTGACATAAAAATTCATAAAAACAAAGTTTATACATATATACACAAATCATTTTAGGAATTGATTCTTGAAAGTTTAGGACACATCTTGATGTATTTTAGATGAAGTCAGACCCATGGAGGTTAAGATCTGAAATGAGAAAAAAAGCTAACTTTTTTTGGCCAAAAAAATGTGTCCAAATTTCATGAATTTTTTTGGGTACCCAAATAAAATAGGAAGTGGCAAATTTTTTTAGGGAATAAACATATGTTATCATAAAATAGAAATATGTAAAAAAATCTTCATTATTTTGTAAATTACATTTATATCAGGGGCCATATCTAAAGGTAATTTTTTGAGTACTTAGAAATTTCGTAAAAAAATACATATATTTAATATATAATATGATATTTATGCAGGTAAAAATATACCAAAATATCACAAATTCTATAGGGAACAAGAATATATATAGATAGGGCAACTTACGCTTCGGATATGTCCACAAAATGGCCGCCAACCACACTGACTCAGACTCCCTAATCTGCCACTTGAAATGTAGGAAGGGTATGTCAATTTCAAGGTGTTATTTACTAATCTAATTATTATTGGATATGCATAAAAATAGTATGGTGGGTTGCTGGATAATTGTCGACTATTTTACGACTATAAAATTAAAATTCTGACCCAAAAAAAATTTTTTGAAGGGAAATAAAATCGAAAAAAAAACAAAAATGTGAAACAATATAATATTTTAGCTAAAAAATTTGATGATATTCAATCAAAAAAGAAGTAAAAAAAATTTTCCGACAAATAAACATCTAGAGGAATCATTACTCTGTGATAGTTCCTTAGTACGTAGTAATTTTGAAAGAAATGGGAAAAAACGAAAAAATGGCAATCACAGGAAAATCGAACACATACTTATATATAGACCATATCTGGCTAAAAAAAATAGGCATGGGTAGCCAGATCATCTAGAAACACTTTCCAACACTATAAAAATATAAGTTTTGCGACCCTACTTGCCAATTCCTTACGGTAACATGACTAAGCAAAAAAATGCAAAACAAATAAAAAGGGGCACTCGCGGAAAAATGCCCAACATTCTAATATACGGCATCTCAGATAAAAAAAAAGACATACACGTGTTAGCCCAACCATCAAGGCACACTTTCTAACACATAAACATGAAAAAAAAAATCAATAATATACGGCAATTCCTTACTACGTAGTAAATTTTTACAAATATTGAAAAAAAACAGAAATTGGCAACCGCAGTTAAATACCCAATATACCAATAACTACGTCGTATCTGACAAAAAAAAAGTCACGCATGGGTAGCCAGATCATCTAGACACACTTTCCAACACTAAAAAAGCAAAAGTTTTACGATACTATTTGGCAATATCTTACGGAAAAATGACTTGGCAAAAAAATGAAAAAAAATGAAAAAGGGGCACTCGCGGTAAAATGCCCAACATTGTAATATACGGCATCTCAGATAAAAAAAAAGACATGAATGTGTTAGCCCAACCATCAAGGCACACTTTCTAACACATAAACATGAAAAAAAATTAATAATATACGGCAATTCCTTACTACGTAAAATTTTTTACAAATATTGAAAAAAAACAGAAATTGGCATCTGCAGTTAAATACCCAATATACCAATAACTACGTCGTATCTGACAAAAACAAAGTCACGCATGGGTAGCCAGATCATCTAGACACACTTTCCAACACTAAACAAGCAAAAGTTTTACGACACTATTTGGCAATATCTTACGGAAAAATGACTTGGCAAAAAAATGAAAAAAAATGAAAAAGGGGCACTCGCGGTAAAATGGTCCTCGTGGTGATGAACGACATTTTAACTAAAAAAAAAATCATGCATATGGTAGCCAAACAATCCACCAAGACTTTCCACAACTGATAACCTATACAAGTTGCACCATTCTACGACAATTTCATAATACGTAATAACTTTGATAATTATGCAAATTACCTTAGAAGGGTAAACTCGGTCGCGCTCGACCCCGACGCGTCTCAGAAATCGGGGAAGGAGTACAGCTACAGCAATGCAAATCTGGACACTACTAGAGCGTGTAGGGGAGACACCTCCTGCAGGTCGATCACCCACAAATTCAGTCACGGGGGTGAGTCACGTGAGAAAAACCTCTTTTTTTTGACGCTCGGGGTCGCGTACGACCCACCGTACCTATCCAGGGTTAAATAACGCCTGGAAGCGCCTTCGTTATTATCATTTCCGGGATTGTTCTATATATATTTTGATCGCCAAGGCCCACCCCACCAGTATGACCGCAGCATATCTTCTATTTCTTGTTTCTCTACATTTTAATGGAATATTATCTTTGTTTCGCTGATATTCATTTCCATTCCTCCCATGCCTAACTAAAGACAACTATGTCATCTGCAAATCTTAAGTTGTCAAGTTATTTTGCATTCCTATTAATTC
>NC_090734.1:30475659-30485659 GCF_036898095.1 Palaemon carinicauda | reverse complement strand
GGGGAAGATTACATAAAAGGGAATAGAAATCAGGCAGAATACTGAAAAAGGGGAGACATACAGGGCAGACAGGTAGGCACAGAGATAAAGAACCCCATCATGAAATAAACAAAGAGACTCCTCAGAACGCCCTACGGAACAAAAAAAGTTAAATTCAAATCCTACAAATAGTGGGATAAAAACGAATTAAAAATAGTTAGCCGGACAGACAGGAAGTCAGGAAAACGAAAAATATTATATAGGAAAGATAGGCATATGCAGCAGAGGTACATCCACGTTGCAAGTGACTGTTTTATCTTATAGAGACTCTGGCAAATACAATTGCTATACTAGGATGCAATACAGTGATTGAATATTGTGAAATACCTTCTTCCAGATTTTAAGGGTGAAAATAAATGCTTTGCAAAAAATTAAATGCAAACAAGTAAAGATAAAGGGGTATGAACCGTCAGGTTAGATAGATAATTAAATTCCCAAATGTGTCAAATTATGAATAAAGATGTAATTTTTTGGATGTAACATTTCCCAATAAAGCCTTGAAATATCGTTCAAAAACGATACTATGATGAAGTATGAATTATATTTGCGAGAAGTGCAGGTTTAAAATAAAAATGAAATAGTCACGGTATGATTCTACTTGTCAAAGACAAGTCTTTTACAAAATTGGCCACTTTGTAGGAGACGAATTTGACAGAAGAAACGGACTCCGGACTAAGAAAGGGAAATGGAAATTAATTAAAAAGACAAGGAGAAATAAAAAAAGTTAAGAAATAGGTAGCCTAGAATAGATATACTCCTTTTGAATATATGACAGGCGCCATATGAATAAAATAGTATGTCGACAGAAATAGAGTGAATAAAATAGAATAGCCTTAATAAAAAGGGAATTACAAGAAATAAATGTCATAGGCAAATGAAGCTATAGGCTTATAGAATTAAAAGAAATATGTTGCTGTTAGGCACAAAGAATTAAAAGGAAGATATAGACATATGAAAAAAAAGAAAATAAATTAGCTATGATGCTATCAAGTAAATATAAAGTCTGACCAATACTGAAAATATAGAACGCTAGAATTTAGCTAGAGAAGTCATAATAATCCCTAAAAAAAATAACCCGCAGATATAAAGAAGATAGGGTAACTAAAAATAGGATGCCAGAGTCTGTCAAAAGAGACAATAATGCAGTTCAGATGAAGGAAAATAACTGCGCACTAATTAATTAATACTACTCCGGATAAAATAACTCATCTGAATGGCGGGTAATGACTTCTAAAATAAAGGAGTAGAGATTACAGTTAGGTAATCAGAAAGGGGCATAATTTACCATAAGGAACACTGTGAGTGTTAAAATTAATAAGTCTCCTTATAAATCTCCAGAGATATATTACCCAATGAGGATAGAAGTATTAGACTAGTTAGATCATCATAAGTAGAATATAAATGACATGTCTATCCCGATAATAAATAATGTTTGGCTTGATTTTTGAGGAGTAAAATATATAGAGAATACTGTAAGTACCATGGTCAAAGAATACAAGCCATTCACGGCTATTGGCATTTCGAAGAATGTTAGAAATTAGAGTGAAGTCGACGGGCTCACTCAGCTCCTCTAACTATTGACAGAATGATGATCTAGAATTTGGAGACAGAATGAATAAGCCTATAGAATGATGTTACCAGGTTTAGTAAGAATATAGAGCCATAAAAATAATAGAACTATTCTAGAATAGGGAGGGTAGCAGGATAAAGAACCAGATTAAAGAGTGACCCATCCCTAGATTTGAATAGGGTAAGTAAAAAAGTGTAGATAGATTTAAGATATGTAGAGAAATAAGGGTTGAAGGGGAAATCCTGCTCCACTAAGATTTTGCAGATGTAGAAGACTTTTTAGGAATGATAGGATCTCTGGGAATAGTAAGCAGCATTTGCTAATTTAACCAAGCCTTAAAATAAAGTTAGCCTAAAATTATGTAGTGTGCAAATGAAATAGAATGCTATAAATAATGAAGAAAAATGAATTTTTGATCCTACATTACCTTAACCCGATCTCTTAGCCAGGAGTTATAAAAATAATGTGTGAAGCCTCATAAATATAAAAAGAAATGTCTCATTTAAAAGGTGAATCCCGAAGAAGGGTAATGAATCATGAGAGTAGTATTAAATTAATTGAAAAATAATCGAGTAGGATAGATTATCCAAATAATGGTCTAGAGAAGTTTAAAAATTTGTTTAGGTCATAGAGTATGTGTGCTCATTGATCATAAGAATGATTGTGATTTTGCTGTCCAAGAAGGACTATTGTTGATGAAAGAATAAAAAGAATATTTGGAACCTAAAAGTATTGGATGTTTGTCCAGGATGAATCACTTTATTGGTAGGTTTATGATGTTGAAAGAGGGATTATTTAAAAAGACAGGAAAATGTTAAAAAAACTCTATAACTACCAATATTTTCTTTCAGTTGTCAGGTAAGAAACCTAGAAATAGGAATAATTAAAATAGAACAAGAGAAACCAAGGGTTAATAGAAATGGTGACGGTGACTTACTCCTAAAAATAGGAATCATATAACAGGATTGCATACTGCTTAAAGGAATACATACAAAGAATAGGGAGAAATACTTGTTCAAGAATAGAAATTCCACATACTAACAAAATGCTAACAAAAAACTCATGCTCAAGTTAGTAGGACATCCAGTAATCAAAGACTGCATTCGATGATGAATTAAATTTTGACCTAACATAGATGTTTGAGAATGTAAAATTAAAGCCTACATATAAGAAGTATAATGGTCATGTAAAGGTAAGAATCCTTCAGAAATTACGGTTGCATTTTCTCAATCCAATAGTGGCGGTACCAAGGGACTACCAGGGACTCTGTTCCCAGAACTTGACATATGATAATAACATACTGGTCTACATAAAACTTGATTCAACAAAAAAAGGGTTGATGAGTCTGTAACAGAATAATTTGAGACCAGGATAAATAACTAGACATTCATGTTTTGAGATATTCTCTCGGGCAATGCACCCGAGTTTACTAGTGATTACTGAAGCTGTGCTATATATTCTTGAAGTAAGAAGGGTGAAATAAGCCATGATAAGTCAAGTTCAAATAGAGAAAGTAAAATAGTAGAAAGGGGTTGAGTATGGCCTGCGAACTATATATAGACCAACATAGAAGACTAATAACAATTACTTGAAGAGAACAAATTTACTTTGAAATAACTCGGTATATGGGAAACATCAGATTTTTTTTTAGTTTGATATATTTGAGAAAGACTACTAAACTCCTTGGGAAATGAAATAAAAGTATTTGGGCAATCATACAAATATTGAGGGTAACAAATGAATGAAAAATTTTTATTATGTAAAGTGTGTTACCCTAGAATTTGAATATGTATTTCGTAATCAACAAAGAAGGTCCAAATAATAAATGTCTGCAAACAATTAATTAAGGGACCACATAGAGTATTGAATCGCAAACTAAGATAAAACCTTTTGATAAAGTTATGGGTAATGAAGACAGGTGAAATATAAACCCACAGGTGATTGAATATTTACAAATGTATTAATTTTGTTTGCAAGTTTGATTAAATAATGATGCCATTAGAGCAAAAGAATTATTCCTGCATTTTTTAGGCGATGCGTTGACTAATTTTTTGTGTGTAACACGTGTAACAATGATAAACATGCATGTATACAATGAACTTTATTAAGTTTTAATGTTGATCGGGTTAGCTTGAAAGATTATGAAGAAAGGGTAAAAATCAAAACAAACTATGCTATAAAAGATGAGCAATGTGTTAAAAATAAACTGAATATAGCTAACCAAATGAAGAAAGAAAAGATTTAATAATTAAAAGATATAGAATGTGCACCAGTAATGAACTTAGAAGTTGAATGTCTTAAAGGAGTATTTTAGGCCCATAATAATTATGCAGGTAATAGTGTACAATTAAGTACACATGGAGAATTATAAACACTGAACCCTTTCATTTTGAAGTAAAAAAAAAGTGTGTGGAAACAAACGAATTGATTTTTATGCCTGTGTAGTAGATGAATCCTTGAAAGAAAGGATAAATAAGGTATTTTAATTGAGACAGTCTGTCCTAAAAATTATGATGAGAATCAGCAGCTGAACCCCAGACAGGAGAACAATACTCAAAACAAGGTAGAATGAAAGAATTAAAACACTTCTTCAGAATAGATTAATCACCGAAAATCTTGTAGGACTTTCTCAATAAGCCATTTTTTTGTGCAATAGAAGACGACACAGACCTAATTTGTTTCTCAAAAGTAAATTTGCTGTCGAGAATCACACCTAACATTTTAAAAGAGTCACACAAATTTAAAGAAACATTATCAATACTGAGATCAGGATGTTTAGGAGCTACCGTTCTAGACCTACTTACAATCATACTTTGAGTTTTGTTAGGATTCAACTTCATACCCCATAATTTGAACCATGCACTAATTTTAGCTAAATCTCTATTAAGGGATTCACCAACCCCAGATCTACATTCAGGGGATGGTATTGATGCAAAGTGAGTATCATCATCTGCATATGCAACAAGCTTGTTTTTTAGGACAAACCACGTGTCATGTGTATATAGTATGAAAAGTAATGGGCCAAGAACTCTACCTGGTGGAACACCGGATATCACATCCCTATACTCCCTATGGTGCCCATCAACAACAACACTTTGATATCTATTACTTAAAAAATCAATAATAATGCTAAGAAACGACCCTTCCACTCCCAACTGTTGGAACTTGAAAACAAGGGCCTCAAGATCAACAAGGTCAAAGGCAGCATTAAAATCAAGGCCAATCATACGAACTTCCTGACCACAATCAAGGGATTTCTGTACAGCATTGGAGATTGTAAGAAGGGCATCACATGCTCCAAGGCCTTTACGAAAACCAAATTGCAAACTAGGGAATAGATGATTACCTTCAGCAAACCTATTAAGACGTTTTGCCAGAAGATGTTAAAAAACTTTAGATAATATGGGAGTTATGGAAATTGGGCGGTAATCAGTGGGACTTGAGCTACCACAAACACATTTACGTAGAGGAGTAACATTACCAATTCTCCAACAAGTGCTAAAAGCTCCTTTTCTTGCTAACTTGCTCAAAATAACAGATAACTTTGAGCTAAGAAATCTGCTGTCTTTATAAAAAACAAAGGAAAAATATCATTTGGGTCTAAACCTCCATAAGCATCAATTTCCATCAACAGAGCTTTAATCTCATGAGATCGAAAAGCCTCAGGAAAACAGGAATGAGAAAGTTCAAATTTTTCAATACTCTGTATACTGTCAAAAACATCAGCCAAATGGGTTGCTTATTCTTTTGGACAGTGAGTGACTGAGTCATTTGGTTTAAGTAAAGTAGGAACTGTTGCATCTACACCATAGAGTACAGATTTGAGGGTACACCACCATTTATGTTCCTGAGTTTTAACAGAGAGGGTTTCTTTTGTGGTTAAATTGTACTCCTTTTCACTTAAGGCATAAACTCACTGAGCAAAAGCTCGAAGCTGAGTTTAGTTGTTCCATGTCAAATCTGATCTGTTACCTTCTTCAAATAAGGACGTCTACAAACATCATTGAGCCACGGTTTGTCCTTCACTCGGTATCTTAGCACAAAGAGAAGGGATACGCCTATCAATTATGTTGACTAGATTCTTATTCAAAGGGACAACAGGATCTACACTATTATATAAATGTGACCAATTCAAGCACAAAAGATCATGCAAAATCCCATTCCAGTCAGCTTGGGATTTCATATAAATTTTACAAGAGTATGATGTATCAGGGACAGGCTGCTCAGTCTTCACTTATAATGAAATCAAGGCATGATCGGATGTCTCGACTGGAGAACTAACCTTATTAGTTATAACGCTAGGGGAGTCAGTGTATACGAGGTCCAAGCAATTACCAGACCTGTGAGTAGCTTCATTTATGATTTGCTCACAGTCTGATTCAGAGGCAAAGTCTAAAGCTCTTAAGCCATGGTGATCGGTAGGAGAGATAGAACTTGACCACTCCCTATGGTGAGCATTAAAATCACCAACTAAGACAAAAGAAGCCTTTCTATCATCTTCTTGTATCTTAGCCATAATGGTAAGAAGACAATCCAAGATAGAATCATCCATGTCTGGATTCCGGTAGATCGAACACAAATAAAAGTTGTTATGCCTGCCACAAACTTTTATTACCTGAATTTCATGACATCCACATTGATAGCAGGACTTATGAGAAGCAGGGTACTCGGTCCAATTATACATTGCCATACCCCTGGCCCTAGGGATGGCATCACGTTTCAACATTATTGGCTTCTTGAAACCAGTTATAAGGAGCTCAGATGACTGCCTCATATTAGAAACTAACGTTTCTGAGCACAAAAGAATATCATACTGTCTGGACGCAACTGTAAGGTCTTGGATATTTGCATGAAGAACCCGAATATTGCAATACAGAAGACGAAATTGAAGAAATCTTCGACGTACTGGTCCCAGATTTCGCTCAATGTCTCCAGACAGCATAAGAATTAACAGAAATAAAAAAGGGACGTCCTACATAAAAGCTAGATTAACAAGAATTATAACAGAATCAATATGTACAGAATTATAAATAAAGGGATTGATGAAAACCATAGATTATAGTAAAAATTCGGAAAAACTTGTCAACATGGAGGAACCGATACACCATGCAAGACTAAATATATATATATATATATATATATATATATATATATATATATATATATATATATATATATATATATATATATATATATATATATATATATATATATATAGTCTGAGAGATAGAGAGAGAGAGAGAGAGAGAGAGAGAGAGAGAGAGAGAGAGAGAGAGAGAGAGAGAGAGAGAGAGAGAGAGAGAGAGAGAGAAGTCAATTGGACGGCATAAATTCCCATTAATTATTTGAAATGAGATGGTAAGCACATGTACGCCAAAGAAAAAGATACTACAGATCTGTAGAATTTTTTTAATATATGTTTTTTACGGTCCTAATTTTAGAGATACTTCAGTTTTATTATGATTTTTAGCATTGACTCTAAAATCTTTTCAACAAATTTCTTTGGATCTAGTAGTTTATCTATTTTAAGTGTAATCTTTTTTTTTATTATTTATTTATCAGAATATGTATAGTAAAATAAAGATCATATATATGTTTCAGTGGTATTATATATGATAATAGCAACTTAGATTTTTAATGCTATCCCCTCGCCCTATTGGTTAATGGGGATGAAGAGGAATGTATAATTTAGTATTTTTTAGGTAAGGGGAATTTCACAGAAAATCGAAAATGCAAGAAAAAGATTTTTTTTTGACTGTACATAAAATACCACGTAGTAGTTAATTAATTTAAAATAGAAATAGATCATGGTTAAATGTTTCATCGTTTAACAGTATATCAGACTCTATCGATGATAATGAAAATAACTAATGGAACTGGTCTGAATTACATGAAATTACATTTTCAATACGAATGATCTTGTTCCTAAACTATGCATGTTTGAATAAAATGTCCCAAAATTAATTTCAAAATTTAGGTTATGGAAATTAATAGAACTCAATTTTCCATCTAATGTTTAAAAAAGTCAGGTGCTAAAACAAAATTGGGAAACCTATAGAAGATGTACTTTGGTCAATTAATCAAAGTCTATTGTGAATTTGTAAGAGTATATCATGAAATTATCGCCCTTTTTTTTTAAAAGCGTTAATTTGTAATAGTATACCATGAAATTAATTCCCTTTTTTTTAAATCATGACACAAAATAAATAACACACATGATATGGTATTAATAATAATTATAATAATAATAATAATAATAATAATAATAATAATAATAATAATAATAATAATAATAATAATAATAATAATAATCAGAGATTTCAGACTCCCGCCAATGAATACAACCAAAATTTTACTCAAGTGTAAAGAAAAATACTTATTTTAATAATCTGACTATGCAGGAATTTATTGTGATATTTAATTAAACGTCTACTAAGAGCCTACCATCTCCCATTCACATGATCCCAATCCCTATCGACTCCAAATTTGTGTTGTATTTTCCGAGTGATAATATCTATCCATTGTTAGAATTTGGTGAAAATACAACCAGTTAATAGGTTTTTGCGTAATGTTTAAGAATTTCAATATTACTAATCCTAATCTGGAATTCACATCCTGATCCAGATCATCTCCAAAAGTTAATGTAGTTGTCCATGAACTAGGATTTATATGTGGTGACAACTTCGTTAATATACGTTGAGTTATCCCGTCCACAGTCAGACAGACCCACAGACAAATAAACAAGAAAAAAAGAAAAATAAATAAATATATACACCTTCAAACCTTTATAACCCCCTTTATGTTGAAAGCGTTCAATATAATGCAAATCATGACTTTTGCCCAATATATAGAACCTGGGATATCGAAAAAAAGGTTATGGTACATTTAGTGGAAAATAATTTTGTCTAAATAATCATAATTAAACGTAAATTGTGTTTCAATACAGATTATCTCAAATTAAAGCTGATAAGAAATCAATAAAATAGAAGAAAAAGATTGTATAACAAATAAGGGCAATGTCAATAGGAATATTTAATTTACATATATATATATATATATATATATATATATATGTGTGTATAGAGAGAGAGAGAGAGAGAGAGAGAGAGAGAGGGAGAGAGAGAGAGAGAGAGAGAGAGACTAAACAATTCATAAATAACTGTTAATATATATCAAATTATTGTTCTATGAAATATAAAGGATCTCGAATATCAAAATTGTTTTAAACTGAGGCAGTCTTTATTCAAAAGAAATCGCTCAGGAACCTTTTAATTACGAGTCTTTTTATACTTTCTTTCAGTGGGTGCTACTGAAATCTCGTTAAATCATCTTTTTGACTAACAAACAAAATATCCCGGAAGAAAGGATTCAACACTCAGACTTTATCCATTCTACTTCCCGCAAAAGTATTGCACCATCCACTGCGCGGTAACTTCAACCCTGGTCGAGTTACTCCTTTGAGCAAAAATCTTTCGCGAAGTGAAAGTCGATCTTCAACTTAGATTTCTGTCAGTTCCTAAGGGTTGTAACCACATCCAGTGCAATTCCCTTTGTTTTCTGAAATCCTTGTAGTTTCCTTCTTAAACCTCTCTCTCTCTCTCTCTCTCTCTCTCTCTCTCTCTCTCTCTCTCTACGTTAATATTAGTCCTTCGTTATATATGCACAAATATTCGTATTATCCTTAATAAAATATAAATATAAATAACATGAAGGGAAATATATGCTTATTTATTCTGAACGACTAAATTCTGGATGAAAAACAAATTAAAAATATATAAATCTATCAAAAAAAAACATAATCTAATTGTCAAATAACATTATTTTTAATAATAATAAACAAATATTCCAAATATATAAAATATATTAAAAAAATATGGAATACTTTGACAAAGTAGAGCACTTTATTGACGTGAAAGATATATTGTACAAAAGAGAGGAAAAGATAGTACTATAATATGATATAATTCGAACTGTAAATATTTTAACATTTGAAAACGTCATAATACGTATACGGTAGCAAATTATTTTATCGTGTGTCGTATTTTGTATCACTTTCCTGTACTTATGGAAATTATATCTTTTGATTATTTGATACACAAATATATATTATTGCCATAAAAGTATGAAATACTACAGTATATAAAAAAATTGAATAGAATAAAGTTTTAATAAAGATTATTTTTCTAGGATCATAGGACTTGATCAACTTCAATGAGATTTATAAAAAACACCTGAGATATCATGATCATATTCTTGCTAGCCTTTTTTTAGCAATTGACGGCGATTATACTATATGATTATGTGGGTATTTAAAGGATGTGCAGTAAGCAACAAATAAGGTCGCGTTGGCCCTGCTAGGCACAGGGCTTTGCCATGTGTGAGAGGACATGA
>NC_090734.1:30460659-30465659 GCF_036898095.1 Palaemon carinicauda | reverse complement strand
CGTTGAGGTACTACCGCTAGAGGTATGGGGTCGTTTGACTAGCCAGACAGTACTATATTGGATCCTTCTCTCTGGTTCTGGTTCTTTCCCTTTGCCTACACATACAACGAATAGTCTGGCTTATTTTCTACACACTCTCCTCTGTCCTCATACACCGGAAAACACTAAGATTGATAAACAATTCTTCTTCACCCAAGGGGTTAACTACTGTACTGTAATTGTTCAGTGGCTACTAGACTCTTGGTGAGGATATAAGAGACTCTTTAGCTATGGTAAGAAACCTACAAACTTTCAACCTTAACCGTGCAGAAGGAAACCGCATATATATAATTTTTTATGTTGTCATGAGTAGTTAGTTTATTGTCAACACAAACACAACTTCACTTTGACACCTAATTCCAGTCATCATCACCATAGTGTACATCACCATCTGTATCCTCAATGTAATCTGTGAGAGAACTCTCTTTTTTCCTGCATCTAATTTGTACATGTTTTAAACTTGCAGAGGTGTGTGCTCTACAGTCCATTTTTATTACAAGGCCATACATATTGCTTGAATGTTCTGGTACATGTGAAGGAGAGAAGTTTCAAAACTTTTTCAGGGGAATGTGGGATATCACACATTTCAATGACAAGCTGTTACCCAACACTTTCATACTCGGTGTGCAATCCTTTACCATCAAGGGCAGAGGTGTTAATGAGTACTATCCAAGTATCGCCCCCAGACTGCCGCTGCAAACAGTTTTTTTTTTTTTTTTTTTTTTTTATTGTACTGGCACAAGATGGAAGCAACCAGGATTCAGACTCCCTTTCTAAGTATAGAAAATACTGTATCTGAGATCACTGACACTATTTGTCTCATCTTTGACATTGTGCAGGTGGCAAACCAATGTTTCAAGTTTGTGATACAGTTCTTGTGCATCTTTGCATTGTTGATGTGCTTTCATCAATTTCAGGGCAGCTTTTTTTACCCCGTCTTGCAAATGCATATAGGAAATTACATCCTATTATTACACGAATACCAGTGAGAACCTCACAGTATTCAGCCACAAGTACATTTTCAAACTTGTGTATGTCCACACTGAAGTGCCACTCTTTTGGTACTTAGGGCAAGCAATAACTTGGCTGAAAGGAGTACACAGAACCAGGACATCTGTATTATCTCCAATTATTTTGAGTGACTAAGCCCCATTCAATGGTGCATGGTGGGCATGGAAGAGAAGTCGGTATCTGCATCCTCCTGAGTGAACTCAAATTCCTCCAATTCTGTAGAGCCCGTATATGTTATTTTTAAACATGTTTCTTTCCCCGTGACAAATATCTTGCAAGAAAATCTAGAACTGTTCTTCGGCTGCCTTCATTCATCCACTGTGACTTTGATGAGACTATCTTTGTTGGACGAACATACAAGAAACTTTCTCCATTGGTGCACACTATGCCCAGGGACAATATTTCTGAGCTGGGTACTAGTTGATTTTCTCCTCTTGTTTCTAGCCTTTCATTCAATTGAATGGAACTTGCACGTTTCTTCGTTTCCCATACATATATTTTTTTTTCTTCATAACCAGGCAGATATTTTCCAATTTGTTAGCTTGACCAATTTTTAAATTCAACCTTTCCAGTCTTCTCTCTCTCTCTCTCTCTCTCTCTCTCTCTCTCTCTCTCTCTCTCCCTGAATCCTCCTAAATTGCTCGCCTTTTTCTCCGTTAGGGGTACCAAATCATTATTTCAGATTTCCTCTTTCGTATATTTTATTTTCAACCTCCTATATTAATATCCTTCAATAACAATCTATGTTGTTTAATACATGCTTCCTAAGAATCACTTTATAATTCATCTTATTGTTTTTACGGCTCCACTAAACAGGATGCAATCAATTATCATTTCCATATTTCTACTTCAGAGGTTATTGAGTGCTAACACATCTTCTGAAACCAGATGCTGAATATGCAAATTCAAAACTATGAGCCATTTCTATTATATATTAACAATCTTTATTTATAATTCCAGACCCTTGGCATCCATGTACCTTCTCATATTCACCCCATCTCTTCCCAACTCTGTCATTCATGTTTGCTCTGATGATTACCGTCTTTTTCCCTATTCTAAAAGGTGCCTAAAACATCCGTCAAATCATATTTTTTTTCTTATTCTTGTCAGCCAATCTGAGGACTGAGATGCATATACTGAGAGTATGCTTACCATCTGATCTCCTATTTTCTATAAAAGCATATGATTTATTCTCTTTACTTCTATCACTTTTTTCCCCTTCTGGTTTGTTACCTTTTATGGTAAAAACCTTATTTCTTTCTCTCTCGTCACTCGCTGTAATAGAGACTATGTACATTATATATCCCTTTATTCCATTTGCAATTAATTTTGACTCTTGCACAAATAGGATTATCTATCTTCCTCCTTTTCCATCACATCCATAATCTTCCTCAATCTTCTCGGTAGTGTACCACCATGCAAATATTGGGCAAATCTTCCAATATGACATGTTCGTTTACAGGGGACACCCAAGCTCCATATATATTTCTAGTAGCATTGGGCATAATTAATAATTAGGAGGAGGCTTTTATGATTGGATTTACTTCCTGTCTTCAATCACAGTTATAGACATATGCCCTAATCTGTGACTATATAGTCAAACTGCCAGATAGCTGTTTTCAAAGTTATTGTCATCGGGTCTAGCCATTTGCTGAAAAACACGACTGAGAGGCAGCATCTATCCTTCTAGTCACCCTACTATAACACACAGGTCATATAGCGGTAGTAATTCTTATACCCCTAGGACTAGTCATAGTTAAAAGAAGAGATTGAGCTATCATAAATTAAACCGAAATGAAAAAAAAGGTAGGTCTAACCCTGAGGTATGTGAGCATTCTGTCTTTATTAGTGTTTATGACATTATGGAACGGTTGAGATGAACCATGAAGGGATATATCTCGACATATATGCAAGGATTTTATATGAAAAAATTATAATGTTTAATTCACCGCTTCTTTTATCATACAGTGATGAAAGTATGATTAGGAGATTTTGTAGAATTGAGAAAGACATGTATTATAGAAAGAAAAGAGTTCGAAGATTTTACAAAAACAAGATAGTATGCAATAAGCAGTAAGTTAGTAACATGAGAGATAAATATATTTCGGTTGTTTATATATATATATATATAATATATATATATAATTGGTAAGGTACCACACTCTTAAATTTATATCAAATTAAAAGGTGTGACATATTAGATCAGGAATCCCAGAGCCCAGTTACACGACCGACCGAGGGATCAATATATAAAACTGGATACATGTGTGTGGTAATTTTTCATACGCAGAAATGGGCGTCTGCTGTGCTTGCACTGCTGGGAAAGGATTACAGACTCCGGAAAAGACGTTTTTGCCTAAGGTATATTAAAGATGCAAGAATAATGTTTTATGATATGATTTGACAGTGCGAAAAATTTTGTGTTGAGTAAATTATTGCCTCAAAAGCTTCCTTTGACCTGTACAGGCACCAAAAGCCTCTTTGCATATGCCATCTACATCACATTTCTGACACCGTTAGTCTTCATATTTGAAGTAAGGCATTTTGGGGAATATTGTGATGAAAAAATTTATCTATATATTTATTGTTTATTTATTTATTTATTTTTTTTTAGACAGCCAAGCCCCATCCTAAAAGATTAGTCTTGCATCCAAAAAAAAAAAGGAAAAATCCTATCCTTTAATCATTCTTATGAATTTAATTCTTATAGGGAGTCCGGAGAGCTTTTGCCACAATGCAATCACTCTAGACGCCCCTTTTTTGCATAAATGTTACATGACCAAATACATGTTTCCACCCATCAATGGTACCTCGTTCGTGTAACCAAAAATGCTCTGGACTGCCATTCAACGAGAGAGCAACTTTAAACTATTGTTTGTTTACAAAATCTAACTTATCACCAACTCGGAAATGTTTGCAAAATAATATCTTTGTACAAAATGTGTGTGAATGGGACTGTTTTTAATAATTCAGGAAACTCCTTGTGTACACACGAGCTAACGCCTTCAGATAATTGTATTGTTGTCTTTGATGATTTGGTTATTGAATTTTCCTGAAGAATTTTCTTCATAAAGACATAGATATTATTAGTAAACTATGTACCACCATTGGGCATTGATTTTACCATTAAAATGTATAACGTATTCTATTACTAAAATACTGCACTACCATTTTGAATGTTGAAGTTCAGGTTCTTCTGCCTATTGGCTGAAACACCTTCCTCCAAATATTGAATCGAGAACTGCGATATGCGAATTGCAGCGTCGAAAGCAAACACCATTTATCAAATATGCAAACAAGCGACAATTCTTTCCACATCAATTTGTAATAGGCAACGCGCGTGATATGATATGAAATAAGAAGATTTGTATTGATATATCATGTAACAGATGGAATAAATTAATTGATATTCAGATAATATTTAGGCCTTTACACCAGAGTGATATTATAAAATACAGGCACAACTGCATATAACAATACACGTGCTGCATGAATTTGGACTTTATGAAACTATATTCATCATATAACATATCTCCAGATAGAAAAAAAAAAAAAAAACGCGAGTGATTTTTTATATAAAGAAATCAGTTAATATAATCCAAACATTTTCATTTTTTTCGTCTTGCCTCTTCCACGTGAGGATCAATATGACGAGGATATATCTTTTTATTTTATGAAATCTAGACTTCGCAAATCATTCCTTATGTCTCGCCAATCCTATAACTTTGCGAATTGTATCTCATACACACAAACAGGATAGCATAGAACCATGTGCGCACGAACGCATGCACATATACACACAAGCACCCGCACACGTGCTTGAAGGTACACTAGGCTACACGACCCTATCTTATTTTTTTCCCTCTTGTCTTTTTTATTTTTTTTCCTTCTTCTATGGGTTTGCTGGCCCGGCTTAATAGAAAGGCCATGGATGCGTGGTGGTTTATCAG
>NC_090734.1:30447105-30452105 GCF_036898095.1 Palaemon carinicauda | reverse complement strand
CCCCTTCTGGTTGTTACCTTTTATGGTAAAAACCTTATTTCTTCTCTCTCGTCACTCGCTGTAATAGAGACTATGTACATTATATATCCCTTTATTTCCATTTGCAATTAATTTTGACTCTTGCACAAATAGGATATCTATCTTCCTCCTTTCCATCACATCCATAATCTTCCTCAATCTTCTCGGTAGTGTACCACCATGCAAAATATGTGGGCAAATCTTCCAATATGACATGTTCGTTTACAGGGGACACCCAAGCTCCATATATATTTCTAGTAGCATTGGGCATAATTAATAATTAGGAGGAGGCTTTTATGATTGGATTTACTTCCTGTCTTCAATCACAGTTATAGACATATGCCCTAATCTGTGACTATATAGTCAAACTGCCAGATAGCTGTTTTCAAAGTTATTGTCATCGGGTCTAGCCATTTGCTGAAAAACACGACTGAGAGGCAGCATCTATCCTTCTAGTCACCTACTATAACACACAGGTCATATAGCGGTAGTAATCTTATACCCCTAGGACTAGTCATAGTTAAAAGAAGAGATTGAGCTATCATAAATTAAACCGAAATGAAAAAAAAGGTAGGTCTAACCCTGAGGTATGTGAGCATTCTGTCTTTATTAGTGTTTATGACATTATGGAACGGTTGAGATGAACCATGAAGGGATATATCTCGACATATATGCAAGGATTTTATATGAAAAAATTATAATGTTTAATTCACCGCTTCTTTTATCATACAGTGATGAAAGTATGATTAGGAGATTTTGTAGAAATTGAGAAAGACATGTATTATAGAAAGAAAAGAGTTCGAAGATTTTACAAAAACAAGATAGTATGCATAAGCAGTAAGTTAGTAACATGAGAGATAAATATATTTCGGTTGTTTATATATATATATATATATATATATTATATATATATATATATATATATATATAGTATATATATATATATATATATATATATATAATATATATATAATTGGTAAGGTACCACACTCTTAAATTTATATCAAATTAAAAGGTGTGACATATTAGATCAGAATCCCAGAGCCCAGTTACACGACCGACCGAGGGATCAATATATAAAACTGGATACATGTGTGTGGTAATTTTTCATACGCAGAAATGGGCGTCTGCTGTGCTTGCACTGCTGGAAAGGATTACAGACTCCGGAAAAGAGTTTTTGCCTAAGGAATATTAAAGATGCAAGAATAATGTTTTATG
The DNA here is from genome assembly GCF_036898095.1 of Palaemon carinicauda. NCBI lineage: Eukaryota > Metazoa > Arthropoda > Malacostraca > Decapoda > Palaemonidae > Palaemon > Palaemon carinicauda. The sequence continues at coordinate 30,450,869 of NC_090734.1, read as the reverse complement.
ATATGATTTGACAGTGCGAAAAATTTTGTGTTGAGTAAATTATTGCCTCAAAAGCTTCCTTTGACCTGTACAGGCACCAAAAGCCTCTTTGCATATGCCATCTACATCAACATTTCTGACACCGTTAGTCTTCATATTTGAAGTAAGGCATTTTGGGGAATATTGTGATGAAAAAATTTATCTATTTATTTGTTTATTTATTTATTTATTTTTTTTAGACAGCCAAGCCCCATCCTAAAAGATTAGTCTTGCATCCAAAAAAAAAAGGAAAATCCTATCCTTTAACATTTCTTATGAATTTAATTCTTATAGGGAGTCCGGAGAGCTTTTGCCACAATGCAATCACTCTAGACGCCCCTTTTTTGCATATGTTACATGACCAAATACATGTTTCCACCCATCAATGGTACCTCGTTCGTGTAACCAAAATGCTCTGGACTGCCATTCAACGAGAGAGCAACTTTAAACTATTGTTTGTTTACAAAATCTAACTTATCACCAACTCGGAAATGTTTGCAAAATAATATCTTTGTACAAAATGTGTGAATGGGACTGTTTTTAATAATTCAGGAAACTCCTTGTGTACACACGAGCTAACGCCTTTCAGATAATTGTATTGTTGTCTTTGATGATTTGGTTATTGAATTTTCCTGAAGAATTTTCTTCATAAAGACATAGATATTATTAGTAAACTATGTACCCCACCTTGGGCATTGATTTTACATTAAAATGTATAACGTATTCTATTACTAAAATACTGCACTACCATTTTGAAAGTTGAAGTTCAGGTTCTTCTGCCTATTGGCTGAAACACCTTCCTCCAAATATTGAATCGAGAACTGCGATATGCGAATTGCAGCGTCGAAAGCAAACACCATTTATCAAAATGCAAACAAGCGACAATTCTTTCCCACATCAATTTGTAATAGGCAACGCGCGTGATATGATATGAAATAAGAAGATTTGGTATTGAATATTCATGTAACAGATGGAATAAATTAATTGATATTCAGATAATATTTAGGCCTTTACACCAGAGTGATATTATTAAAATACAGCACAACTGCATATAACAATACACGTGCTGCATGAATTTGGACTTTATGAAACTATATTCATCATATAACATATCTCCAGATAGAAAAAAAAAAAAAAAAACCGAGTGATTTTTTATATAAAGAAATCAGTTAATATAATCCAAACATTTTCATTTTTCGTCTTGCCTCTTCCACGTGAGGATCAATATGACGAGGATATATCTTTTTATTTTATGAAACTAGACTTCGCAAATCATTCCTTATGTCTCGCCAATCCTATAACTTTGCGAATTGTATCTCATACACACAAACAGGATAGCATAGAACCATGTGCGCACGAACGCATGCACATATACACACAAGCACGCACACGTGCTTGAAGGTACACTAGGCTACACGACCCTATCTTATTTTTTTCCCTCTTGTCTTTTATTTTTTTTCCTCTTCTATGGTTTGCTGGCCCGGCTTAATAGAAAGGCCATGGATGCGTGGTGGTTTATCAGTATGTTGTCCTTTCCATAGCTATTTCTTTTTTCTTTTCAAAACCATCCCTACTGTCATCCCTTCAGTTTAAGTGGCTATCCTGGAGGGTATTTTGCATTGCATGGTGTATCGGCTCCACATTTTTGACAATTTTTTTCCGACCTCTCATCTATGGCTTGTGGGTTTTATCAGTCACTTTATTTGTATTTCTGAACATATTGTTTTTATCACATTGATTTTATTTCAGTTTTTAAAGTATGATGCCTTTTTTATTGCCATTAACTCTTATCTTGTCTGGAGACACTGAGTGAAATTTTGGACCAGTATGCCCTAAACTTAGTCAATGTCATCTATTGCATTGCAATATTCATGGTCTTCATGCAAACATTCAATACCTTACTGCTGTGTCCAGACAGTAATGATATTCTTTTGTGCTCAGAGACTCTGGTCTCTAATATGAGGCACTCCTCTGAGCTCCTTATAACTGGTTTTAAGCAGCCAAAAGTTTTGAAATGGGATTTTATTCCCAGGGCTAGAGTCATGGTGGTGTATATTAGAACTGAGTACACTGCTCCTCGTAGGTTCTGCTATGAATGTGTATGTCATGAGATTCAGGTATTAAAAGTTTTGTGGCAGGCATACACAACTTATATTCATGTTCCATCTACCGGAATACAGACATGGGTGATTTTATCTTGACTACCCCCTTACCATTATGGCTAAGATACAAACCTACGATATAAAGGCCTCTTTTGTGCTTGTTGGTGATTTCAATGTTCAGCTTAGGGAGTGGTTGGATTCCATTTCTCATAGCAATCGCAGTGGACACTGCCTCTGCAATCAGGCTGTTTGCAAATCATAAGTGAAGCTACTCACAGGTCTAGTTACTGCTTGGACCTCAATACACCGACTCTCCGCTAGCGTTAGAAGAAGTAAGGCTTGTTTGCCCCTTAAGACATCTGATCATGCCTTATTTTTTATTAATGGTGAAGACAGAGCAACCTGTCCCTCTTTTATCATACTCTTGTAAGCAGATTAGAATGGCATTTTGAGTGATCTCTCGGCACGAATTAGTCAAATTTGTATAGTAGTGTTGATCTTGTTATCATTTAAATGAGAGTCTATAGTCCATTTCTTTTATCGAGGCAGATTTGCACCGACTCGCAGCGGTGCCTTTTAGCTCGGAAAATTTTCCTGATCGCTGATTGGTTAGAATTATCTCGTCCAACCAATCAGCGATCAGGACTCTTTTCCGAGCTAAAAGGGCTCCGCTGAGAATCGGTGCAAATATGCATCGCTAAAAGAAATTGACTATAGTCAACATTATTGATATATGTATTCTTTCTTGTGTGGCAAGGTACAGAGTGAAAGAGAAACCCTGGTTCAATGATAATTGCAGACGTGTTTATGCTTCAATTGAAAGCGAATAAATTTTAAACGTATAAGAAAACCATTTCTGGCACAACTCAGGAATATGTGTGCAGAGCTACCATAAAATCTGCACTTGGGTGTAGATGCAATTGTTCCTCCGTTACTTAAACCAAAGGAAATAGCAACCATTTTCGCTGATGTGTTTGACAGTAAGAAGAGTAATTAAAATCTTGATATTCAGCATTTGTGTTTTCCTTAAGCTAAACTAACTAGTTGAGCTTTTATGTCTTTGTAAATTAAAGTTCGCTTAAATATCTTTGATGCTAGAGGAGGTGTAGGCCAAAATGGTATTTTTCCTTTGTTTTTATAAAGCCTTCAGAATTTTTTGCTAAAAAGTTATTTGGTAATTTACGGAAGTTAGCAAAAAAGAGAAGCTTTTAGCACTTGTTGGAGAACTGGTTATGTTACTGCACCATGTATGTGTTAGTAGTACCTCAAGTACAACTGATTACTGACCAATTTTCACAGCTACCGTAATATCTAAAGTTTTTGAGCATTTTTTGGCTAAGCGTATATATATGGCATTCGTTAAGGCTATGGGATGCCCTTTTACAATCTCTGATGAGTCACAAAAATCCCTTAATTCTGGTCAGGAAATTTGTATGATTGGACTTGATTTTAGTGCTGCCATTGACAGTGTTAATCATGAAGCCCTTGTTTTCAAAATCAAACGGTTTGGAGTGGGCTGGTCACTTCTTAGCATAATTACTGAATTTTTAAGTTGTTGTTGATTGCACCATAATGAGTATAGTAATGTAATATCTGGCGTTCCTCAGGGCAGTGTTCTTGGACCATTGCATTGCTTACAATATA
>NC_090734.1:30393128-30430628 GCF_036898095.1 Palaemon carinicauda | reverse complement strand
AACACACACCCATACACGCATATATAAATATATATATATATATATATATATATTTATATATATATATATATTTATATATATATATATATATATATATAAATTTTGTATATATATATTTGTATATATATATATGTATATATATTTATATATATATACATACGTACATATATATATATATATATATATGAGGGTATATATATATGTATATATATACATATATATATATATATATATATATACTCTATATGTATATATATATATATATATATATATTTATATATATATATATATATATATGTATATACATGTATATATATATATATATATATACACTGCAACTCGACAGCAATTGCATGAAAACACGTGAGCTGTGTTGCATTTCGGCTTAGCTGCTAGGAATTTTTCTAACCTCACCACCACTTCTCGACGTTGATACAGGAATCACAACGAGTACTGGGTAAGACTCCTTAGAACAGTAGACACTATAAAACATTAGGCATATTGAAGTGAAATGATGCTTTGAAAAGCGACTTAATCCAATCAAACCTACACTGCTAGCATATTGATGTCCCGACCCGATTTTTGTATCTAAGAATATATATATATATATATATATATATATATATATATAAATATATATATATATATATATATATATATTAAGGCTGGCAAATTACACAACCTCCCTATTTCTAAACTCACCAGTTTGTTTTTTTACATACATGTGAAACACTTGGATGATATCTGAGCTCTGAAAAATGATATAACTCCCAGTCAGCAATATATAAAATCACAGAATATAAAGATGTCTTTTACGTATACTACAAAAAAAAACTGGTTAAATACTTTAAAGAACTATTCAAAACAACCTTTTACTTCAATGATTAAACAGGGATATGAAAGAGTTTTACAAGAAATGCTGGTGAATTAAATAAAACACAGTTAATAATAAATATATTCCATAAAAAATTACAACACCCTAAAAGAGTTTTCATCAAACCTAAAACACTTGAAAAATTAAATCCGGATAAAAACTTAGATCAAGACAAAAAATATAATACTTGTTTCATTGGAAATAAATTTATAAAAATATCTAATCTTAATGAATAATGATAGTAGTTAATCTTTAACAATTATGATTAAACTCTTATTAATGTTTACATGAAAGTAAATGATAGACTCATTTGTTTTTAAGTCACACAAAATAATCGAACCGTTAAGCAAAAAATAATTATACCTCATTGTCCACATCCAGATTTTGCAGAGCCAGTTACAGAAATTTATATAATAACAGCACTAAAATGACACAATAAATTTGAAATCCGCTTCTAAGTTCAGTAATGATTTAACAAACGAAACTCGATATATGTTGGCAATAAACTTATTCACTTGGGAGAAGACACACACTGGAGGTACTTGAGGAGAGAGAGGATGTTGGCTCTTTCACTAACATAGGCTGGATCTCTTCTACTCCTATGCATTCCTAGGGCCACACTTATTTTTACTTAACAACTCCTAGATTATTCTAAATAGATTATTCTCGTTGCTTGAGGGTAGGCTCCAGCAGCGCCACAGTTGCCAATTGAGTCTATAAAAGATGATATCCAATCTGGTTGCAATGCAATCCTCTCTCAGCTAACGCTGCCCACGTCCATCCTCGAAACTTTAAAAAAAAACGATAAAATGAACTCTGGGGTTTTTGATAACCTTCCAAACACTTGGAAATATAAAACTTGCGTAATTTCTCACAAACATGACGCAACATCTTATGAAAAGATATACAAAAAATTACAAAAGAATTCGTTCATACCTCGTGTGGTTCCTAGAGCATGCTTAATTGAGATTGCATAAGACTTGAAAAGAGAATATATGAAATAAAAAGTTAATTCTTTAAATATCATAAATTTACATATAATGACCTGAATGAAAATACAAAAAAATTTATGACGATAGTCTTAAGCAACTCACATAAAATTATCTATACCTACATGAGAGGAACTCACCTTAAAAGCTGGTAATTCACCTTTTGAATGAATAAATAAAATATTTACTCTACACTAGACCAGCTTCGTAAGATAGCTACCTGAAAAAGATTTATTCTGAGCCTGAATCCATCCGTTAGGCCGAGGAAAATAATCTGAAATCACGTTATCCTTTTGTTATAATGTTTAAAACAACAGAATATAGTTAAAAATATGATAACCACCTAATTAACTTTGATTATTATTCGTCATCTTATTAACAAAAGTTAAAAGATCAGTCTGTGGTCGATTTTTATAAAATCTGAATTATCGTATCACAGCGACCAGCGCCAGCAGTTTCTTTTCAAGTGTCGAGTCAGCTCATTGATGATTTTTTTCAGCTTTGACGATAAAAAAGAAATAGGGTGAATGATTCCATAATCGTCTTCTTGCAATAAGACACCTCAAACCCCATTATCCAACACATTCACTGGAATGGGGAATTTCTCGTTGAAATCGGGTGCTCGTAGTACCGGTTTCGAAGTTAATATCTTTACGAAGGATCCCTGCCACTCGCTGGTCTACATATATTTTTTTTCTTGGGGCTAGTCAAATCCGTCAATGAAGCGACTACAGCGTAAAAGTTGTGGAAAAAACGTTGGTAAAATCCTACCATCCCTCAAAAACATTGTAATTACTTTCTCGTTGTTGGGAAGAAGCTTTCCTTATTCCTTCGAAGTTAATGGCTACCTGAGCGATTAGTCCTCTTGTTACTTCAAATACCAAGAATTGAACTGTTGCCTTTCCAAATCAACTCTTCTCCAGGTTAATTGTCAGGTATGCTCCTTAGATCTTCTCAAATAACTTCTTCAGGATTCAGATATGTTCTTCCCAGATCGACGAATATACCGCAATATCGTTGACATATACGCCTACTCCATCAATCGATCCTAAAAGGTTATCCCTCACTTGTTGAAAAGTAGCTGGGTGGTCATAAGAGCAAATGGCTTGATGGTGTATTGATATAACCCAAACACGGTTATATAAGCTGATAACAATTTTACGTCGTCGTCCAATGTAATTTGATGATACCATGTTCACAAGTTGATCTCGTAGACGAACAGCGCTTGTATGATTTTGTCAAGTAGTTGGTAAATGAGTGGCAGTGGATAATTATCGGCCACACTGATCGAATTCAACTTTCGGTAGTCCATACACATCAGGAAAGATCCTTCCGATTCTTTCACGAGCAAGCAGGGAGTACTGAGGACTAAAACTTGGTTCGGTTAATCCGTCTTATAACAAATAGTCTACTTCTTTTCTTATGACTTCTGGGAGATACGGCGACAGTCAATAAGTGCGTTGTTTGAATGGTCTTACCGTAGTTTTAAGGAGTATCTCATTCTTCTTCAAGTTGGCTAATATCGAAACATCCGAGATAATTTCAGGGAAACTTTTAATCTTTCGGCTTAATTCCTCATGCTCCTCCTGGTTCAAAAGAGTTAATTTCTCTTCAAAGCTCTGAATTATGGACAAATTATCCCCTTTGCTTACGGCCCCTACCTGCTATCGGTTGTAGTCTTCCATTGATGGTAACGTTTGCGCCATATACACCTGTGAAGCTTCGGACTTGTTTTTGTTTAAGTAAGGTTTCAGTAGGTTAACATGTATTTTCCCTTTATTTTCCCTCTTTTTTTGGTTTCGATAGCGTAGGTCAGGTCACTGATCTTCTCCAAAATATTGAATGGTCCTTGGAACGTGTTAGTGAGTGGGATCATCATTATCAGCATGAAAACCAATACATGTTGTCTTACCGAAAACTGTCTGCCTTCATATAGAGTCTAAGGGAGCTTTCTTAAAGTACTCATTTGGCTTTCCAGCCATCTTACAAACGTGATATAAACAGCAAAATTTAATCACGTCCTTATGCATGCAAGCCTGGAAAAAATTTTTTTCATCATCTTCTCCGTCATCTTCCTTATCCCCATATATCCAGTCTCGTGTGCTAATAAGCTCAGCTGTCTTCACAACAGTGTGGGAATATAGATCTTATGGCATATACTCAATTCGGCATTCCCAGGGATATCATTGGATCTATTCTTTCTTATAAGCAACCAGTCTATACTCTGGATAGGTATCGTTATTTGACCACCTTAATTAGGTGTTGATGGGTCGACTTCGACCCGAGGTCCAAACAAAATTCATAAAAAATTCATATACAAAGCAATTAAAAACCTTTTACTATCATATAAAAACTTCAAAGAATATTCTATTATTCAAGAAGAGGAAATGAAAGCTAAGTTTAAAATAAATATTTGTGAAAAATAAATAAAAAAATGGATTTTCAGCGAAGCGAGAAATCAATTTTTGGATGAGGTAGCCATGTCGTCCTGATGGAAGTTCCTTCGTTAGTAGCTTCCTAGGTTATATTTGACTACAGTGATATATCCCAGAGAATTTACCAAAAGGTATCCAGAATTCTAACTCCTGGAGCGAATATCCCTTGAAGATTTTTAATAAGGGATATCACATAAAATCAGAGGACGTATTCTTGACACGTCTCATAGCTATCTACACCGCTAATAGCCTTTTCGCTTCGAGGGGAAAAAGTGGCAAGAATATAGGAGAGCCGTGTTCAAGGCAACGCTCTTACTGTACTGTAAATAGGCACCACCCCGCCGCCTCGTATCTAGCCATTCTTTGTAGTTTTGTAGGTGTAACAGATACAGTATATTAGGGAGGGAATCGTTATCCTATGTCAAAAGGAGGGCGGGTCCATCAGGACGTCATGGCTAGCTCACCCAAAAATAAATTTTTCGCTTCGCTGAAAATCCGTTTTTTGGGCTCAGGCCATGACGTCCTGATGGAAGTTCAACAGAGCATTAATGTATCTGTCGGTTTTCAATAGTGCCGTTCATCTCGAGTAATATTTTCCTTTTGGTCCTCTGGACCTAGAGACACTTGATGTTACCGTTAAAACATCATTCAACTGATCATGTCAAATGTCAGTGCTTCCTGCCCCCTACAGGGAGGAGCCTGGGTAGACTTTAGGAAAAAAAAAAAAAACCCTGAGGATTGTGAGTTCAAGGAACAGACTAGCAAACAGTTTGTATATTAGTGTTTTCATATACGTAAAGCATAGATTATACTTAGATGGTATTGATCAGTGTAGGTTACTGAAAACCTCCCGGGTCTAGTTGTTGATAGAGACAGACAGGTTTAAATGCATATAGGAAACCTTAGTTTAGTAAGATAGACAGTTTAGTACAATGAGTCCTTACCTGGTTGCTCGGAACAGTAATAACCTCAGTTCCTAGTGTTTTCCTAGATAACAATAGAATCAAAAGATGCTCTGACATTTATATAAAGTTTAGAATATTTGGGGGGAAATAAGACACAAAGATTCCTACTATTGTTTATTACAAAAATAAAAAATAGAAATCATGGTTGTAACAATCAATTACAATTACAATTTATGCTGAATGAATCTGCATAAGAGCATAATTAGTAATAACAGAAGTAAATTAAGCTTCACCTGAAAAAGGGAACACAAGCCACTATACAGGAAATATGTAAAGATTTCACTATGTTCTGTTATTACAAGGAACACTATGCATATAAATATGCATGGCACATGTGTTGGTCTATTATGCTAAATGTCACCTGTGTAGTTAGAACAGTTTATAGTGTCGTCACTAGACACATTACTCACATGAGGTACCTTAAGAGTCTATCATGTACGCCCTTCACTAAAAGTCCCAAATAGTGCACTGTTCTTCGCAGAAGTCAAGCGGCAGGTTTTAGAACACTAACTGCTGCCACCAAGAAATGTTTTATTTCCTGTAATTGCTTCGCGTAGTGTTTGAAGAAGACTATAGATGACTTCCTTCCAGTATAAGCGCGAAGGCTTTCAAATGACATAGTATGAAAGAAATTTAGGGACTAGGCGACTTTCCTCGAATCATGACCTGCGGGTGTACTGTCTGGATCCGCTCTGCGAATAAAATAGGTGATTTTCGCCCTTTTCTGTTTCAAGGATAACGTTGAACCTGATGTTTCTCCCCTGAAAAGCTGACCTCCCTTAAAATCTGAAGTTCGACGATGATAGACCTTTAGGCATTCCACTGGTCAAAGGGATGCTTCTTCCTTCAGAGGGCAGATTCTCCAGGGACCCCATCTCTTAGCGGGCATCTCGTTCTTGGCGAGAAACGTTGGGTCCGGAAAGAGGTTCAGTTCTCCGCATTCTGTGAACTGAATGTGGCCATCATCCCTCGAGAGGGCCACTATTTCGCTGACTCTGGCGCCAGAGGCTAGTGCAAATAAGAATATCAGCTTTTGAGTCAAGTCCTTTACCTAACAATCTTCATTGTTCAGAGTAGATGCTAAGTGAAGAACCTTGTCCAGAGACCATGAAATGGGCTTAGGAGAGGGTGCGGGCCGAAGTTTAGCGCAGGCTTTAGGAATGTTGTTGAATATTTCGTTAGAGAAGTCTGCCTAGAAGACGTAAAGCACTGGTGTGGATAGGGCGGATTTGCACGTAGTGATCGTTTTGGCTGCTAGACCTTGTTCATGGAGATGGATGAAGAAGGACAGGCAAAAATCCGTAGAAATCTCCTTAGGTTTCTTTGCCTTGACGAAGGCGACCCATTTTTTCCAGGAAGACTTATATTGTCTTCTTGTTGACTTTGACTTGTATTCTCCTAAGAAGTCGATACTGTCCTTTGGAATCCCGAACTTTTTCTTGACTGCTAAGGTGAGAAAATCATAAGATGAAGGTTCTGGGATTCAGTGATGAAGCAGGGACAGTCAATTTCTCTACTTGCTGAGTCAAAACTGGATCCGGCAAAGGGATCAGCTTCAGGCGTAGTTCCATTACTAGGGGTAACCAGACACTGTTGGGCCATTTGCGGGCTACTATTGCTGCTGTCATGCGAAAGGATCTCAGCTTGTCGAGGACTTAGAGCAGAAGATTGGTTGGAGGGAACAGGTATATCATGGACCATCTGTTCCAGTCTATAGACATCGCGTCCGTTGCTTCCGCTAGGGCAGTGGTTCCCAACCTGTGGTACGCGTACCACTAGTGTTAAGTGAGGGCCTTCCAGGTGGTACGCGAACACTTTCGGGCAAAGACGAAGCACAAAGAGTGCTCTCCTTTAAACTTCTGGGTAAGCAAGGCCTCCTCGTACCCGACGCTAGCCCGTCACGCTGTTCCCCAGCTACTGATTTTCCCCTCGACGTGGGAGTGTGAGCATTGGTTCTCAGCCTTCATGGCCATCAATTCGAAGAGCCGGAACCGTCTTGCTGCGCCTGGGTATGATTTCCGATGTACTGTGAGCAAAGTTATGCCCCGTATTGACCAGCTGGTGGAGAAGAAGCAGATACAGCCCTCGCATTATGTTGTTGTTTTCTTAGTTAATTTGAGTGTTCTATTTTTACAATTATAGAAATAAAGTGGTATCTGATCGAATTTAGTTTCTCTGGAACCAGGTGGTACGCGGCGACTGTGCGGGACCTCCAAGTGGTACTCGATCACAAAAAGGTTGGGAATCACTGCGCTAGGGGTTCCTCGTACGGGGCTACGTACCGGGGTAGCTTCTTGTTGTCACTTGTTGCGAGGAGGTCTATCTGCAGTCCTGGGACTTTGCGTAAGAAGAAGGAGAATGATCTTGCGTCTAGGGACCATTCCGACTCCACTGGGTTGAACCTGGAAAGAGCGTCCGCCGTCACATTGCGGAATCCTTGAAGGTGGACTGCTGACAAGTGCCCTCTCTTTTTCTCCGCTAAACGAAGGATGGCCAGTATTACCTGATTCAGATGAGGCGATCTCGAGCCCTGTCGATTGAGGCATCTCATTACAACCTCGCTGTCTAGGACCAAGTGAATGTGGATCAAGCAGCGAAGTTTCAGTTTCTTCAGTGAGAGAAAAACTGCCATGTCTTCCAGAGAGTTGATGTGGAAGGTTCTGAAGAGGGGAGACCAGGTTCCTTGGACTTTCCGATGATGAGAGTGGCCTCCCCACCCTTCCCTTGAGGCATCCGTGTGAACGGTGGCTGACGGTGGAGGTGGTTGCAAGGGTACCTTCTTCTTTAGGTTCTTGACCTCCGACCATGGCTTGAGTAGGGATCGCAGACGATTTGGTAAAGGCTTCTTTAGATCTCTTCGAGCGTTTGATGAGTATTTTCTCCAAACTCCTGATGCATCTTTTAACTGTGCTCTCAACACTGGATCTGCCACTGAGGCAAACTGGAGGGATGCCAACACGCTCTCCTGTTACCTTTTTGATATCCGGGCGGATATCCGGGCGGATCCCGCTATCTCTTTCCTCTCCTTTGATGGAATGAAAAGGCAGTGTGACTGTAAGTCCCAGTGGACACCCAGCCACTGGAACTTCTGAGCTGGAGAAAGACGAGGCTTTTCCAAGTTGATCTTGAATCCTAGGTGTTCCAGGAACTGGATCACTTCCTTGGAGGCTTGCGTGCACTCCTCCTTGGATGCTACCCACACCAGCCAGTCGTCCAGGTAGGCTGCTACCCGGATTCCCTTTAGGCATAATTGATGAATGACTGCATTCACAAGCTTGGTAAATACCCTTGGGGGTATGTTTAAGCCGAAGGGCATGGTTCTGAACACGTATTGTCTTTTCTGTAGTTTGAACCCAAGGTAGGGGGAAACTTGACGGTTGAATGGTACGTGTCAGTACGCATCCGTCATGTCTATAGAGACTGTATATGCTTGTTTGGGCAAAAGGGTCCTTATATGTTGAAGCGTCAGCATTCTGAACTTGTAGTTCACTATGAACTTGTTGAGCGGTGATAGATCCAGAATGACTCTGAGCTTTTCCGAGTCCTTTTTCGGAACACAAAATAGCCTTCCTTGGAATTTGATGGACTTTGCCCTTCTTATAACCCTCTTGTTTAAGAGTTCCTGAACATATTCTTCCAATATGGGGGTTGAGTGTTGGAAGAATTAAGGGAAGTTGGTTGGTGTTCTGTTCCAACTTCATCCCAGTCCATTCTTGACTAGTCTGTGGGCCCTGGGATCGAAGGTCCAGTGATCCCGGAAGAGGAGAATCTCCCTCCTACCAGTAGCATCTCACTTTGAGTGCTGGTTGGAGGATTTACCTCCTTGGCCACGTCCACTGAAACCTCTGTTGCCCCTGCCTCTGGAAGGATGCTTAGAGGATCCTCGAAAGGAACCTCGAGACTTCGGCCTAAAGGTCGTCGACTGCCTTTCAAAAGCTGGGGTGAAGGCAGGCGACTGTGTCGCCACCGTCTGGGGGACCAGCTGGAAGGTGGTGGTTGGCTGTGCTACTTTCTGTTGCACCGTGGCCATGGGAAGCTATTGTTTTCTTGAACGAGAGAGCACTCTTGGTCGTTTTGTCTTCCTTTTCGGCTGGGGACCCTTGTCAGCGGAAGACTTTCTCTTGGAGGACAAGCCCCACGTGGAGAGGAGATTCCTATTCTCCGATGCGCCTTTGTCCATGACCTCTTTGACCACTTCGCTTGGGAAGAGGTCTTTTCTCCAGATGTTGGAAGCTATCAGCTTCCTTGGTTCATGGCTCACTGCAGCCGAGGCGAACACAAACTCTCTGCAAGCCCTTCGGGCTTTGATAAAGTTGAACAGGTCTTTGGTGACCGTTGCCAAATGAGCCTTGGCGATGATCATATACATACCTGGGGTTTCCGATATGCTTGCCATCGTCTCTAGCCCCGTCTGTAGAGACATAGAAGCGGCAAGACGTTCTTTTGTCTCCTGCTCTCTGCGCAGGAGAAAGTCCGACAGCTTGTGGAGGTCTTCGCCGAACTGACGTCCGGCAATATCTGCCTCCAGCTTCCAGACTGTGAAAGTGTTATGCACATCTTTCCAGTCCGCGTCATCCGATGGAAAGGCGAGGGAAAAGGGTCTACACTCTTCGAGTGTAGGACAGGGTTTTCCTGCCTCAACCACCTTTAAGGCAGCCTTAAACCCTTTGACCATAAAGGGAAAGGCACGAGAGGGATCAGCAATAAAGGAAGGGTGTTTTTTCTGAGAGCCGGCACCTTGGAATTAGTAAAGGCACTCTCTTTCAAGGTGTTGGAAAATAAGGCCTCGGCCTTGGGGAGGTAAAAAATGATGACCTCTTTCGGCTCTGTCTCCTCTTTGGACGAAGGTTCCGTCCTCAGACGGATATAGCAATCGTGTAGGCGCCTTTGCTGAGCCAGAACTCTACGTCGTCCACTGGAACAGTGCCCAGTTTCTCGGAGAGGAAAATCTTCCCCCCTGACATCGGCATATACTTTGCATACCTCCAAGGATTGACGTTAGAGAAAGCAGGAAGATCCTTGATGTTTAGCTTCTTCGGGGATAAACGCGTCGCCATGAGTTGTTGCATCTCCGTCTGAAGAGAAGCCTCCTTCTCCGACGATTTCTTTTGCATGTCCTGGAACATGGAAAGAAGAGAGTGCAGCGTGCTCGTGATCGAATCCAATTGGGGGCCAGAAGAAGAGGTCGGAGGCACTGGCTCGGCCACCGTCGCAGAAGAAACCGAAATCATTTGGGCTTCCTCGGTCTCGCCTTCAGGGTCCGTCATCCTCCTGTTCCAATTCTTCCACGAGGAGATTATGCTCGGTCTCCTCTGAGACAACCGACATGTTGTCCTAAAGCTGGATGCCCTGAAAGGCGCCCGAAACAACAAATTCTATCGGAATCTGGACGAGGGGAATCTCGGGTTGAGCCTGGGGAACGATTGCATTCGAAGACCCCCTAGGGAACAGACAGTCCCTCATCCTTTCGTTAGGAAGGTATGGGCCAGAGGTGTTCTTCTGAAAGCCCCTGACCCATTTGCGCAGCGTCTCTCTTGCTGCATCCCTAGACTCCGTAGACTTTTGATCATCAAAAGCTTCTTTAACTAGTTCGTCACAAATAGTAAATACCTGTGGGTCCCAGTATTTAAGAGATCCCTTTGTGACTGCGCAGTGAGCGTGGGCCCTGCACATGTCATCGCCGCAGAAGTTCCTACTGCGGACCTGCAAAAGTTGTTCCCGCACTCGGGATGCTCCTCCTGTAAAGAAAGAAAAGCATATAAGTATTCGGTGAAATTCTCAGATTTCATCATACATATTTTTTCAAAAATATTTAGCTTAGGAAAGGGTAAGCTAGAAAAAGGAAAAGCCACCTACTTGTGTCTCCTGTCCAGCCCATTGCTCTGACCTCCCTCAATATTGAATACTAAATTCTTAATGAATTTGGGAAGATAATATCCTTGGATATAAGGTTTCTTCTTAACACTGTCTTCTAAATTCAATATTGGGGAATTGGTACTGGTTGTTAACCATTAACCCTGGAACGGTACGGTGGGTCGTTCGCGACCCCGAGCGTCAAAAAAAAACAGGTTTTTCTCACGTGACTCACCCCCGAGACTGAATTTGTGGGTGATCGACCTGCAGTAGGTGTCTCGCCTACACGCTCTAGTAGTGTCCAGATGTGCATTGCTGTAGCTGTACTCCTTCCCCTATTTCTGAGACGCGTCGGGGTCGAGCGCGACCGAGTTTACCCTTCTAAGGTAATTTGCATAATTATCAAAGTTATTACGTATTATGAAATTGTCGTAGAATGGTGCAACTTGTATAGGTTATCAGTTGTGGAAAGTCTTGGTGGATTGTTTGGCTACCATGTGCATGATTTTTTTTTTGTTAAAATGTCGTTCATCACCACGAGGACCATTTTACCGCGAGTGCCCCTTTTTCATTTTTTTTTCATTTTTTTGCCAAGTCATTTTTCCGTAAGATATTGCCAAATAGTGTCGTAAAACTTTTGCTTTTTTAGTGTTGGAAAGTGTGTCTAGATGATCTGGCTACCCATGCGTGACTTTGTTTTTGTCAGATACGATGTAGTTATTGGTATATTGGGTATTTAACTGCGGTTGCCAATTTCTGTTTTTTTTTCAATATTCGTAAAAATTTACTACGTAGTAAGGAATTGCCGTATATTATTGATTTTTTTTCATGTTTATGTGTTAGAAAGTGTGCCTTGATGGTTGGGCAAACACGTGCATGTCTTTTTTTTTATCTGAGATGCCGTATATTAGAATGTTGGGCATTTTACCGCGAGTGCCCCTTTTTCATTTTTTTTTTCATTTTTTTGCCAAGTCATTTTTTCGTAAGATATTTCCAAATAGTGTCGTGAAACTTTTGCTTTTTTAGTGTTGGAAAGTGTGTCTAGATGATCTGGCTACCCATGCGTGACTTTTTTTTTGTCAGATACGACGTAGTTATTGGTATATTGGGTATTTAACTGCGGTTGCCAATTTCTGTTTTTTTTTCAATATTTGTAAAAATTTACTACGTAGTAAGGAATTGCCGTATATTATTGATTTTTTTTCATGTTTATGAGTTAGAAAGTGTGCCTTGATGGTTGGGCTAACACGTGCATATCTTTCTTTTTATCTGAGATGCCGTATATTAGAATGTTGGGCATTTTTCCGCGAGTGCCCCTTTTTATTTGTTTTGCATTTTTTTGCTTAGTCATGTTACCGTAAGGAATTGGCAAGTAGTGTCGCAAAACTTATATTTTTATAGTGTTAGAAAGTGTTTCTAGATGATCTGGCTACCCATGCCTATCTTTTTTTTAGCCAGATATAGCGTATATATAGGTATGTGTTCGATTTTCCTGTGATTGCCATATTTTCGTTTTTTCCCATTTCTTTCAAAATTACTACGTACTAAGGAACTATCACAGAGTAATGATTCATTTAGATGTTTATTTGTCGGAAAATGTGCCTTGATGGTTTGCCTAGCACGTGGCTGAAATTTTTCTTTTGAAATGCTTATAATAAAATGTTGGCCATTTTTCCGCGAGTGCCCCTTTTTATTTGTTTTTTATTTTTTTACTTAGTCATGTTACCATAAGGAATTGGCAAGAAGTGTTGCAAAACTTATATTTTTATAGGGTTGGAAAGTGTTTCTAGATGATCTGGCTACCCATGCCTATCTTTTTTTTAGCCAGATATAGCGTATATATAGGTATGTGTTCGATTTTCCTGTGATTGCCATTTTTTCGTTTTTTCCCATTTCTTTCAAAATTACTACGTACTAAGGAACTGTCACAGAGTAATGAATGATTCATTTATATGTTTATTTGTCGGAAAATGTACCTTGATGGTTTGCCTAGCACGTGGCTGAAATTTTTTTTTTCTGAAATGCCGTATATTAGAATGGCTATTTTTCCGCGAGTGCCCTTTTTTATTTGTTTTGCATTTTTTTGCTTAGTCATGTTACCGTAAGGAATTGGCAAGTAGTGTCGCAAAACTTATAATTTTATAGTGTTGGAAAGTGTTTCTAGATGATCTTGCTACCCATGCCTATCTTTTTTTTTAGCCAGATATGGCGTATATATAGGTATGTGTTCGATTTTCCTGTGATTGCCATTTTTTTGTTTTTTCCCATTTCTTTCAAAATTACTACGTACTAAGGAACTATCACAGAGTAATGATTCATTTAGATGATTATTTGTCGGAAAATGTGCCTTGATGGTTTGCCTAGTACGTGGCTGAAATTTTTTTTCTTCTGAAATGCCGTATATTAGAATGGCCATTTTTCCGCGAGTGCCCTTTTTTATTTGTTTTGCATTTTTTTGCTTAGTCATGTTACCGTAAGGAATTGGCAAGTAGTGTCGCAAAACTTGTATTTTTATAGTGTTGGAAAGTGTTTCTAGATGATCTGGGTACCCATGCCTATCTTTATTTTTAGCCAGATATGGCGTATATATAGGTATGTGTTCGATTTTCCTGCGATTGCCACTTTTTCGTTTTTTCCCATTTCTTTCAAAATTACTACGTACTAAGGAACTATCACAGAGTAATGATTCCTCTAGATGTTTATTTGTCGGAAAATTTTTTTTACTTCTTTTTTGATTGAATATCATCAAATTTTTTTAGCTAAAATATTATATTGTTTTACATTTTTTTTTTCGATTTTATTTCCCTTCAAAAAAAGATTTTTGGGTCAGAATTTTAATTTTATGGTCGTAAAATAATCGACAATTATCCAGCAACCCACCATACAATTTTTATGCATATCCAAGAATAATTAGATTAGTAAATAACACCTTGAAATTGACATACCCTTCCTACATTTCAAGTGGCAGATTAGGGAGTCTGAGTCAGTGTGGTTGGCGGCCATTTTGTGGACATATCCGAAGCGTAAGTTGCCCTATCTATATATATTCTTGTTCCCTATAGAATTTGTGATATTTTGGTATATTTTTACCTGCATAAATATCATATTATATATTAAATATATGTATTTTTTTACGAAATTTCTAAGTACTCAAAAAATACCTTTAGATATGGCCCCTGATATAAATGTAATTTACAAAATAATGAAGATTTGTTTACATATTTATATTTTAGGATAACATATGTTTATTCCCTAAGAAAATTAGCCACTTCCTATTTCATTTGGGTACCCAAAAAAATTCATGAAATTTGGACAAATTTTTTTGGCCAAAAAAAGTTAATCTTTTTTTCTCATTTCAGATCTTCACCTCCATGGGTCTGACTTCATCCAAAATACATCAAGATGTGTCCTAAACATTCAAGAATCAATTCCTAAAAGGATTTGTGTATATATGTATAAACTTTTTTTTTATGAATTTTTATGTAAGGTCTTTTTTCTTTTCTACTTAATTTTTAAAAATATTTATAATAAATAGTTGTTCTGCAGATGAGTAGTATTTATCTTTACAATTGTTTTAAGCATTCTTTGAAGTTTTTTTTTGGCAAAAGAAAAAAGGAGGTTACTGCAAAAACTGATTTTTCAGGAATTTTTTTTGGCGTCGGGGTCGCTCGCGTCCGAGTATACCCTTAAAGGGGTGTCCGAGGAGCGTACCTATCTAGGGTTAAAAAGGCAGAGAGAATCGCTCTCTTAATTGTGATGGTCTCACAATGGGCTGCCCATGAGCACCATGTGGGTTGGAAAATTTTTGTATGGGCTATGGCAATGACTGCCGGAGACATGCCGCCAGTACTGCTGTGGCGGCTAGCCGGCACATGCCGGCGTGTTCTGGGCTATAGAAGGCAGGCATTGCCTTCAGGGTGATGGGCGGCAGGTCACCGGTGGTTGCTCTGCCGGAGGCATCCCGCCAGAACTGCTGTGTCTCTGGAAGGCAAGAGCTGCCCTCAGGATGAAGGGCGGCAGGTCGCCAGCAGTTGCTCTGTCGCCGGCAGCCAGAGGGACCTTCTATCAAGTAAGACCCGGCGGCAGCCGGCGATTAACTGTCTAGACTTTGGGTTGCCAGCTGCCAGCAGACAACACAGTTGCCGGCGACTGGTCAGAGCAAGCCTATTGCCTTTGGTCGTCGATCAGCGGCGCCCAAGGCAAGTGGCGGCAGAGCTAACTGCCGGCAGGCTTCCAACATGGCCGCGTCAGTTGGCCCAAAATGGGGAAAGGCAAAGGAAAAGAAGGATGGAGGAAGGCAAAGTCTCAGCCTTTACGGCTTACATCTGGAATTAGGGTTCAAATGGAAGGGGGAATTAGATTCGGGCTTCCATCCAACCATATCCCATCCATATTGGTAGCATGGATAAGGAAGGCAGTCCAAGGGAGGGCTGAAGAACACTCAAAGACAGATGGAGGCTCCTGCTGGCAGCTGGCTCAGCCGGCGGCAGGAAGGAGACCCCAGGCCAATTCTACAGACTACCCATAGGGTCGAATGTAGAATGACAGCCAGGGTATGTGAAGGCTAGGCCAACACAAAAGAGACAGCAGGGGAGGGGCAAGGGTCCTATAGGTGAGGTAAAACCCGAAGGTACTACTTACCTTGATGATTCTGATCGCATAGAAGACAACCTCCTGGTTGGGGAATTCAATTCCCCAGGTTGGGTTAGTCTAGGTGAGAAGGCGACACCCACGACGCAATCTCAAAGGGAACGGAATCTCGTACCAGAGATCGTCGGCAGGGGAAGAATTCAATTCTTCGGCTAAAGATCTTCCAGCCCAGGACTGTCTGCTAGGCCAAGGGGGGGGGGGGAATTGTCATAAAAAAACCTCCGGGGTAAGGCCTAGGGAGGTCTAGCCTACTGTAAAGGCAACCTAACCAGACCTGGAAATCATTTCACCAGACGGACAGATGCCGAACACAGACATTCTACTCTGATGTCCTGTTCTAGGCTCGAAACCGACTCACTGGTTAAGAGAAAGAAATGGGACGTCCCATTAAAGATTTGCCAGAACTCAGTTCAGGGCAAAGCTAACTAAGGGTAGCCTAGGCTAGTCAGAGGGAGAGGAATTGCTCTTAAATCCCACCAGGAGATTGGTATTGGCTTCAAAGGTATAGGAGGTGTCAGTCTCCCATTAAAAGACAATACAAGAGCAATTGGGGACATGTATGAAAGTATACTAAAGCCCCTAGGCTAGTAGCCTAGGAGCAGTGAGAATCGTTCACCGAAACTCTCTCGTGTACTATCTTGGAAGAGGAAAATTAAATGCAGTAATATCTTAAATGTATACAATATTGCCTGAGCTTCAGTAAAACATTACCTGGAAGGTTATATCATGCATGAAGTGTGAAAGTGCCTAGGCTAGGAAGCCTAGCACTCGTGAGGCTCAAAATATCTAGCCAAATTCACGACAAAAGGACATAATATAAAAATCCCTAGCTAAATTGCTAAATAGCTAAAGTTAAGAAGCAAGCGATGCCGGGAAAGTTGTTCTTGGCTAACTAAATTTACAAAAAGAACGACCGCGTCCATGACGCCATCTGGCTGGCAACAGCTCTTGTTACGTAAAACTGGCAAGATCTTACATTTACACAATTCAAAGATAAAACTTAAATTTCCAGAGGCAGATGAAGCTGGTGAAGACATCATAGCAGCGAAATAAATCCAAAATAGCGGGAGATAACACAGGATAAACACCGGGCAGCAAAGATACAAGGGAAATAATGGCTAGATGGTGCCACGAGGCGGCGGGGTGGTGCCTATTTACAGTACAGTAAGAGCGTTGCCTTAATAACGGCTCTCCTATACTCTTGCCACTTTTTCCCCTCGAAGCGAAAACGCTATTAGGAGTGTAGATAGCTATGAGACGTGTCAAGAATACGTCCTCTGATTTTATGTGATATCCCTTATTGAAAACCTTCAAGGAAATTTCACTCCAGGAGTTAGAATTCTGGATACCTTTGGTAAATTCTCTGGGATATATCACTGTAGTCAAATATAACCTAGGAAGCTACTAACGAAGGAACTTCCATCAGGACGACATAGCTTGAGCCCAAAAAATAAATATGAAAAATTTCTTTACAAAAAAATTTACCTAAAATCTATATACGAAAATAAAATAAAACTATTCTAGTAACTTATTCTATGATAGTTGAGTACCATTTGCTGATATCCAGGGGAGGGAGGAACCACAAGGGAACGTTTCCTGAAATAAGAAATACTGTGTATGTTTTTTTGGCTAAAAAATCTATCATCTTTTCAACATTTTTGGGGGGTTGATAAATGACATAGTTGGTGGCTTAAATTTTTACAGGATATTGTATTATTATCGTACAGAAAAAAAATTGTGTAAAAGAATCTGCACTTCGATATTATTTGGTGTTTTGAAAATGAGATTTTTTTTTAAGATTTCTATTTTTTCTTTTTTTATAAAGAAAAATCCTTAAATCCATTGCTGATCATGGTGTATTCATGAAAATATCACAAATTTTATATAAAAAAGCGGAATACATAGAGCTATGGCAGCTTACCGGTCAAATATGTTAACATAATGGCCGTCAACCACGCCACCTTGAAAGGTCAAATCTGCTACCTGAAATGGGAAAGGATATGTCAATATTAGTGAGTTATTTACTTGTATGAATGTTCAAGGATTTGCATAAAAACTTTATTGGCACCAGAAAAATATTTATAGATTACTTTGCAATAAGAGAAATTAAAATAAAGATCATAATTAAGTTCTTGTAAAGGTACAAACTCACACAAATGGGAAAATTACAAACTAATTTGTAAAAACAAATGGATAATATGCAATTTTATGAATTATTGAATGGTAAAAAAAAAAAAAAAATATTTATTATAGTTACTTACCTAGAACAACCATCAAACACATTGTGGACACAACACAGTTTGGTGCTGCAGACACACAGGGCTTTGACACCTCAAACAGGCTGTGTTCGTCTTGTGATTCTCCCTTGATGGGCAGCTATTGCATCGAATCCTTTTCGGAAGCTTGTTGTGGCCACAGCGAATGTAATGTTTGGGTAGAAATTTGGCCTTGAAGGTGTCAACCTTTAGTTGACGGAGTGTCTTTGAAAATCTCCCCGTAGATATGTCGTAGCGATGCTACACTTGGGGAGCACACATCCCTTCATGAGAGAGAGAGAGAGAGAGAGAGAGAGAGAGAGAGAGAGAGAGAGAGAGAGAGAGAGTCAATCATTGCATCTTCCCGAGAGAGAGAGGAAGAGTCATCAATCTTTGCATCTTCCCGAAAGAGAGAGAGAGAGAGAGAGAGAGAGAGAGAGAGAGAGAGAGAGAGAGAGAGAAAAGAACAAAAGATAGTTCACCAATCCTCCTCTTCCTACTCCTCTCCTCTACCAGGGTAAGCCTGAGGTGTGGGGGAAAGCAAATGAGGTCTACGCCAAGGAGGGGATATTGGTCTAAACAATGACGCACTACCCCACTCACTATACACCGACGCACTACGCCAGTCATCCTCCCCTTCACCATATCTGCTGACAAAGGGAATTATCTCATCATCTACACTTTGCTCGTCCTCCTCCATCAACCTTCCTTCAACTCAGCTACGTCTTCGATATCTGAGACATCGGCAATTTCTAAATTATCCTCAAAGTCCCTCTCTATCTCAAAGAGAAGAGAGTTGATTTGATTTAAACCAAGTTTTGTCATTCTATATTGATGAAAACTGAAAATGCCCAAAAAATGAAAATTAACATTTACGAAAAAATGCGCTACATGGTCACTTATGGCAACTCAGCCCACACCAAGGTCACCCATGCTGTATATAAGATATTCACAAACACTTTACAATAGTCCTTTTTTATAAACATATAAAAGCTAATGCATATTCAATAAATATATAAAAACTTTGATATTTCACAACTCAACTTAATTAGGTGTTGATAGGTCAACCTCGACCCGAGGTTATCTCAATAATGGCACAAGGAAATAGCTGCCGTAAAATGCGTCCTAGCCCGAATGCTACAGGCATCTAAGATCGATATCCCTCGCAACCAATAAGTACGAAAAATCAGGCCAAAAAAAATGTGTTTATCTGAGACCTCCTCAGGTCGAGCTTAAACTAAGATAATAAAAGGAGGGTCACTGCTGTGCCTCCGTCTCATCCACCACGCAGTAAAATAACTATGTTAACTTCGCATTCTTTTATTGCAATCCTATCAGCTTTTCCCTTCTCACTTGTCCTACTTCTAACGATGAGTTTTCCATATCTTCTAGGTCCATTTCTTCGTTTTATTCTTGTCCACTCCTTTATCATTCCCCTTCTCCTGGGCTCTCTGGCGAATTTTCCTTTTGTGTACCGTCAAGATTATCACGTTCATCCGAAAACAAATCCTCCATGTTCATCGTTTTTTCTTTTTTTCTCCTCTCTTTCAGCCAGTTTTTTTTTCATACTCCTAGTCGTCATACAGCTAGAAAACAGATACGGATAGTCCTTCTTAAGTTCATTCGTAGAACTTTGCTTCAATAATTTTTATGTTACAATGGACAAGGAAAAAACGGCACTCCACCAACCTCATTATCCTGCAGGACTTCTACTCTTTCAACAGCCAATGAATCCTTCACTGCAAAATCAAAACTACCTGTCACCAGCTCGCAAGACAATTTCAAACGGCAAGTAGGGGTAACCTCCTCACCTCCTATTCCCTTCAAAATAGCTGAGTCTCCTGTGACTGACTGTTCCACCAACGGTGTACTCCTCGTGTCAGTACACTATTGTTGAAACCTGGGTCTTGCAGTATCTTAGCCGGGGTTTGTGGACTCACGTCTATTGTTGCTAGCATAAATTCATAAATATATGGTTTAAAGCCCTCCACGCTTTTTGGGTTTATCAGTTTTGTCGTGTAAACGTTAGGTGGTTTATTTTTCTATTCCTCCTCTCCCGAGAGTTTCTCCGTCTTCGCATCCTGTAAAGTCAAATTATCCACTTGGGTTACTGCTTTCAGTTGATTTGACAAAAATTCTTCATTGATATAACCTCTCTTGCCACACTTATAACAGACAATATTAACCTTTTGCACATCTCAAACGATACCTGAAGGAGGATGATTTGACAATTATATCTCTGGACTATCGCATTCTGCTTAAGAACAGTACTGGTGCTACTTCCACTGTAGCCATTGAATTTGTTCATATGGTTCTTTCTGAAATGATTTCCATAGTTGCGACAATACTACATACCCGTGGAGGGTTTACGACTGACAATATTATAATCTTCACTCAACGAAGCGGCTTTATCAAGCTTCATATCTCTCTCAAGTATGTTCGAGTATGTTGAGGAATTACTCCTAGATATTGTTCTAGCACTATCATTTCTTCTAAATCAGCCATTCACCTTACATTACAGCCTACATCCATCTCCTAAAACATCTTTGTATCTTATAAGCGTAATCAAGGAAAGTCTATCTATCGTCCTTACTCAAACTTTGAAAACTTTTATCCTAATAATCGAGGGTCATCTTATATACTTGTCGTACGCTTCTCTTCACTTCTGAATACTCCTTCCTCCAGTCCCGAGATGGGAAAAGATAACCACTGCGTCCTTTTCCAATGAGGACACTCAGCAATAACAAAGACCATTTATCTCTTGGACATCGCATTGTCGATGCGACCGTTTCAAGGTGATCAAAGAATTAATCGGGAGCTTCTTTTGTGAGCCTTGGAATTAACCTCTGGACACTCGTCACATTAAAGACGGGATCTTGGGAAGCAAAGTTCATCTATTTCTGTGTTGCTGACCTTGCACGGTTTTTCAGCAACTGAAACTCTCTCGCATGTCGTGCAATCTCTCTTACCTCTTCCTTCTAGATTTCTTCTCATTCTCTCTCGCTTTCTTCTTTTCTTGCTTCTTGTTTTTCTCTTTCTTTCCGTCTTGCAATTTCTCTGGCTTCTATTTCCCTCGCATGTTTTGCTATTTCTCTGGCTTCTTCTCTTTATTTTTTTCCTCGTCCTGCTTCTATTTCTCTCACATGTTGTGCTTCTTCTCTCTCTTCTTCTTCTTCTTCTTCTCATCTTGCTTCCATTTCCTCACATGTCGTGCATCTTTTCTCTCTTCTTCCATCATCTTCAACTTAATCAAATTTTATTCTGCTGCATTTCGTCGAATATTAGGCTCTATATTCCTTCCTGCTTTCATTCCTTCAGTTTCTAGATCAGCTGATCCTTACCTCTTTACGAATTCTGTTTCAGCTTCTCCAACAGTTCACAATATGCTTTTAATGCTAGACCCTTGATGATATTTAACCATTCCACTGAGCTTTAGTTACATAACCTTGTGAAAATTCCTTAATATTTCGGATTTCCAGAAACTCCTAGATATTAAACGTCACCATTTTGTACTTGACAAAAAACATTTTACCTCTAAAAAAAAGGGTATCCTAACAATACACAGAATCCTATAAACACTAAAATGTTCAAAATTTCAATGCCGGCCCTGTTTTCACTAATATTTAGAACAGACTCGCTTAAGCCCAAAGGTTTGGGTACCATAAATATATATTATATATAACAGCAGGGAAATTACTCATCTCCCTGAGTGCCAATCTCACCTGTTTGTTTACATATAAATCTGTTACACTTGAATAATACCCGAGCTCTGCGAAATTATATAACGTTTATTTAGTAATATATAGAATCACCGAATATCCAAAGGTCTCTTACATCCACTTTAAAGAAGCTTAGTAATTATTATTAAGAACTATTCCAAACAACCTGTTACTTTAATTCCCAAACAGGGATACAAAAGAGTTTTGAAATAGATACCGGTGAACGAAATAATACACATTTTAGAAAAATTATTATATTCTATGGAAAATTACAACTTGTAAGAAATTACAAGAAAAATAAATGACTTGAAATATTAAATCTGAACAAAAACTAAGACTAAGACAAGAAAATAATACTTTTGAAAGTTATACAATCACTTGTTTCAATGTAAATTAATTTATAAAAAATATCAAATCTTGATAATTAAAGACGATAGTTAACCTTTACCATTCTAATCATTAAATTCTAAATGAAAATTTACATATAGGTAACTGATAAACTTATATGATTTTAGCTCACTTTAATTCCCAAATAGGGATACAAGAGAGTTTTGAAATAGATACCGGTGAACGACATAATACACATTTTGGATAAATTATTATCTTCTATGGAAAATTACAACTTGTAAGGATTTACAACAAAAATAAATGACTTGAAATATTAAATCTGAACAAAAACTAAGACTAAGACCAGAAAATACTACTTTTGAAAGTTATACAATCACTTGTTTCACTATAAATTAATTTATTAGAATATCAAATCTGGATAATTAATGACAATAGTTAACCTTTACCATTCTAATCATTAAATTCTTATTGAAAATTTACATATATGTAACTGATAAACTTATATGATTTTAGCTCATACCGAGTAATTACACTTATGGAAAAATAATTACAGCTCACTGCTTTTACCTAAATCTCACATGGCCACTTCCAAAATTGATTTAATACCAGCACGTATAATACCATAATAAATTCGAAATTACTTTTAATGTTTCAGTAACGTTTTAACACACGATATATGTGGGGTATAAACTTATTTTCTTTAGAGAGTATACTATACAAACTTGAGGTACTAGTATACTCTTATGCTCATATTTTCCATAGCAAATTTCCATTATGATTGGTGACGTAAAGGATTTCAGGTATAAGTACAGAAGAATTGTCATTGTGGCCAAGTGGTTTAGTCACTGTCTATACAAGCTTGCCGACCAGGGTTCGATTCCCGGCTGGTCATAAGCTCTTGTCTTTGCGTGATTTCGCCTGGGACTCTAATCCCGAGGTCGTTAAGAGAATCCAGACATTAATGTATCAAAAATATATATGGCTTATTTGAATATGAAAAACACGTCTAAATGTGGAAAATTTATCATTAATCGAATGCCAAGTAACAAACTACCAATTAGCTACGATGGTGAAGATGAGTTGATTTCAATTCTAAGTACAAAACACGTGAATTCGACAGGTAAAAGTACAAAAGAATTGTCATTGCATTTATCTTTCTTCGTGGCCAAGTGGTTTAGTCACTGTCTATACAAGCTAGCCGACCAGGGTTCGATTCCCGTCCGGTCACAAGCTCTTGTCTTTGCGTGATTTCGCCTGGGGCTCTGATCCCGAGGTCGTTAAGAGAATTCAGGCATTAATGTATCAAAAATATATATGGCTTATTTGAATATGAAAAACACGTCTAAATGTGCTAAATTTATCACTAATCGAATGCCAAGTAACAAACTACCAATTAGCTATGATGGTGAAGATGAGTTGATTTCAATTCTAAGAACAAAACACCTGAATTTGACAGGTATAAGTACAGAAGAATTGTCATTGACTTTTATCTTTCTTTGTTGCCAAGTGGTTTAGTCACTGTATATACAAGCTTGCCGATCAGGGTTCGATTCCCGGCCGGTCACAAGCTCTTGTGTTTGCGTGATTACGCCTGGGCTCTGATCCCGAGGTCATTAAGAGAATCCAGACATTAATGTATCAAAAATATATATGGCTTATTTTAATATGAAAAACACGTCTAAATATGCAAAATTTATCATTAATCGAATGCCAAGTAACAAACTACCAATTAGCTACGATGGTGAAGATGAGTTGATTTCAATTCTAAGTACAAAACACCTGAATTCGACAGGTATAAGTACATAAGAATTGTCATTGCCTTTTATCTTTCCTTGTGGCCAAGTAGTTTAGTTACTGTCTATACAAGCTTGCCGACCAGGGTTCGATTCCCGGCCGGTCACAAGCTCTTGTCTTTGCGAGATTTCGCCTGGGGCTCTGATCCTGAGGTCGTTAAGAGAATCAAGACATTAATGTATCAAAAATATATATGGCTTATTTGAATATATATATATATATATATATATATATATATATATATATATATATATATATATATATATATATATATATATATATATATATATATATATATATATATATATATATATATATATATATATATATATATATATATATATATTTAATAATTTGGCTTCAGAGACATCAAAACAAGAAAATAGTACTGGCACCATAGCTTATTAAGTTACGTCATATTCAGTACTTTATTTATCAACTCCTTACGGCTACACGCTTCTTAGTGTTTATCTCCTTGCTATTTTTTAATCAGAGTTCTTTTTGTTACTTTAATGCTTCGGATTTCTCGCTACTTTCCATCAAGCTTTTTATGTTAATAATCTTCAGTTTTACATATTAAACCCGCTTGAGAAGTAATCTTTCTTTTTATCATTTAAAACTATAATATCTAACACGTGTTGATATCCATTCTTATATGCCCTTTATTTGAATTATCACTAGATGAAATATAAGAAAATTTCTCCTATTATAGCTGTGTCTTAATTCTTAAATTACATAAAGATCTTTCAGTAAGGAATGTTCATATATCAATCCTCCCAGATACTTCGAATATTCTAATTACCGATTACGAAAAGTTTTTTGCTCCACATATAGTATATTTCATATCTTTCTCTAACATTTGATATTTAAATACATTCTTTTACATGTCCTTGTAAAAATTAAGATATTTCAATTTGGAATTGCCTTAAGACCCTTCAGTTACTCCATGCTTTTGGTCCATTTCCCCCTGCCTAAATAACCTAGTTATTATTATTATTATTATTATTATTATTATTATTATTATTATTATTATTATTATTATTATTATTATTATTATTATTATTATTATTATTATTATTTTTTTTTTTTTATTTTTTTTTATTTGCTAAGCTACAACCCTACTAGGAAAAGCAGGATGCTGTAATCTCAAGGGCTTCAACAGGGAAAATAACCCAGTGAGGAAAGGAAACAAGGGAAGATCATATATTCAAAGAAGAGCAACAACATTAAAATAGATATCTCATATATAAACTATAAGATCTTTTACGATACGGGAGAAAGTGATAAAAAAAATAGAATAGTCTGGCCAAGTATACCCTAAAAAAAGAGAACTCTAACCCAAGACTATGACAGACCTTGGTATAGTTGCTATGGCACTACGCAAGATTAGAGAACAACGATTTGGTTTTAATGTCCTTTTCTTAAAAGAGCTGCTTACCATAACTAGGAAGTCTCTTCTAGCTTTACCAGTAGGAAAGTGACCACGGAAAAATTACAGTACCGTAACCTCTTGAGTGAATATTTTTTTTTCTTTTGCTAATCTTAGGGTTTTGAGGTGTATGAGTACAGAGAAGAATATATAAAGAGTAGGCCAGACTATTCGGTGTGTTTGCAGCGAAAGGGGAATGCACCGTAATCAGAAAGATGAATCCAATGTGGTACTGTCTGGCCAGTCAAAAGACCTCATAACTCTTTAGGGGTAGTGTATTCTTAATAGTGAAACTTCCAGGGTTATTTTCTTCCTTCTTGTAGTTCCTTTTCAGTGCCTAGAACAATAGAATATGATTTATGCAGACATCACACCCTATATACACACCAAGGGATATATCTGATTGATTATTCATTTCTCTTTCTTATAACTAATATCAAAGTGTCAATTTTACCTAGCACATCTCTACGGGAATCACTGAAATAAATATATTAATCCCTGCTCGTACAAAATATGACTTTCAATTCTTAACAAAATGCCCTCAAAACCATATTCTTGATTTTCGCTACCTTTCTCTGTATTGTATCCGATTTCATTGGGGTATATCATTGGCTTCTTAGTCCATGCCAAAGAAATAACGTAACACCCAAACTGTTCTTAAAATATCTTCCATCATCAGTACCTATGTAAAAATACGGTTCTATGATTGTTTATAAACATAAAATGGATTAAATATTTAAAGATTTTTTGTTAGTAGGCCTACTCCTAACGGTTCAACTCAGAAGGATGCTGAAAGTGCACGTTGGTCCTAACTCTGATCAGCAATGTCATGAACCTGGGTGTTAGCAATCATCAAGGAAAAGAACCAAAAGGGTAAATAGAGCCTTTCACAGAGTTCAATGATCTCTTCCAGGGAAAAAAAAATACTCCTTTTATGCACCACTTAATTAAGGTACAAAGGGTAGCGCGGCTGTAGAAACCAGGTATCTGAGGAAAAATTTGGACTCAGATTTACCACCTGAGAATAATAAAAAATAATAAAACTAAAGTTGAAATTGTAATAAATGCGATGTCTTTGTTGTATAATGATTTTGGAGTTTCAACAAAAACAGTTCATTAGTCATCTGTCACAAATTTGTCTTAGCATCTTGAAATATATTTCCGGTGTCGTTGTCTCATCCTTTCCTACAAATTGTATTAATTTTCAGGCCATAGGTGGCTTATCCCATTTGTTTCTAGTACCAAAATTTTAGCATATTCTACTCAGGTAAGTTCCCCTTAACCCAAGTCTTCATAAATAGCTTTGTTGGTGTTGTGATCTAATCTCAAAGATTTTTTTTTTAATACCAATGGTTAATCTTCTAACATTCAGGCAATGCTACACTTAAATGATTTTACCTGTTCTTTTGAAATTACA
Organism: Palaemon carinicauda; assembly: GCF_036898095.1. Taxonomy (NCBI): domain Eukaryota; kingdom Metazoa; phylum Arthropoda; class Malacostraca; order Decapoda; family Palaemonidae; genus Palaemon; species Palaemon carinicauda. Next base: position 30,403,900 of record NC_090734.1, on the reverse strand, counting down.
TTTTTTCTTGTATATATATCTATGATGAGGAAGGTGTTCTTTGAAACTCACTCAAGGCATTAAATGGAAATGGGCAGGAAGATAGACATCATTATATATATATATATATATATATATATATATATATATATATATATATATATATATATATATATATATATATATATATTATTTTTTGGTTCATAGAAAATATATGCATGGAAAATTTAATTTTACCTTTTAGGGACTGATTTTAAATCCAGTAACAAGTCTCATCTTCGTTTACTACTTCATTTGCACAGAATTTCGTGAACAAATTCATTGAAAATTACTTGAATAAATCTTTCAATCTTTTCAATTATTCTTATTACTAAACAACCATTACTCTGATGAGATACCTACAGTTATTTGGTCGGTAATTGTGAAAGGAATATTAATATGATGCCTTGGATAAAAACAGAAATCCGATCTTAACATTAAAAAAATCAGCTTTTTTTTTGTTAAGTTGAAAGTGGGAAAAATAAAAACAGATACAACAAATAAAAACATGGTCCAAATATGCAAAATAACGTTTTTATTCTGAGTTTTTTCTCTGCGATATACAAAAATATCCTGCTGGTGTTTATTCATCCTGAACCAAGTAACGTCTCCAAAGAGTTTTAAGTCAAGTAGATTCCATCTCCCTGGTATACAGAAAACAATTCCATTATCAAATACTCTCTCTCTCTCTCTCTCTCTCTCTCTCTCTCTCTCTCTCTCTCTCTCTCTCTCTCTCTCTCTCTCTCTCTCTCTCTCTCTCTCTCTCTCTCTCTTTTATGATATATTTAGATTTTTAGCTACCTTCTAAATTCCAAAACCCCGAAGAGTATCGCTATCACTATAATAATATAGAATATAGAAAGAAGGAACCATATTCATGTGTCCATATTGAAAAAAAGAGATAAAACGATTGCTGGAATAATCTTTGGAATATATTGCATATGACTAAGGTTTGTTCATATTATATTTGTATATAAAAACATACATTTTTCTCATTTATGACTTCTTGTAATGCCAAAACATGAATTTTGCAAATCTATATCTTAATTTCAATTCGTAAATTATGAAAAAAAAAATCTTCTTTGGCAGCGTCAACGTAATCCCCATTTTACTTTTTTTACACACCGCTTACATTTGCTGCAACACCAAGACAATAACAATATTCTTTGCTCTAAAACAGGAAGTCCCAGTCCTTCAATTTGTTCCTCCTAGTTGACACGACGTCAATCTTTTTCCAATATTACAAATTTCCGTCACATTACTTTTTTCTCATATAACAGCCCCTCTCTCTCTCTCTCTCTCTCTCTCTCTCTCTCTCTCTCTCTCTCTCTCTCTCTCTCTCTCTCTCTCTCTCTCTCTCTCCTTATATGATGTTAATAAATATTTTAGAAAATAGTAAGCAAGTTAATTATATCAGTGTAACTATACAGTAGTTTAAAATTCATGAAAAAGCGACACGCTGTTAGGAATTTACAAGTTCAATCAAGGGAAAAAGTTACCTCTGGTAAGATATTCATTTCAGGATAATAGTTTGACCTTTTTGTTAAAGATGAAAGATTCAACATACAATACTTCAGTTTGTGGTTCAGCTCTCTCTCTCTCTCTCTCTCTCTCTCTCTCTCTCTCTCTCTCTCTCTCTCTCTCTCTCTCTCTCTCTCTGAATAAAAACATGAAGTGATATCTCCTCTTCTCTGCATACATAATAAACTGCATATAATAAAAGAGGTAAGAAGAGAAAAATAACAACATTGCTCACCAATATTATTCAAGTCCAACGCTGGAATGTTTATACATAACTGCATTCTTTATTTCGAACTAAGTAAATTATTATACAGTATTTTTTTTTCTCGCAAATGATATACCATAATTTATCTGTATAAAAATATCAACTAGTAAAAAAAGGTACTGAACTGAAACCATTCCATTTTGCATAGCAATAAATTATTTATAATAGATTTTATAGCATTTTGTGGCTCAAAAATCGTTGAAAAAGGGAAAATGATAAAATGATTCGAAAATATTTTCAATCTTGGCTCAATGAATTATGAACCCAAGCAAAGAAATGTTCTTTTACCATTTGGAGGAAAATTTTCTTTTCATAAAAGCAAAAAATTATGTTGACTCTGTTGAAAAAAGAAATGGTTGAAATTTTGGATGAAAACTGTGGAATGGCATAAGATTATCAGTGGACATAGAAGAGGGTAATGAAAGTTTCAACTTATCTCTAATACTGTTGATGCAAGTTTTCATTAAGACTTTGTCATATAAATGAAATATTTATAAAACTGAACGCTATAATAAACGTTTAGGGCAACGTTAAGAATTTGGTTCTTATTTTTTTTTCTTTTTTTTATGATATTCAGAGACCAAGGCGAAAATGACGACTACCATTTTTCAATGTAACGTATCCAGGTGCTGACCATATCCAGTTGTGCTATGCTTGCTTGGTTTGGTAAAAGAGCCGATATAGCGAGCGTGGTATTGGAAAGGCCTTATTCATATCAAGTCCGATTTGTATTGATATTCTGAGAGCATATTACACAACTAAGTAATACACGACATTTTACTTGTGTAAAAAAAAAATAACTTTTGTTATATGTAATCCATACCAACCACATTAGCCAGGGACTAAAGGAAATTAGGTTCTCTTTCTGTTTTCCTTTTTTTAAGTCTTAAATGTGTAGTTTTTGAGGATTATAACAAATTCTTCATCATCACCTACTGCCACGACCCATAAAAGTCAAGGGTCACTGAGCAATGATCTCTTTATCATTAAACCTAACATGATTTGACCGTTTTAAGTTTTTTTTCTATTTCAAAAATCATTATGCAATAAACACTCTTTTCAAAATACCATTATATGTGAAGTTTTTTATGAGCTTCATATTTCCCTTTGCCTATTAATGATGACCTCAAATATATATGTGTATATATATACGGTATATACTGTATATATATATATATATATATATATATATATATATATATATATATATATATATATATATATATATATATATATATACGGTATATACTGTATATATATATATATATATATATATATATATATATATATATATATATATATATATATATATATATATATATACATACATATATATATATATATATATATATATATATATATATATATATTTATAAATATATATATATATATATATATATATATATATATATATATATATATATATATATATATATATATATATATGCAGAAGAACCACAGGGAAAATGAAAATACAGAATATACACTTGAGTCCTGACTAGTTTCGTGATACTTCCTCAGAGGACTGATTTATTGAGAGAGGTTTCTTACAATTTATAGGGAAAACAAAAGTACGAACATACATATAGAGATTTAGAGAACAATGACACTCCCTTACCCGCTACCTGGGCTTGACTCAGGTGTGAGGAGGAGGAGTTCGCAAGCTCGTTAGACACCTGCTAAAAAGGGTCATTTCTAGTGGCGGGTATATTCTTGTTTTCTTCTTATTTTACTTTCATTACAGTTATTTATATGTCAATGCGGTAGCCTTATCTATATAAATACATAAGCAAAACATACACAAAAATACAAATACATACACATATATACATATATATATATATATATATATATATATATATATATATATATATATATATATATATATATATATATATATATATATATATATATATATATATACATATATATATGTATATATGTGTATGTATTTGTATTTTTGTGTATGTTTTGCTTATGTATTTATATAGATAAGGCTACCGCATTGACATATAAATAACTGTAATGAAAGTAAAATAAGAAGAAAACAAGAATATACCCGCCACTAGAAATGACCCTTTTTAGCAGGTGTCTAACGAGCTTGCGGACTCCTCCTCCTCACACCTGAGTCAAGCCCAGGTAGCGGGTAAGGGAGTGTCATTGTTCTCTAAATCTCTATATGTATGTTCGTACTTTTGTTTTCCCTATAAATTGTAAGAAACCTCTCTCAATAAATCAGTCCTCTGAGGAAGTATCACGAAACTAGTCAGGACTCAAGTGTATATTCTGTATTTTCATTTTCCCTGTGGTTCTTCTGCATATATATATATATATATATATATATATATATATATATATATATATATATATATATATATATATATATATATATATATATATATATATTTTTATAAATATATATATATATATATATATATATATATATATATATATATATGTATGTATATATATATATATATATATATATATATATATATATATATATATATATATATATATATATATATATATATATATATATATATATATATATACAGTATATACCGTATATATGTATATATATATATATATATATATATATATATATATATATATATATATATATATATATATATATATATATACATATATATATGTATATATGTGTATGTATTTGTATTTTTGTGTATGTTTTGCTTATGTATTTATATAGATAAGGCTACCGCATTGACATATAAATAACTGTAATGAAAGTAAAATAAGAAGAAAACAAGAATATACCCGCCACTAGAAATGACCCTTTTTAGCAGGTGTCTAACGAGCTTGCGGACTCCTCCTCCTCAAACCTGAGTCAAGCCCAGGTAGCGGGTAAGGGAGTGTCATTGTTCTCTAAATCTCTATATGCATGTTCGTACTTTTGTTTTCCCTATAAATTGTAAGAAACCTCTCTCAATAAATCAGTCCTCTGAGGAAGTATCACGAAACTAGTCAGGACTCAAGTGTATATTCTGTATTTTCATTTTCCCTGTGGTTCTTCTGCATATATATATATATATATATATATATATATATATATATATATATATATATATATATATATATATATATATATATATATATATATATATATATATATATTATATAATATATATATATATATATATATATATATATATATATATATATATATATATGTATGTATATATATATATATATATATATATATATATATATATATATATATATATATATATATATATATATATATATATATATATATATATGTATATATGTGTATGTATTTGTATTTTTGTGTATGTTTTGCTTATGTATTTATATAGATAAGGCTACCTCATTGACATATAAATAACTGTAATGAAAGTAAAATAAGAAGAAAACAAGAATATACCCGCCACTAGAAATGACCCTTTTTAGCAGGTGTCTAACGAGCTTGCGGACTCCTCCTCCTCACACCTGAGTCAAGCCCAGGTAGCGGGTAAGGGAGTGTCATTGTTCTCTAAATCTCTATATGTATGTTCGTACTTTTGCTTTCCCTATAAATTGTAAGAAACCTCTCTCAATAAATCAGTCCTCTGAGGAAGTATCACGAAACTAGTCAGGACTCAAGTGTATATTCTGTATTTTCATTTTCCCTGTGGTTCTTCTGCATCTGAGCATCACGTTTTCCTGTGATTTTTACGCATATATATATGTATATATATATATATATATATATATATATATATATATATATATATATATATATATATATATATATATATATAAATATATACCTACATATACATATATATATATATATATATATATATATATATATATATATGTATATATATATATATATATATATATATATATATATATATATATTTATATATATATATATATATATATATATATGTATATATATATATATATATATATATATATATATATATATATTTATATATATATATATATATATATATATATATATATATATATATATATATATATATATATATATTTATATATATATATATATATATATATATATATATATATATATATATGTGTATATATATGTATATATATATATATATATATATATAAATATATATATATATATATATATATATATATATATATATATATATACATATATATACACATATATATATATATATATATATATATATATATATATATATATATATATATACATATATATATACATATATATATATATATATATATATATATATATATATATATATATATATATATATATATATATATATATATATATATGTATATATCCCACGAGATGCAGGATTTAGGCAATCATAGGAGAACCAGTCTTCTTTACCATGCATGTTGAGTAGGTATGCTTTCATCATACGACGGATTACGAGGGATGGCCTATCACCTTCGGAAGGGTAACAGATCAGATATGACCTGGAACAACTATACTCTGCTTCGAGCATTTGCTCAGAGAGTTTATGCCTCAACTGAAAAGGGGTACAATTTAACCATAAAAGAAACACTTTCTGGTACAACTCAGGAACATAAATGGTGGTCTACCCTTAAATATGCACTCTTTGGTGTAGATGCAACAGTTCCTCCTTTACTTAAACCAGATGGTTCAGTCACTCACTGCCCAGAAGAAAAGGCAACCATTTTGGCTGATGTTTTTGACAGTAAACAGAGTAATGAAAAACTTGAACTTCCTCATTCCTGTTTTCCTGAGGCTAAACTAACTAGTTTAGCATTTTGATCTCGTGAGATTAAAGCTCTGTTTATGAGCCTTGATGCTTTTGGAGGTATAGACCCAAATGGTATTTTCCCTTGTTTTTTTTAAAGAAATCACATTTCTTAGCTCAAAAGTTATCTGTTATTTTGCGCAAGTTAGCAAGAAGGGGAGCTTTTAGCACTTGTAGGAGAATTGTTAATTTTAATCCTCTATGTAAATGTGTTTGTGGTAGCTCAAGTCCCACTGATTACAGCCCAATTTCCATAACTCCCATATTATCTAAAGTTTTTGAACGTCTTGTGGCAAAATGTCTTAATAGGTTTACTGAAGGTAATCATCTACTCCCTAGTTTTCAATTTGGTTTTCGTAAAGGCATTGCAGCATGTGATGCCCTTCTTACAATCTCCAATGCTGTAGAGAAATCCCTTGATTGTGGTCAGGAAGTTCGAATGATTGGCCTTGATTTTAGTGCTGCATTTGACCGTGTTGATCACGAGGCCCTTGTTTTCAAACTGAAATAGTTGGGAGTGGGTGGGTCGTTTCTGAGCATTATTATTGATATTTTAAGTAATAGATCTCAAAGAGTTGTTGTTGATGGGCACCATAGTGATTACAGGAATGTGATATCCGGTGTTCCACAGCGTAGTGTTCTTGGCCCATTACTTTTCATACTATATGCACATGACATGTGGTTTGGCTTAGAAAACAAGCTTGTTGCATATGCAGATTATGCTAATCTCTTTGCATCAATTCCATCCCCTGGCTGTAGATCTGGGGTTGCTGAATTCCTTAATAGAGATTCAGCTAGAATTAGTGCATAGTGCAATTTATGGAGTATGAAGTTGAATCCAAAACAAAACCCAAAGTATGATTGTAAGTAGGTCAAGGACGGTACCTCCTCAACATCCGTATCTCAGTATTGATAATGTTTTTTTTAAATTTGTATGACTATTTCAAAATTTTAGTTGTGATTCTCAACAGCAAATTTACTTTTGAGAAACATATAAGGTCTGTGTCTTCTTCAATTGCACAAAAAATAGGCTTATTGAGAAAGTCTTTCAAGATTTTCGGGGATTAATCTATTTTGAAGAAGTGTTTTAATGCTCCCATTCTACCTTGTTTTGAGTATTGTTCTCCTGTCTGGTGTTCAGCTGCTGATTCTCATCTTAATTTGTTGGACAGAAACTTACGGTCTATCAAATTTCTTATTCCTGATCTAGATATTAATCTCTGACACCGTCTTTCAATTAGTTCATTATGCATGTTGCATAAGATTTTTCATAACTCTGACCATCCTTTACATTCAGATCTCCCTAGACAATTCTATCCTGTTCGTAATACTAGGCAGGCAGTTAATTCTAATAGCCAGGCATTCTCCCTCAGGAGGCTCAATACTAAGCAGTACTATAGAAGTTTTATTCCAGCTGTTACCAAGTTGTGGAATGATCCGTAGAACTTCAAAAGTTCAAAGTTGGAGCAAATGATTTTTTGTTGACCAGGCGGACAAGAGTCTTTTTATAGTTTATTTATGACATATTTGTTTTGATGTTGTTAATAGTTTATATATGACATGTCTGATTTGACGTTGTTACTTTTTTTAGAATGATTTATTGTTAATTTGTTTGCTTCATTTATTTAAGTCCTTATTTCCTTTCCTCACTGGGTTATTTTTCCCTGTTGGAGCCCCTGGGCTTATAGCATCCTGCTTTTCCAACTAGGGTTGTAGCTTGGATAGTAATAATAATAATAATAATAATAATAATAATAATAAAGGGGCGTTAATGGGGGCTTGCTAGTGTCAATGAATTTGGAAAACCAGCGTTGATGAGTGCATATCTGTCCATATATGTTGCTTGGCTTAGGGCTTCTAAGTCTGGTGGCATGGAGTAAGTTCTCCCACAACATGATGTTGGCACTGGATATTGTCGGAGCAGGTTGCAGAACCAAATGCATCGCCTGAAATTCATGGTCGAAGGTAGAGTGGCTGGATTCTGACTTGAACATTTTTCCGCTGAAAAAGGCCAACAGCCAAGGCGAGCCCTTCATAACCTGCTCGAGGATTGGTCCAAGTGCGATTTCACTAGCATTTGTGGAGAGAAGGAGAGGTGCATGACACTTAGGAAAGTGAGTGCAGCAGCGGTTGATATGACAATCTTTGCGCTGCAGAAGACTGCTTCTTGAAGGGAACTCTACTTCAGGTCTTTTAACTTTTCCTTGCTGGAGGTGTAGAGAGGGAAAAAAGTGCTGGCAATGGCTGGCAAGAAACGGTGATAATAGCTAATCATACCCAAGAATTCTTTCAGTGTTTTGACGGTCAAAGGTGTGGAGAAGTTTTGAACGTCTCATACCTTTTCAGGGAGGGGATGGACTCCTTCATGAGTGATGCGGTGCCCTAAGAACGATACTTTGTTGGCGCCAATAGTACACTTGCTGTACCTGAGTACAAAGCTGGTCTGCTGAAGGAGGTCGAGCATGATGCGTAGATTACGGAGCTGTTCCTTTTTGGAGGAAGGGAACATAATTATGTCATCCAAATAACATACAGAAAAGGGGAGGTCACCTTAGAGGCCGTCCATGAGACGTTGAAAAGTGGCCCCAGCTTTACAAAGGCACAAACAGGAGGTCACATCAGCGATAATTGGTAGAATAGGAAGGGGTGGTGATCGGGTTCTGTCTGTATTTTCATGTGCCTGCAATCATCATATGGATATAGAGGGCCATCTTTCTTAAGAACACTGCATAAGAGTGACGACCATCGGCTTGAGGCCTTTTGGCAAATGCCCATTTCTTCTCTTTCGGTGACAGTTTTTTAGCAGTTGTCAAACGATCCGGTGCCATACATCTGAATCTGGTGAACACTGGGGAGTCTGTCGTAATGATATGGTGATAAATGCTGTGTTTTGCGTGAACCTGACCAAGTGTGGATGCAAGTCTCAATGTTGCGGTCGGTGAAAATGCTACCTATTTGGTTTGACCTTCATGATACTGTGCAGCTGCAGATGTGAGGTTTAGAATCGTGTTGCATACGCATTCAGGCTGCAAGACAATACGGGGCAAAAAAAAATGTAGACCTCCTGCCTACATGTACATAGAATATAATATGATGGAGACTGATTGTGCATATGATATGGTCTCCCTTTATCCTGATTATGATTCTGGGACTGGTATTATTATACAAGGAAGTTAGTGATTAGGTACATGATTCCTAATTATCAGCAATTCTTTTTGCCTCTCGAGATACTTTTTCAGAGAATAATTAAACTTCCCTTTTGCAAAAATATAGAGTTTTTAAGATTACAATTCTCAGACCTCGCCCACAGCTCTTTTAATAATCTTAAAACTAGAAGGGCTCCTTTTTTTACCAAGAATGATTATGACATTTTGAAAAACCTAGCCAGTGATAAAAATTTGATAATTACTCGTCCAAACAAAGGTAAAGGTACCGTTATCCTTGACAGACATGACTACATACAAAAAATGAATGACATTTTAAACGACTCTTCAAAATTTAACAAAGTTGGTGACCCAGACCTTTACAATATTACTAAACCCGAAGATAAAATCAACAGATTTCTTAGAACACTAAAACAAACTAAAGCAATAGATGAAAATACGTATCAGGACCTTTTTGTAACAGGATCTACATATGGACTTATATACGGACTACCAAAGATACACAAAGAAGGAATTCCTTTGAGACCCATCCTTTCTTCCATTAACACTGCTAGCTATAAACTCGCCAAATTTCTTGTCCCTTTACTCAAACCACTGACTCACAACAAATACACATTAATAAACTCGGCCTCCTTTAAAGATGACATTATCACGCAGGATTCAGATCTGTACTTGGCGAGCTTTGACGTGGAATCTCTGTTTACAAATGTTCCCGTTGTCGAGACTATCAACATCATTTTAGACAGGCTATTTCCCACTGACGATTGCTTGTTCAACAATTTTAATAGAACTCAATTCAAGTTGCTTTTAGAATTAGCCGTGCTGGATACGCCCTTTGTTTTTAATAATACGGGTTTTAAGCAGACTGAGGGGATGGACATGGGAAGCCCTCTGGGTCCTACTTTTGCAAACATATTTATATGCTCCCTTGAGGAGCGAGCTTTAGATGTATGCCCACCTAATTTCCGCCCACTCTTTTATAGACGCTACATAGATGACACTTTCGCCTTGTTCAGATGTAATTACCATGCTGATACCTTTCTT
>NC_090734.1:30368128-30383128 GCF_036898095.1 Palaemon carinicauda | reverse complement strand
TCTGGCGAGACATCAGTCTCTTACCAGCGAGTTTTACCCAATTTCCCGGGCCACCACGTGACACAATTGGTAGTAATTCATTCAAATTACCCCTAATGAGTCAATATGGATAAATATCAACACAACATCGTGTTCAAATAGAAATAAATTTCTACCTCATACTTGGGATCGAACGCTAGCCCCTTCTAATGAAAGGTCAGGTCGAAAACAACCATGTCACGGGAGCCCATAAAAGAAATTGGAACCTGACGCTACCAGCTGTCCGAGGATTTACCTGGCGAAACATCAGTCTCTTACCAGCGAGTTTTACCCAATTTCCCGGGCCACCACGTGACACAATTGGTAGTAATTAATTCAAATTACCCCTAATGAGTCAATATGGATAAATATCAACACAACATCGTGTTCAAATAGAAATAAATTTCTACCTCATACTTGGGATTGAATGCTAGCCCCTTCTAATGAAAGGCCAGGTCGAAAACCAACCATGTCACGAGAGCCTATAAAAGAAATTGGAACCTGACGCTACCAGCTGTCCGAGGATTTACCTGGCGAAACATCAGTCTCTTACCAGCGAGTTTTACCCAATTTCCCGGGCCACCACGTGACACAATTGGTAGTAATTCATTCAAATTACCCCTAATGAGTCAATATGGATAAATATCAACACAACACCGGGTTCAAATAGAAATAAATTTCTACCTCATACTTGGGATCGAACGCTAGCCCCTTCTAATGAAAGGCCAGAACGAAACCAACCCTTTGCTGTTGTCTCTGACATCGGTAAAGCATTTCTGCGTATGGGCATTAACTTCAATTCTAGAGATTACAGTAGATTTTTACGGTTTGAAAATTCTAATTTAGACTAAATTGTGACACATAGATTCAAGGTAGTGATGTTCAGAGCTACTTTTAGTCCATTTCTTTTACAGAAAACTATAGTTTATCACTTTGAACATAATTCTGATCCTCTTGCTTCTCAACTGATACCTCATTTTTATGTAGATAATTTTTGTAAGACCTATAGTTGTCTCGATTCAATGGTCAAGGGATATCCTCGCATTAATCAAATTCTTTTGGAAGCAAATATGCCTCTCCAATCATGGATAAGTAACTCAGTGAAATTCAATGAAGTAATAAATGTAGATGTTACAGAAGTTGAAATAAATTTATTAGGTATTAATTGGAATGTAACACATGATTCTTCGTCAATCAAATCCAGTCAGTATGTGTGTAAGAATGAATGTCTCCATCATCATCTCACTAAGAGACAAGTTGTCTCCATTGTATCATCCATATTTGATCCGTTAGGTTTGTTGTCTCTCTTGTGGATTCAAGGTAAAATTTTCATTCAGTCCTCGTGGAAGGAAAAATTTAGTTGGGATGAATCATTGCCCAAAAAATTTTGTCTTGAATTTAAGTCTATTTGTGGGTCATATCATCTAGTGTCGACCATCACTTCCCCTCGCTTTGCTATTATTCCTGGTAATTGCCATTTGCATATCTTTGCTGATGCTTCCAAGCAAGCATATGGCTTAGCAGTTCATGTAGTTACTCCTTGTTCAAGCAATTTGCTTTTATCAAAAGCCAGAGCTGCACCAAGACCCGAGCTTTCTATCCCCAAATTAGAACTTACTGCTTTGAACTTAGGTAGTAAAATGGCAAAATCTTTGATGTCAAATTCTGCCTTAGCTTTTCAGTCTTGTACTTTGTGGACTGACAGTGAAGTTGTCCTTCATTGGGTTCATCGTAATAAATGCACAGATGTGTATGTCCGCAACAGGGTCAAGGACATTCGCGATGGGGAATTTCCCAGTAAATACATTCCTACCAAGTTGAATCCAGCAGATTTGGTGACACGTGGTGTCTCTGCTTCAAAACTTCAGAATAGTAGCTTGTGGTTATGTGGTCCAACTTGGCTTGACTCTCCCAGTAAATATCCAATTCAGAGGGAACTTGAGCCTACACTTGTGAATGAAATTTTGGTCGAACCAGTTCAGACTGAACCAATAATTCCTTGTTTGAATTTATCGAAGTATACTCTCCTGTTTAGGGCTTTGAAGATTGTTCGTGGAATAATTCCATTTTGTAAAAAGCTAATGCCTAACAAACCCATTTTATGTTTAGATCCTTTAAGTGTTCTGGTACGAATGGAACAGAAGTTTCCTTATCCCACAATGATTCAGTATTTGTCAACTGCCTCATGTATTAATGTTCCTCAGGATATAACAAACTTTGCTAATCAGCTCGGGCTACATCTAAACAGCAATGGTGTAGTGTGTTCTAAAGGTCGGTTACAGAACTGCATTGCCCAGTTCAAACCAAAATCCTATGTTACTACCTCCCAAAAGTCATTTAACCATGTTGATAATTAGGCACTATCATCATTCTAGTGTGAATACTGTACTTGTATCGCTTCGTGAAACGTTCTGGTTACCAAAAGCTAGAAAGACCATTAAATATCTTGTAGCCAAATATGTTCTCTGCAGAAAGTTGCGTGCACAAACATTCCCTGTGCCTAATCCTCCTCCTTTCCCCAGTGAGTGAGTTACATATACACGTCCTTTTGACTATATTGGTTTTGATTTTACAGGAGCATACAATGTTTATGATGTGAGCTCGAAAAGTTTAAATGACATACCCAGTAAGGCTTACATATGCTTGTTCGCTTGCACTTCATCTTGTGCAATCCATCTTGAACTTGTACGTACACTTTCTACTGTAGATTTCCTGCTTGCTTTGCGCAGGTTTTGTGCTTTGTATTCCACTCCCAGAGTTGTTATCTCAGACAATGGCTCTAATTTCCATGGTTGTAATCAGTTCTTACAACATATTAAGGATGAGCCTGAAGTGCTTGCACATCTTAACCATTTGAGTATTCAATGGAAGTTCATAACTCCAAAAGCCCCCTGGTTTGACGGGTTTTATGAAAGGTTAATTGGGGTAGTCAAAGGTTGCCTAAGTAAAGCACTTTATCATTAGAGGGTTACATTTGATGAACTTCATACTGTACTCTATGAAATTAAATGTATAGTCAATAACCGCCCTCTTACTTATATTAGTGACTCATGTGAGCAAGAATTTCTTACTCCTAACCAATTGTTGTGTGGTAGAAATATAATCATTGCACCTCCTTTAAATAATTTAGCTGATAATGAGATTCCTTATGGAGAAAATATTGATGTACGAGAACAATATGCTCGTCTATGTAGTGTCCTTAAAAAGTTTGAAAGCATTTTGCAAAATGATTATTTAACTTCACTTCGTGAACGCCATTATGGTAATCAATCTTCTATTGACAATCCTCTTTCATTGCGCGAGAATGATATTGTTTTGGTGAATCTTGAAAATAATCATAAGTTCTTATGGCCTTTAGGTAAAATAACCAGACTAATATTTGGTAGAAATAATACTGTGAGAAGTGTTGAAGTAAGCGTTCATGGGAAATTATATGAACGATCTATCAGTAAGATTGTGCCATTAGAAATTCCTAACCCTGTACTCACTGAAGAGTTAAATAATGATAAATCCTATGATGATTTTAGGCTACCCGAGGTCCCTGTGCCTTTAAGACCTCAAAGAAAATCTGCTAAAAAAGCTACCTTAAATAGAAAGCAGCTGCTAATTGATGGACAGCTGGGAAATTGATTGTTTTATTATTATGTAACATGTATTTTATGTATTTACCATGTTTTTTATTTGAATTCATCATAGGAACCATGCTCAATTGAAATAGACTTAACTTTTGTTGGGGAGTGTGTTATGAACACTTCCTGTAAGGAAGCTTAGTTTGTCTTCCAACTTGGCTATTTAAGTTAATTTGTCATTTTGATGAAAACCCTATATCATTTCCCTTTTTTATCACAAGAAACGCATCTTTTTGTCTGAGTATCAAATCCTTTGTATAAGATCATTTGATTTATCTTTTTGCTGTTCTTCGTGATATTTTATATATTTTATTTCCTTAAGATTAATCCACATTCTATTACATATGTTTAGACTTTAATCTTAAAAGAATTCATAAGAATTATTTGCAAAATAGTTGTTTAGAGCGCATGCTCAATACCTGTCCATATCTGTTGCATCACTTTCATAAACACACATAATTTGCTAATCTAATTAAAATTCATAAGTTTTGTATCATCTGTGTGCCTGTTTATTTTATGTAAGCCAACTATGACCGTCCCAAGTGAGCATGGTAGTGAAAAATCTTAGATAGGATCGTTGATTTAATGTTAAATGTACCCATACGAACGTTTCTATCTCCGATTTTTTTCTCAGATACATTGCAAACAACAGGGCCCCCTTTCGCCCACGAGGACCCATAGAAGACGGATCTGTTATGATCCTTGTCAAAAAGTTAAGTTGTCCTACCACCCACTTGTTGAGATCTTATTGAAGTTATTGAAGCCCAGCATACCTGGTGAAGTATAGATTATTCTCAACAAACGTGGACAGCTTTGGGATCTTTTCGTTGCAAAATAAGCCGTCTTCTGTGTAATTTTCGTTGCCCTTGTGAATCGGGATCTGTTAACGTGTGAATCATGATCCATATCCTACGACCTTGAACTTGGACACGGAGTGTTTGACAGTGCCTTATAAACTTTGTTTGCTTGTTTAATTTTTGTAGCCGTACTCTAGCCAATATATTTTGTCTATTACCATTTGCTATCAATGCTTATTTAAAATATTCAGTTTCGTTTTGGTATTAAGAAACAAAGTATAGATATTATTTAGTTCTCAATCAAGTTTGTTTTCCTTTTTCTTTAAATTTTGTATGGTTACATTAATAAATAATTGTTAAATTTTTGTGCGATTGATTGAATCCATTTATTTTATTACCACATACCTTTATATTTATTATACAGTCCACTTTACTCTTTTATGTATGCGATCTAGCGTGAATTCATTCACTATCGGATGCTAGGTTGTTGTCTTTTAATTGTGAGAGCGGGAATACACATATGCAATCTTGAGGCAACAATTAGTAAGTGTTGAAATCGATACCATTCACTACACTATTTACACGAATTCTCAAAACTATTCCTGTTATATATAAAGACAGTTTATACATAAGGTGGAACGGGGTGAAATACTTGTAGATGTTATAATAAATTTCGTGATAGTATATGATGGTATATCATATTTGGAAAACACTTTCAGCAAAATGTTCCATCAATTTGCAGCCCTACTAACATGTATACTGTCCAGGAGAGATGTGCCAATAAAGTTGTGAAAATATATATGACTGGACAATTTAGGTAAATAAATATGGTGAATTACCACACACATCATCTAATAGTAAGCAACAAACTATCACCTGCAGAGCTGAGAAGCTCAGCAAATGATGTCAGAAATTTATAGGCATTAATATGCTAATATCATCGAAGAATGGTTCAAAATGATCCATGTCGCCAGATTATAGGTCTCCGTTCGTTCACAACCAATCAGAATTACAAAACTCGAATCTACAGACTGATATAATTCCGACACCCAATGCTATTATTGAAACACCGAAGCAATCGGTGTGCGTAGACCAAGATGTATCCAACAGTATGCATAAGGGCCCAGGGGCAAGCCAAATCAAATTGATTCTGACTGTTCATAAACAAAAGACCAATAAGGAACGAGCAGTAGTTTTCACACAATATCACCAACAACAACCAACTAGTAGTTAAGGGTGGGAATGAGCTACCCTAACAGAAGCACTCAAGATGTGTATACCTTTTACCGCTTAGATATTTTCTTGTTTTTTTTTTATTATTATTAGTCATTGTTGATATTTTTATGTCAAACTTTTAGAATGATTTACTGTTCCTAGTGATTCATGTTCAGTTGTCATCATTGACAATTCAATTGCGCTTGGAATGATGGAAAAAGGTATGTTGACAATCAGTAGACAATCAAGAACCATGAATAATCTGCATCAAGACTTAAACTATTGACTTCCTTTTGTGGAAGTGTACTTGAATATCTCCATCTATAATTGTTCATTATCTGGAATCCTTGATAGTTCTTTATGATGTAAAAAAATAGCATAGTTCTGCTATATATTAGAAGAAAATCATGAGTTTCTGACAATGAATCCATAATCTAGATTTAAAAAAAAAAAAAAAAACATTTTTTTTGGCACTTCTCATGTGTTATAGGATAGGAGGAAGATCTCCAAATGCTCATCTACCGGAAGATACTCATAACAAAATTTTATCCTGCCTTAGGTTGAGTGAGTCTGTCTATGCTCTCCTAAACGACGCATTGGAAAATTCTTCGAAGCACTTTGGAAATCTTATTTTCCGAAATTTATGCATTTGGTGTACCTAGTCATTGTCTGGTCTTGGCCATCACCTTATTTTGGTAAACCCTTTTTTTTTTATTCTTGAATTTTACCTGGATGGATATTTGGCTGCTCCTGAGCTATGTGTGAACATCCTTACCTTGTTTGACGTCAAAAGATGGACAATGAGGAGTAAGTTACTTGAATTTCACTTTTGTCATGGGTGGCTCCCAGTTTGGTTTGAACCCTTTTCTCGTCCCAAGTGGTTTTCTTAACTTTTGCCAGTACATATTAGACGTCAAGGAGAGCGTTATTGGACTTATGGCTCTGGATAGAGTGTTATATGTAGTATAACCATTCGTTGGAACTTTCGGTTAAACAAGATCCAATTACAGCTACTTAAATTTTTTTATAATGATTATATCACTTGAAGAGAGTTTTTTTCTTATAAATAAACACTTTAGTCGGGGAAATACTCTCCAAGGAAATTTCAAATTTACTTTTTGCTTTATGCAGAGATTTCTACGCAACACACATTGATATCGACTTCACCATACATGTAAGAGGATAGATTAATAACACCACACCTTGACTCGCGAGTCTTCAAGGGACTTACATGGCGAAAAAAATTATCTGTTCCAGATGGCACCACATGGGAATACTCAAGAGACCTAGCACTCCTCAAATTCGCCAATCAAACTACTAAATGTAAACTGAAATGAGCTGTCAAGGGTATATTACAAGAGATGTGATATTCTAAAAACCATTAAAACTTTTCAGTTCCTTTGTCATTTACCTTCAATAGAAAACGTTAAAACTTTCTGGTAAATCTAATGACAACATTGTTCAAGAAAATATAATCCTGCGAAGGAGAGTTGCTAAAAAGTTTTACCTCCTGCCACTGGTTTTCCTTTGTTTAGCCCACTACATTAGATTTCTAAATAGAATATTCGGGAAATGTAAGATAAACTAAATGTTTGCCAGAGATTTCTTCAGATATCGTTTTCTCTTTGAAAGAAAAGTTGCATCGGAAACGCTTTTAATTTCATCCTTCAGTTTAGGTTAAACTTTTTGGAAGGTATCATCTCTCTCTCTCTCTCTCTCTCTCTCTCTCTCTCTCTCTCTCTCTCTCTCTCTCTCTCTCTCTCTCTCTCTCTCTCTCCTTCCAGTAAAAGAAATAATCATGCATAAACCTATTGAAGATTTTTTCATTGGCATAACCTGACGCTTGTCCATAGAGTAACAGCGATCTTACTAAACTTTTAAATAGTCAAATTTTTATATGTAATTTCAGACAATTGGATTTCCAAATTTTACTTAACCTATCCATTGTCTGATTATCTTTTTTCAATCTTTCACTAAACTCTAATTCTAAAGATCCTGTATTGGTTATTATATTTTTAAATAATTACATGGTTCTACCTCATTAATATATATATATATATATATATATATATATATATATATATATATATATATATATGTATGTGTATGTATATATATATATATATATATATATATATATATACATACACATACATATATATATATATATATATATATATATATATATATATATATATATATATATATAGATAGATAGATAGATAGATATATATATATATATATATATATATATATATATATATATATATATATATATATATATATATTGTCCGAAATCACGGACAAATTATCTTCACAAATATATTTCAGGAAATGGGATGAGGCAGAGGGGAATCTGTTCTTTCAATTTAAATATAGTTGAACAAAAAGTCATTACACAGTTATTGACAACTTAATTTAATTTCTCAAAGTCAAATATTATTGGTAGCGAACAAAAACAGTCTTTAAAGATGACATACTTCTAACTGACTACTAAATAAGTGCTCTTATAAAAACTGAATATACATCTATATTTGGGACGAAACTACAGCTGGGAGACCAAGTTTAGGTTACTTTACTTTACATTGAAAAGTACAAGTATAAAAAGCTCAGCTTTAGTGCCCCTGGACGAAAACGGGAAGGACGTTAGTCCTTAATCATGTTTTTTTTCAAACTGAACCAAAGTTTGGTATGCTATCAAGGCGTGATCAATGGGTGTCATGGGGTTGGTGCCATTTGGCTAGGGGGTGCTGGGTATGGGTCCCTTCTTCGAATGAGAGAAGTTCACACCACTCTCCGGGCTGTAGCTTCTGTCCCCCTTGCCTGCAGTGACAGGAGACAGGAAAAAGACCTAGTCATCATGTATGAGACGCCAATAACCTGTCGGCGCCTCTCGCAGCTGACTCTATGTCTATTACCCAAGCGAAGGGAGCAGAAGAGGTCATCAGCATGACCCACTTGGGTTTCATTATTATGTTATTTGTGACAAATCCTCCCTTACCGAGTTACAGTTTCTCCTGGAACTGTGATAGGTTCAAAAAAAAAAAAATTACTACAATTCTTACTTCTAATCCAAGCCAACAACGTCTGAGTGTCAAAAGCATAGTTTAATCAAATTGATACTCATCAAAAACAAACAAAACCCGAAATGCAACTGTTCTGCTGCAGTTTGCTTTGAGTACACAAAGACTCAAATTCTCACAAAAGAAAAACAAACAGCAACAAACTACAAAGTCTGAACAAAGCAAGTTCACATATATCATAATAGTATGTTGTGCCTTTTATCATGAGAAAATAGGAACTGTAACAACATGAATACATACGATACATAACATGAATAGCTTAAAATCAAGAAAAAATACTTAAAGGTTATATACAAAAAAAAAGAAAAAAGAAAAAAATGTAGCAAATAACTTTGAAAAACAATACATATGGGTATATACGAGTAGTTAAATACCAAGAAACAGAATACTGGAAAAGTTACATATTAGCAAATGAAATCTGAAACAGAGACTTCAAACGTTAAAGCAAACCATACAAAAATACTCATTATCAGTGAACCTATTTCAAATATAACTCAAAAAGAGAACTAATCACCAATCAACACTACACGTGGCTGTATTCATGATATACATACTTTACATATGAACATGTTTGGATACTGCATGATTTATAAAGAGAACATATAACAGAGGACAGTGACTGCAAAGTTATAGTTTATACAACAGAAAGTAACCCATGTATCTAAAAATTCTTATCTTTTTTTACTTCCTATAGTCCCTTTAGTGGATGCAGTCATCGTACAAAAAGAATTGATGCCCTCATATGTCAAGCCTATACTCTGGCTCATGCATTGGACTCTCAGTATGAAAGATATCTAAGATAGAGTACTAGCAAAAACAACACATCATACATTCATTAGGTTTAAACCAAAATCAATAGTTGCTAGCAAAAAAACTCTCAACTTACCTAAAAGAAAAGTTTCATACAAAAACAATTCCTCGGAAAATCAACATATATTATTAGTCATAATCTTCTCATATAGCTATATCACACCAGCAAAGTGCCTACAAAACAAAGTACTAGTACATAAAAACAAGAAAACAACAGCTGTATCAAAAATCAATTAATGTGCATCACTATCAACAGGTAACTAAGTGTACCATACTTACAGTAAGTATCATAGCCAAACAAAGCTCTTGCAGGCTTTTAAGCAAAAAAAAAAGCAACAAAATGACAAACTGTTAAAATGAATGTTACCATGACAACTACTCATTTGAGCTATGCCTATATTCTACACTAAATAAGTCATGCCTAGGATCCCCGGAACCACTCCTTGGGTGGGGGTGTTTCCCCGTCCTCCGTATTCATTGCATGAAATCTAGCGGCGTTCTTCCTCAGAGCATCTTGCTTAAGGACAACAAAGCAACTTCTCCTAAGAAAGGATTCGCCATCATAAGAGTCTGGCCTCCTTAATACCCCTCCACAGGGGTCAGGTAGGGCATCAAAACAGAACACCGGTCCAACCAGACGGTGGAAAAAAGAAAACTATTCTTCAACATCCAAAACAGGGATGTCCAAATTCCCAAGTTTCAATCAGCACCTGCTGACTCACAACAAGGGATATCAAAACCTCAACTTGCATTTCAAAGCCCAAGTACAGAAATCTCTCTCTCTCTCTCTCTCTCTCTCTCTCTCTCTCTCTCTCTCTCTCTCTCTCTCTCTCTCTCTCTCTTTCTGTGACACGCTTTTCCAAAGTGCACCTGTATGACGACATCGTCATCAGGGCTATGAACTCTCCATGCCCAATCATTCAAATTCTAATCTGGGCAAACTGCTGACACATGGCTCGCATCACAACCGAAAACAAGCTTTCTGACAGTGCTTTCACAACAGTGACATTTCCATCTTGTGTTGTCTCATCTCTTTTGCTCGCACTCAAACTAAGCCGAACTCGAACTCACGCAAACCAACAACAATAATTCTAGGACACTTATTCATCCAAACTGACCTACATTATGCAAACAAAGGCTCTTGCATTACCATCACATCACCATTACCTACGTCGCACTTTATACCCCTAAGCCATGTAGACCTGAGTCTTCCAATTCTTCTAATACCTTGTGGAGCCCAACTAAACGTTTGGTGAAGTAATCTCTCGCGGGGAGTGCAACAACACATCACAGAGAACTAATTTGAAATTGAAACTTCCTAGTGCAATTACAAATATGGAAAATCATTCCAAACAGATCTACGTTAAATCTCTAACAATGAAAAATACAAGGCAAAAAACGTAAATTTACGCTAAAACTGAACGCTACAGAATTTCTTCAAAGTCAAAACTGTTCCCAAATTACGTGAAACTTTATCCAGAACATAACACATTCTTTATAACCTATCACTAAGGTCAACAAAAAAAATAAATATCTCCTTAATCAATTTCCAAAGAAAAAGAAAAAAACTTTAAAGACTAACTTTCTCACTTTCCTACCCTTAAGGGACAATCATTAGCCAAAAAAAAAAATTCTCTTTTTTTCTACGCTTTTTTTTTCTTCATCAAGCAAAAATATTGACGCCGTTCCTGCGAGTCTGCAATCTCACATTTCTCTCTGCGCGTCTCATACCTTCACGTGCACGTATGCAAACAAACATTCGCACACACAAGGACTTACGTGAGACGAACTCTGCTGACCCAAACTCTTCAATAATCACCACAATCTTTCCTCCTCGTATATTTCAGCAAGCAACGTACTTAAAGCTAAAAACACCAGAAAAAAAAAAACATAGCATGCAAAACAAATAATGAAACTAAGATAAATAAAAATGAGCTAAAATTCTTAAGATTACACTCATAACTTATACATAAAGAAGGCATTACGGCACAAAACAAAAAAAAATAAAAAAAATAAAACTCTCGTTTGCCCTTTCAGACAAGTTACTGAGACTTACATAACTCTGAAAGGTGGGGTGTTGATTTAAATGAGGTTGCTGATAAACTTGCTAAGGACGCCACCAATAAAGAGGATGTTGACATAGAGAGTACTGTGAGTCTAAATAGAGTTAAGAAAGGGATGGGTATGGGAGAAGGAGGAGATTCAAAGAATCATAAAACAATGCAAGTGAAAGTATGATGCACTATTTGGTTGTATCAGAAAATACAAATGTCACATATGGTAAGGCTTTATCTAAAATAGATAGATTAGTAATGAGAATACGGTTGGGTTACAGATATTGTTGGCAGTATATTGATGGTGAAAGTGCTTTCCTCTAGGTTATGTGGTGAATCACGTAGGTATACCCTACATCATTATATATTGGAATGTATTAACTTATCAGAATTCAGAAATGACAGTTTTAACAATGTAAGAGATCAGGTATGTTATTTTTTTAAATAATGATGTACCAGAATTGTCAAAAAGTTTCCTAACTTTTACTGGAACAAATAACGAAGGCATTGTTTGATTTGTTTGTATAATAATGTTTGATTATATTATTTATGTATATTTTCACTATATTCGTTGGCGGGTTTATTAGCATGCTAATGCACCCAGTTTTGATGTCATTTCCATATAAATAAATCCTTTGAATTTGACTCTGAAGGGCAATTAGCTAGCCTCCTATTGGTCTCTGAACATACAAAAAGCCATCAAGATACTAGGCTTTATCTCATGGATTAACCGAATCACTTAATTGCAATCAAATCCACCTTATACGTTATACTTTGACACCAAAAAACATATCGTTTTTTATTTAACATAATCTGACACAAAACATAACCTTTTTTCTTATCAGACATTAATCAATGGTATGGCTACTCATTGTAATCTTCTAACCAAAAGTTTGTTTTGTTCATATGATTCCCCTCGATACTCAAAAAATAAGTAAATAACTCAAGAACTTACTCCATGAATCAGAGATTATTGCTTTACTAAGCTATTGTTCAATACCCAGGTTACCCTATCAAGTCTTTTGCACCACTGCTAAAATTACCGGATCACAAATATCTACTTTTACCATCTTTGCGATCATTTTACTTAATTCCTTGTGACAAGAAACGGAAAATCTACGGCAACTTGTTCGTCATTTCTCAATTTTTTTGTGTTACTTATTTGTTCTCGCGAGTTAAAAAGGAACTGACAAACACATAAGAACTCAAATTCTCTTGTCTATGCCATGTTGCCAATTACTACCTAAAAACAATGAATTTTTGTTCACTTGTCACCATTTTTCCAAAACATACAATCCTCTACGGAGTTAGAAAACAAAGATTTAATTCTGACCTTTAAGTAAAAAGAAATTACGTTACTTGTCAAAATCTTAGATTTCTTTTCAATACAAAAAAAAAAAAAATATTCAAGATGTGCTCTTTAACAGTGTCTGTGACATAATTCCTGCTCAGGGAATTCACATATCATCTCACTCGCTTCATTAATTTTCATTCATGTCAGCTGACTCTAATCGGGTACCCTTCAAATCCAAAATGCATTCACACTCCCTGTTGAATCATTTGACATTACTTATCCAAGATAATATGTTAACAATGCTCGGTGTCACCAATCAGACCGAACACAGGTAAACAAATCAGCTATGACGCACTGCAACTAAAAGAAACCAAACACAACATTTTTTAAATCTCCTACGTAACATTACTAATTACTTAACACCTGTTAACAACTGAACTCACTTCTGTTATTACGTTATCAAACGAATCTTCGTCAATTAGGATAATCTCAGACTAAAACTGACAAAAAATAGCTTAACTCTTTCATTTCTTTTAAAAGATTTTAAAACATGTAAGTAGGCTACTGATCGACAATACGGGGTATGACTTAAGAACCAATATTGTGACAAAAATTTCCCAAATTACCACTATACCTAATTTGCATTTCTTACCCCATCATTTTACTTAGTACATACTCAAATGAGACATCATAAAGAACTTCATAAATTTACGTCATAACACTGAGCTTTTAAACTTATATTTCTTCTCTCAAATTGAGCATTGGACTTTACCTCTTTTCCAGAAATCACATTTAACATATTTGACCATGAAGGTCTCAAAAAACAAACTTAAAACTAATATAAACCAAAGAAACAACGTAATGAAAACTTATAGTTCATACAGCACAGATAACAATTTTTCATATAATCACACAGCAACCAAATCAATCTGCTTTTCTTCTTTTGTGAAAAGAAAAACTAATCTTTACTCAAAGGTTTAACACTGAAAAAGATTTTACTCGACTAGTTACTTTCTTCAATAAAAAACTAGCGTTCTTTCTTTTAGTTTTAACGTTACGTAAAGAAAAACGGAACGATAGCTTCGTTATTCTACACACTTTTACAAAATCTAAAAACATATTAATTGACCATAAAACTATAGATTTTGTACCATTTTACTTAACTTCTCTGTCGGTTGATTGCTATGGGTCGCCTTGGGTCCCTCATCCTACAGTTGCTGTCTGGGACATCTTCCAATTTTCGGGATAGTCCTTGGAATTTGTGGGCGTGCCATTTCTATCAATACGTCGCTGCTGCTGCTTGGACGACAAAATCCTCTATGGTTAGGGTAATCAAACACACTCCAACTGCTGTTAACAAGAGTCCATAGTAAGGTCCTGGGTCACCATTTTGGACGGCATTTTCGGAGCTATTGCTCCCGCGACGGGAAACTGAACACGATGGCTATTTTAGCCGTACATGAGGGCGTACAGTCTTCTCTTCCAACACGAACATTGCCGTGTCATCCTCTCTTTGACAGGTGTGTTTCCATTACAGTTTCCTCCCTTGGCCGCCGTCTGTTTTTGACCTCTAGTCCTCGACGGAAGGGCTCTAAGGTCTCCTCCCTGCAGGTCCTCCATGAGTGACTGATTCACAAAACTCCTCTTGGCTGCTCCCTTCCAGACAGGAACATATTTACGTAACTGTTCATGCAATCTGGTGGGTCTTATGCCTAACCTCCATTGTAGTTGTATTTTCAGAAGTGTCCATGACCTGGGTTCTACGAATTCAAGATCTTTCCAAACTTTCACAACGATCAGTCCAACACTGCTCCGACGTCGCTGCTTTCACAGAACTCAGAAATGTTTTGTTTTCGCTGTATCGTCCATTCCCTCCAGCCCGGGGTTCGAATCTATCTTCTTGTGAAGGGCTGTTTTGGTAAACTCCCTCTAATCTTGCTGCTCCGAAACACTCATGTTGTGATTTTCATCATTTCAGTTCACTTTTTAGTTGAAAGAAATCCCATTATCATGCCACCATTTATTTATCACAAATAAGGGAAAAAATAATTTTCACAAATATAATTCAGGAAACGGGATAAGACAGAGGTGAATCTGTTC
>NC_090734.1:30358128-30365628 GCF_036898095.1 Palaemon carinicauda | reverse complement strand
GCATAAAAAAATCTTGTTTGGTACTCTAGGAACTTGAAGTTTAGGTTGTTAAAGTTTGGTCAAAAATTTGTTAACTAATCTATAAAATATTTTTAGTTGGAAAAACCGTTATCCTTGAAATGTTGCTTCAAAAAAATTATTTAATTATGAAAGGATGTCCAGTTAGACAAAAGATAAAATATCCTGCAGATCAGGGTTATTACGGAATTTAAGTTAAAATGATAAAAGCCAAAGCCAAAAAAAATGGTGCCTAAACCAGTGAACGTCCTTTTTCTAAATACGCTAGATTCTAGACGTGGGTTCCACAAAAAGATTGCTGAAAAGTTCGTTTTAGTTGCTCTTCGGGGAGTGAGTCATAAAACTGGATGTACGCTCAAAAACCAAAGTATTCTCAACCCTCAGAGAACATGCAAGTAAATACAAGACCAATATTACATATAGAAAACTTTGAAATCATTGCTCAAAGCGCTAAACAACTCCTCTTTACTAGTATTAGAGTCGTTAATAATTGAAGAAAAGACTCCTAAACTAAACAGCCAATTATCCTCTGTCTCCCTCCACATCGCTTAAACCGGCAAAAATTAGAATTTTCTTCCTAGATGCTGTCCTTCAGATAGTCACTCAGTTCTCTAGTCTGTTCCACACAGGTTGGTCTCCTTAGACAATTTTAATTTTTGTAAATTAACTTTGAGATACTTTTCTCAAAGTTAATTTTATTTTTTCTCCAGATTTTACTTGTAACTGTGTTTATGAGTTGAATTTTAATTTTGACCCGTCTTTTTTTGTATTATATATATTTTTACTGAGTTTTGCTTATAATGTTTTATATGTCCCTATTAGCCTTGATAATGGGATGTGTCCCGAAACGTCGGCACCAATAAACTAAAAGATGTTGTCCAGGACTCTTCGTGCCTCCTTTTTTAATTTATCTCTGAAGCTCGCCAGGAGCAACGACCTACCTACCTATATATATATATATATATATATATGTATGTATGTATGTATATGCATATGTGTGTATATATATATATATATATATATCTATATATATATATATATATATATATATGTATATGCATATGTATATGTATGTATATATATATATATGTATATATATATATATATATATATGTATGTATGTATGTATATATTTATATACATACATATATATATATATATATATAATATGTATATATATATATATATGTATAAATATATACATACATACATACATACATACATATATATATATATATATATATGTATATATATATATATATATATATTAATATATATATATAATAAATATATATATATATATATATATATAAATATATATATATATATATTAGTATATAAATTATATATATATATATATATATATACTTATATATATATATATATATATATACGCATATATATATATATATATATATATACGTATATATATAGATATATATATATAATATATATTTATATATATATATATATATATATATATACAGTATATATATCACATAAGTTTAGATCTCTGATTTTTATTTTTTTCGGCAACATGTAAAAAATTTAAGAGAAAAAAATCAATTTCATAATTTTTCAATTCCGTAAATAGGATGGCACATGGAAAAAGACCGTTCGATGAATTTTTAATTATATAAAAATTTATGGGCCTTGCACTAATAATAAATATTAGAAAAAAATACCATAAAGATTGCTTAAGAATGAACGTAATTTTTTAGGTAGATATATGCTCATCTTAAAAATATCGGTTGTAGTTTGTATTGAAAAAAATATAGTATTATAATACGTTTGCATATATATTGTCATAAAAAAATCATTAGTTATTACTTTTGTTAAGCCTACCAAATATTATAAGAATTTGAACATTAGAATTTTTCAAATTCATTTTCTTTTTCTTTTTTTTTCACTTAAACACAGATTACCTTTAAAATTGTTTTTCCTTCTGAAGTGATATATACATTTCACGATTGATATAGAAGGATACCTATGAGATCTATGCTGTCAATCCATTCCTGTAGGCCTATCAAAGACTCATTTCGTCAATTCATAACTAATGTTATTAAAAACCAATAAAAAAAACAAGAAGAGATAATATGTGGCTAACTTTTACACCAAATAGGTCTTTATTGTTTACCTTTAATTTTAGAAATCCGTTTCAGTCATATCTTCAGAATCAAGCAAAACACAGCTCGGAAAATCATGGTAACATTTTCCTTTGTCAGAAAGGCGATATATCAATGTCAGCAGGAAACCAATTGCATCCCGAACTTTTGTGAATTGCTTTTGACTTTTTCAATTGTTTGTTCAAAAACTTTAAATTGTAGATCTCAGAGAAACGAAACTTTTCCGGAATTGCTTCGAATACTTGCTAGTAATATTTTTCCTTTTACATATGTATAAACGTACGTACTGTATAAACTTAATGACTGTATTGCGGTGAGAAGGTATGCTTTCACCAATTTACTTATGAATATAATTATCCGAATATGATAATGACCCTATATTTGTGCCTACAAATTTCCCATCAAAGGAAAATTATATAAAAAAATTCGTGTATTCTAAATGAAATTAATTGTTTGAGAGGACAAAAAAATAAATGTCATATCACAAAGATAGTTTTAAAAATTCTGAAAATAAAACCAAGACTGTCAGGAACACTAAAAAATAACCGAGTAGCTCAGTACTGTGAACAATTACAATAGTATTATCTGAAAAACAATAAATATTTTGTTTTTCTAGAATCACAAAGCTCTTGATCGATTCTGCAGGAAAAGAGTATTTGAATTTTTTTTATGATTATACTATGAAGTGTGGTGACCTGGGTGACTTTCTTTTCTTTTGCCCATTGATGGATATGATCTTGGTCCGGGAGTCTTTTTTTTTTTTCCTCTGCCATATCTGCAACCAAGACGTCGTGCAGCATACAAATTTAATGCGGTGCCTCCGACCTCAATCCCACTAAATTTTGGCCAGTACAGATGAGTAAATATGGGTTTGCAAGATATGCATGAGATTAGCTTCACTAACTAATGAAGCTAATTGTACCACCAGAAGCATATGGTATAATATGCATTAGGTTGTCCACTCGGGGACAGTGTCTTCTTAATAATGCTGGTTAACAAACAGAGGGTATTATGAAAGGATATCTTCTGTGATAATTTTCCTTAAAAATGGCATTTCTAAGAAAAAGAAATCAAAGTTACAGACACACATAGTGGCGTCAGCCAACTGAAATTCTTAGAGTCCTTTAAACATTTTTAAGACAAAACCCAGCTTTAATGAAGGATTACCTGTTCAGTGGCCGGTGAACCATTGATCTGTTTGGTCTCTGGGTTGCTGCTTTGGGATGGGTAGTCATTGTCTCTTGCGGGTGACTAGGTATATTAGTTATTGAGTTTTCTATATAGATATATGCAATTGTCTTTTATATGGTTTTATTTTCATCGATTAGCTTGATTTTAGAGCTAGTTGGGCATTTCTTGGAAGTATATCTGCCTAACTATGTACTTAGGAGGATATTTATTATTTTTATCAATTTTATATATTGATAATTGCAGATAGGCTGAGGATGACTTTAGTTATGTCAAAAGCTATATATATATATATATATATATATATATATATATATGTATATATATATTTATATTTATATATATATCAAATATAATAGACTTAGTAGTGAAAGCATAAAAAATTTTAGATTTTTCTCAGCGTAACTACTATTCGCCAATTTTTTTTTGTGATAGAAACTTAAGTTTTCAACCTAGATATAAATAAGTAATTCTGATATTTGAAAAATATACTTCGGACTAAAGAACTTAAGTAAAAATATAATAAGTTTTCGTGGAATGAGTCGTTTTCAGTGATAATACCACTACTCGTATGTTATTATTAGTTTAAAATTTACAAAAAAAATTCCAAGAAAAAGACTACATGTTTATTATTATCTTTATGATTATTATCATCATCCTTATTAACCAAGCTACAACCTTAATTGGGAAAAACAAGTTGCTATAAACCCCACGGACTCTAACAGGAAAAAATATCCCTGTGAGTAAAGGAAATATGGAAAGTAATGATATCAGGAAAAATTAACAGTAAGATATTTTTAAAAACTGTAACAACATCAAAACAGATATATCATATATAAAATAAGAGAAGACTTATGTCAGCCTCTCCAACATAAAAACATTTGCTGCAAGTGTGAACTTTTGAAGTTCTACTGACTCAATTACCCAATTAGGAAGATCATTCCACAATCTGGTCACAGCATTAATAAAACTTCTAGAAAACTATATTATTGATCATCATGATGAAGAAGGCCTGACTGTTAAAATAAATTTTATGCCTAGTATTACGAACAGGATGGAACTGTCCAAGAAGAGCTAAATGTAAAGGATGATCATAATTATTAAAAGTCTTATGCAACATGCAAAATGAACTAATTGAACGACGGTGCCAAAGATTAGCATCTAGATCAGGAATAAGAAATTTAGTAGATCGTAAGTTCCAGTAACACGTTAAGGTGAAAATCAGCTGCTGGAGACTAAAGAGGAGAGCATTACTCCAAACCAGGTGGAATGAAAGAATTAAAACATTTCTTTAGAATAGATTGATCACTGAAAATCAGAAAAGGCCCATAAAGCCATTTTTTTTTGTGCAATTGGAGAAGACATACTCATAATGTGTTTCTCAAATGTAAATTTGCTGTCGAGAATCACACCTAAAATTTTAAGTGTTATACAAAGTTAATGAAACATTATCAATGCTGAGATCCGGATGTTAAGGAGCCACTGTCCTTGACCTACATACAATCATACTTTGAGTTTTGTTAGGATTCAGCTTCATACCCCATAATTTGCACCATGCACTAATTTTAGCTAGATCTCTATTAAGGGATTCACCAACCCCTGATTTACACTCAGGAGCTGGTATTGCTGCAAAAAGATTAGAATCATCTGTATATGCAACAAGCTTGTTTTCTAGGCCACACCACATGTAATGTGAATATAGTACGAAATATAATGGGCCAGGAACACTACCCTGTGTTAACACCAGATATCACATTTTTATAACCAATATGGTGCCCATCAACAACAACTCTTTGAGATCTATTACCTAAAGTCTCAATAGTGATGCTGAGAAACGACCCACCTACTCCCAGCGGTTTGAGTTTGAAAACAAGGGCCTTATGATTAACACATTCAAAGGCAGCGCTAAAATCAAGGCCAATCATACGAACTTCTTGACCAAAATCAAGAGATTTCTGTAGCGCATTGGAGATTGTAAGAAGGACATCATTTGCTCCAACGCCTTTATGAAAATAAAATTGCAAACAAGGGAACAGAGGATTACTTTCAGGAAACCCATTAAGACGTTTTGTCAGAGGACTTTAAAAATAAACTTTAGATAATATTCGAGTTATGGAAATTGGGAGGTACTCAGTTGGACTTGAGCTACCACACATACATTTTCAAAAGTGGAGTAATATTATCAATTCTCCAAGTACTAAAATCTCCTCTTCTCGCTATCTTGCGCTGAATAACAGATAACTTAGTAGCTAAGAAATTTGCAGTCCTTATAAATTGAGGGAAAAGTACCTAAAATGACAGGATTCAAAAATTGAGTTTGTTTTCAGCACTTACTCAGTAAATAGTGTATGCAGGGAGGGTGAATGATTGGGTTAGAACACTTTCCTTGCCTCATCTGCATGAAAACCAGTATTGACTTTGTGCAAGGGAATAAGGTTCATTCTTATTGCAAGGAAAATGTACTAAGAATATGATGATAGTCATTAGATGAAAAATCCGGAATATAGCAAACCGAGGGCTTTGTACGCAATATAAATTTTGTAATGGTAAGAACCTCGTCATGAATTGGATAAAAAAACTGCAAAATTAAAAGCTTTATCAAACATGGATACAATCACTAACACATGCAATAACTATACCATAGCAGTCTTATCAATTATTCTATACTTCAGGTTAATCTTTTTATTGTTTTGTACTGTCTCTCTAAGGTCCATAAGGCTAATGTACTTTTCAGGCCTATTTCAGCAGCTTATAATTGGCCAAATTATCCCCACAGCCAAATTCCTAGCTTTTCTCCTTATTCACTTAACTAATAAACAATTTACTCTTCAGAACTCCACCAAAATCATTCTTGAAATTCTTGAACAAGACAGTTCTAGATGTAGAATCTTTGTTAGCGAATGTAAACGATAAAAATTATTCTCAGTAAGCTTTTGTCCCACCGAAAATACCCTATTCAGTGGCTTTGACCTAGACATTTTCAGAAAACTCCTCGAATTCTCAATAATTTATACTCATTTTGTTTTTAGTAACAAGTTATTCAAACAGATTCGTAGCATGGCCATGGGATCACCTTTGGGTCTTACATTCGTCAATACAGAAGAAATTTACCTTGAACAATGTCCTGAAGCATTCTGTTCCATTTAATTATAAAAGATACATTGACGATTCTTTTTTATTGTTTTGAAAAAAAAAATCGCTGCTGACTCCTTTTTAGAATATATTAATAGAATCCTCCCCAATATCAGGTTTAGCATAAAAATAGAAAACAGATGACCAGTTGCCATTTCTTGATATAAATGTGTCCCGGTCAAAAAGCGAATTTCTTACAGGCATTTTTTTTTTTTCCAAAAAACACATACACTGGTTTGAGTTTTAATTTTGTTGAGTAATTGTTCTAGATAATTTATGCATAACGCTAATCAACCACCTTCATATAGAGCATATTCATTATGTTCAATTTGGCATAATTTCCATATAGAAATTTCATTTTTTAAAACATATTTCAAACAACTGTTACCCCTCACACATTTTTGACGGATTTACTAGTAAATTCCTAAATAATATTTCTAATCCTAATTTTAAATGTTCCGATGTTCCATAAAACTAATATATATATATATATATATATATATATACATACATATATATATATATATATATATATATGTATGTATATATCTTGCCATAGGTAAAAGTTGGTCTTCTTCAGACACGAGGTCATCCAAGCCGTCAGTACTTTGTACCCTTATGTTAATTCTAAGTTTATATTAAAAACAAAAAACAAAAAACTTAATATTGGTAAGTGTTTAGGTTTAAGGACACCGTCCTTGAGTTGATGCTTTCCTTCGTTGTATACAAATATACCAGTCCCAAATGTAATTCTGGAAACTATATTAGGTCTACCCGACGGTTGCTGAAAGTCCGCATTGTCAATACTTGCAGTGGTTCCATAATAACCATTCAAATTCATGTTACAACCAATTCGAAATTCTCTCCCAAACATCCGACTGCCTTTCGCTCCTTCTCTTAGAATCTCTCTACATCAAGAAACTGTGACCCTTCCTTAATCAATCAAACCACTTCCCCACCGTTACATACTGCTTAACTCCTCATAACCGACTCCTCTCCTTCCCTAGTTTATATGTTTTGCTTTTCTTGTTTCTAG
>NC_090734.1:30340628-30345628 GCF_036898095.1 Palaemon carinicauda | reverse complement strand
GAACCAAGCCTGCATGGCTGAAGACTATGAAGCAAGAAGTAAGAGATGATTAATGGAGAAGTATTGATTTAAAAGCTAAAGAAAGAGATGACTAGCAAAATCAAAAAGATGCTACAAATAGGTAGAGTTTTCACCTATATCTCAAAAATACAATACAGAAAGAGAAGTACCATTAAATGATTTAGTCATTGTGGTGTTTGGGGTAGCAGGAATTAAAAAAAAATTATCATCAAGGAGAAAATTCCCCATGTTTTTCACTTTTTAACTACACACAAATATATATATATATATATATATATAGATATATACATATATATAGATATATATATATATATATATATAGATATATATATATATATATATATATGTATATATATATATATATATATATCACAAGTAAAAAAGAAAAACTTGGGTAACAGGGTGATGTTATTGAACTCTGCTGCTGTTTTCCTTCGTTAACTAGACACCCCGTCAGCTTGCCTGGCGACTGAAAAATGACGATTAAACCGTTTGTTGTTTTGGATTTCATCGTTACAGGCAAGGAGAGTAGAGATTGCAGCAAAGAGGACGGCGACATAGATATGAGGGGCATACCCATACTTATGACATCCCCAGGCAAGATGGGATCCATCCCCCTAAGGCGCCCATGAATAACGCTACTCAAGACTACCACGCCTTGGACCAGCTCAAAGATAGCCACGAATAAAAGCTAACGTCCATTCTCGTTTTTCAGATAAGGACTTTTATCTTTTGAACATGATAACATAGATTGCATAAGTCTCCCTTTGCTGTAGTTCTCTCTCCCGACCGCGCCTAAAGTTTTATTAAATACCTGTAAGAGCACTCTCCCGCGTATGCCAATATTATACAAATTCAATAAAGACAAATATATTCTATTTGTAATGGGAGATATGAGACCACATAAAAAAAATATATATGTATATATATATATATAAATATATATAAATATATATATATATATATATATAGATTTATATATATATATATATATATATACATATATATATATATATATATATAAACACACAGACACACACACACACACACATATATATATACATATATATATATATATATATATATATTCGTCAATAGTAATGTATATACCTGTAATTTATTCTGCATAACAGTGAATTTAACTTGGAAAGTAATGTGACGGAACTCAATCGCTAATCAACTTTTCCCCATAAGATTTACTGTATATTATATTGATTCTTCTCAAAATTTACTAAGCACTAAATTATGGTATTTTCACAGTCAATGAAAATTATTATTATTATTATTATTATTATTATTATTATTATTATTATTATTATTATTATTATTATTATTATTATTATTAATTTTCACTTTTATTATTATTATTATTATTATTTTTATTATTATTATTATGTATAGGAATTGAAGGATGGATATATTGGCTTTGTTTGGTAAAAGGGAAGGGTGAAGTGATGTTTGGTGAAGTGACCGTTAGTGTATATGGGATTGAAAGGGGAAGAGCAAGAGAGGGCGTGGCTTCATTGCTGAGTGAATGGATTATAGGTAAATTAGTGGAATTGGAGGATATATCATCTAGGTTAATGTGGGTAAGAGCTATGTTGGGTATGGAATGTTTGGCTTTTGTTAGTGTGTATGGGCCAGGTTGTGAGAAAAGTGAAGAAGATCAGAATGAATTCAGGAATTAATTATTTTAAGTGTGTAGAAGGACTGGGTAGAAAGAATTATGTAGTTATCATGAGTGACTTGAATGCAAGAGTGGGCGCTGGAGAGGTAGAAGTTTTCTTCGGGAAGTATGGCGTACCAGGTGAAAATGAGATTGGTGAGACTCGTAGATATGTGTGCTGAGCAAGATATGATTAAAAGTTTTTTTTTTTTTTTTTCAAAAGAAGGATGATAACAAGTATACATGGCTAAGATTGGCAAATTGGAGAGTGGCAAAAAGGGCATTAATAGATAATTTGTTGATAACTGAAAAAGGTTTGGAAGATTGAAAGACGTGCATTTATTTAGGGGTACAGCTAATGGTATGTTTGATCATTTTTGGTGGAAGAAAAACTAGTTGTAACAAAAGTGGAGAATAGAGTGGTGGGATGTAAACGGTGGTTATTGAATGTTGAAGATTTAATAAAACCTGAGGTAAAACGTAAATATAAGGAAAGGTTGGAAATGGCATATGGCAGAGTGGAAGTGAGAGAAACTGGTAATTTAGAGGAGGAGTGGAAGTTAGTAAAAGAAAAATTTTATTGGGATTGCAAGTGATGTGTGTGACAAAAGGATTGTTGGATGGAGCATGATGAAGGGTAGTGAATGGTGTAATGGAGTGAAGATAAAAATAGAAGAGAAAAGTAGTGCATTTGAAGAATGTCTGCATAGTAATAGTGTAGATAAGTATAAAAGATATAAAGAGAAAAATATAGAAGTAAAATGTAAGATAGCTGAGACAAAGATGGTGGCTGACTGGAGGTGGGGTCAGAGATTGAGTCGTTCATATGAAGAGAATAAGAAGAAGTTTTGGAAAGAAGTGAAGAGAGTTAGGAAGGGAGGCTCGAGAACTGAAGAGACAGTGAAAGATGGAAATGGAAGGTTGTTAGGAGAGGAGGCAAGGAGAGTTCGGCAGAATATTTCCGAAGTTTACTGAATGTTGAAAATAGTAAAAAGTCATATATAATTGCTTTTTCAGGTGTCGAAGTGCCAGTGATGAGAGAGGAGAATGAGAGAGAGATTACAAGAGAGGAAGTGAGGAAAACACTAGATGAAACGAGAGTATGAAAAAAATCTGGGAAGGATGATGTGAGAGCTGAGATGTTAGAGGATTGGTTAGTGAGATTATTTAATGTATTTCATGTTGTCAATGGTACCAGTAGACTGGGTGTGTGCGTGTATTGTACCACTATATAATGGTAAGGGAGATGTGGATCAGTGTTGTAATTTGAGGGGTATTAGTTTGTTGAGTGGGGTTGGAAAAGTGTATGGTAGAGTACTGATTAACGGGATTAAAGAACAAGCAGAAAATGCAATCTTAAAAGTACAGGGTGGCTTTAGAAGAGGAAGGGGATGTATGAATCAGATTTCTACAGTTAGGCAGATATACGAGAAATATTTAGCAAAAGGCAAAGTGGTGTATTTTGCGTTCATTGATCTGTAAAAGCTTATAATATAGTTGATAGGGAAGTGATGTGGAATTAGATGAGGTTATATGAAGTTAGTGGGGAGGTTGTTGCAAGCAGTGAAAAGTTTCGACTAAGGTAGTAGAGCTTGTATTAGGATGGTAAATTAAGTCAGTTGTTTCCAGTAAGAGTCGGGCTGAGACAGGGATATGTGGTGTTGTCATGGTTGTACAACTTCTTTGTTGATGGAGTGGTGAGAGAGGTGAATGCTCGAGTGCTTTGTTAAGGATTGAAACTGATACCCGAGAGTGATCATGAATGGGATATAAATCAGTTGTTTGAGGATGATACTGTAATGGTTGCAGACTCATAAAAGGAGTTTGGTCGATTAGTGACAGACTTTGGAAGGGTATGTGAAAGAAGGAAGTTGAGAGCTAATATGGGTAAGAGTAAAGTTATGAGATGCATGAGAAGGGGGTGTGGTACGAGGTTGAATGTCATATGGAATGGAGAGTTACTTAAGGAAGTAGATCAGTTTAAGTACTTAAGGTCTGATGTGCAGCAAATGATGGAGTGGAACCATATATACGACAAAGAGTGAGTGAAAAATGCAAAGTGTTATGTGCAGTGAAGGTAGTGGTAAAGATAAGAGGGTTAGGCATAAATGTAAAGAGTCTTCTGTATAAGAAAGTGATTATACCAACTATGATGTATGGATCGAAGTTGTGGGGAATGAAAGTGACGGAGAGACAGAAATTGAATGTCTTTGAGATGAAATATTTGAGAAGTATGGCTGGTGCTTCTCGATTATATAGGATTAGGAATGAATTAGTGAGGGCGATAACGGGTGTAAGAAATAATTTAGCAGATAGAGTGGATATGAGGGGAAAGTGGCCTTCTGCTAAAGAAGGTGATGAATGCAAGCGTTAATGGGAGAAGTTCAAGAGGAAGGCTAAGGTTTGGGTGGATGGTTGAATTGAAGAAAGCTCTGGGTGATGGGAGGATAGAGGTGAGAGAGGTTAGAAAGTGTTCTTGAAATAGGAATGAATAGCAAGTGATTATGACGCAGTTCCGTTAGGCCCTGTTGCTTCCTCCGGCGCCTTGGTGACCGCGGAGGTAGCAAAAGTTGGGGATTAAGCGTATGAAACTTTATCACTGGTGGATAACGGGAGAGGGGGGGCTGTGGCACCGTAGCAGTACCAGTCAAACTAAGCTGAATTCCTCGTTAGGCTGGAAGGAGTGGAGAGAGGAAAGGTTCCCATTTGTTCATTTGTTTGATGCCAGCATCATACCAAAATTGGAGGTAGTGCTTTGTTAAATTATTATTATTATTGTTATTATCATTATTATTATTATTATTATTATTATTTTTATTATTATTATTATTATTATTATTATTATTATTATCATTTTATTATAAGCGTTATTATCATTATTATTATTGTTATTATCATTATTATTGATAATAGAATAATATTATGATTATTATAATTATTATTATTATTATTATTATTATCATTATTATGATTGTTATTAATATTATTATTATTATTATTATTATTATTATTATTATTATTATTATTATTATTATTATTATTATTATTATTATTATTATTATTATTATTATTAGTATTAGCTTACATACAAGCATAGCTGGAAAGTCAGGAAGGTATAAACACATGGGTCTTAATTGGGAAAAATAATATAGTGCCTATACTATTATACATAAAAGAAATAGCTAATTACACACAGACACACATACACACACACACGCGCAAAAATACACACATACACACACACACACAAACACACAGTTGATCCTATGGATGGTACTGATGAATTAACGATTTAAATAAATTCCTCAAGTTT
>NC_090734.1:30331479-30338979 GCF_036898095.1 Palaemon carinicauda | reverse complement strand
GTCATATTTTCTAATGATTTTATGGCTATAAACCGTTTATGGAAATTGCATGTGTTTGCAGATAACATCAAGGATTATACAGGTCTTTAGCATCGTCGCTGTTACATTGGGGAATTTCCTTACTTGTGTCCCAATGCAGTATCAACATCTAAACTATTAGTTGTTTTTTTTTCTTTTTTTCTGCAAACGATAAACCATAACACAAAGGCTTTTATTCCATTTGTTGCAGGTTCATCGGAAAAAAATCACAACACAATTATCTTGAAAATTCTTGTTTCAATCACTTGTCTGAATCAATCTATTTGAATCCTCTCCCAGACAAACACTCAAAACTAGTAAAATCTCTAGTAAAGTCCAGTTTGGAAAGTCAATTAAGAGACATTAAAGGAAGGGGAACGTAAGGTAAAATTTCATCATGGCGCACATTGCACGTAAAAAGCCCGATATCTAAACCCGGGTTTAAGCTTGAATTGTGACTTCGGTTGCATTTAATTACGAATGTTTCAAAAATATTGCTTTGGGTATAATTGGTAACATGGATTATTTTACTCGTTTATGACTAGTCGCTTCTAGGATTTATTACTAGCCAGTGGATGACCAAAGCATTTTTAAGAGATATATTAGGGTGTTTTACTGTGACACAAATGTCTTTATATATTTCGCCGACATAAAACAAGTTTTATACGAAAAGAATTACTGTTATATATTATATTATTATTTCTGGCGTTATTCTTATTCAACATATTTTTTGTTTTTGTTTTAATATACAACTTTACTCGAACCAAACCCATATATTTATTTTCTTTTTATTTTCAAATGGGGATTATATCCTAGAAACATTAAAGGAATTTGCTTCTCTTAATGTTCTTACAAAACGAGAAAAAGACGCATTAAATAAAGAAATACGGCATCATTATGGTGATGTTCTTCAATAAATTTCTGGTGTCATTAGATCTCGGAATTCATTGACCAATTTTCTTTTTATTACGTATCCTTCATTCTATAGTTCTAGAAACCTATAAAGAAAAGGCGAAAAAGGCTTTCTTTTAGTGAGTTATTGGAAAGCAAAAAGCTTAATATTTATGTGGACTTTATCGTTGCTAATTTCTTTTTAGCTTTATAAAAATGAATTACTAACGCCTGTTGTAAAATATATGATCATATAGACTCTATTCCATTTTATTTTGCCCTTTTTAATAGCTTTGTATATGCTTACGAACGGGTAAGCTAATGTCTATTCTTTTAGATTTTATAAAGTATTTTAAAAATTATTTGTAAAATATTTGATATCACTCACGTTAACATGGTTTAGGAGGTCAAATAGTTATAGTGCAAAAGAAAAGAAATTGAAAACCAATCATATAACCAAGCAAATTCAATTAAACCCTTTGTTATTAGGGTAAGCAATTATTGAATTTAAACAAAAACCTGATGAAATAAGAAAAAACCTCCCTCTACTGAAGCCTGTTCTTTTAAAAAAGGAAATGAGAGGGGGACATTTATAGACAAATCTTTTGATCTATCGTCTTAAAGGACAAACTATGGTTCTAAGATACGATTTATAATCTTTTTTTTTTTTTTTTTTTTTTTTTTCAGAACTGGATATGTTTCCAAGATTTATTAGGTGAGTATAGCGAAATAGAATTGTCAAATCGATATAATCAACCAATCTTCAAAAACCCATGAGAGGAGTACGTTGTGATAGGTTTTATGTTTTGTATTCCTACAATAAATATTAAAATTAAAGAGATAGGACTTGCTGATCTGTTGTAGATATTTGAAATGCTAGTTAAAGCCGTGGAGTTCATAGCTGAAGAATAAATTTCCTTATAATACTGTGTTTTCATGAGTCCAATTATGTTTAAATTATTCTGAAGTAAAAAGGCCATGATAATGATAAATAACTGCGATTCTAGCTCTGGCTAACATATTACATTATCATACGCCAAGAGTTTTTCCAACCAATACCTTTAATAATATCACATGGGTAAATATCTATGGTGACCATGGGGCGTTATTAAAAAAAAAAAAAAAAAAAAAAAAAAAAAAAAAAAAAAAAAAAAAAAAAAAAAAAAACATCGTTATGTAGCAGAGCTAGAAGGCCTTTGTGTGTTGGGTACAGTTGAAGAATAGTAATAAGTTATTAAGCTATCAGAAGTCATAAATAGTGCACTGAATTCGTTATCAAAATTAGTGAAATCCTCATTACTTTAATTTATATATATCTTATTATCACAAATCTTAATAAAACAGAAGTATCAATTACAACGGGGTGTTTCTATTAGATGCATAGATTTACGTATATTTATTATCCACTAAATATGGTAACTGATGTCGGTGAAACCTCTTAACCAATTTTATGTAAACAAATGATTGATAGTGATATAGCTGATAGGATACTAATACATGTAGGATATAACTAAACGAATTTTAGAGAGCGTGACAGTTTTTAAGCGTGGTATATTATTAAATCTGATTTTTTTCTTTCTTCTTAAGGGAAATGAATGATTTCGAATAAAATATTCTGTAGGGGTAGGTTATAAATTAAACAAAGTGAATTACAAATAGACTTTTAAACCAAATTCCAGAAACAAATGAAGCTATTTCTGGCACTTAGGACAGACTAAAGTCCACAAAAAAATATATATATGTAATAACAGCCTAATCCAGACCAGGTATTATTTCCTATTACTACTTGCTGTATCAAGCATTTTCATTAAACAATCATTATATTCTGATGCCCATTGTCAATCGAATGTCTTGTTTAAGTATAAGATTATTCAGGAAATTTCTGAAAAGTTTTCCTATACTATTTACTAAATATTTTGTTCCGAGAAAGTCGTTTCAAGTTTTGGCTTCAAAAGTGAGACCCTGGAACGCTTTCATTTATTTAGATCTCTATTTGACACTATAACCCATGACAAGTTTATGACTATAGGATAAAGGCATAATGAAACAAAAACATTGTTCTCTAGTCATGCGAAGTGCCATAGGCTCTGTACCATGGTCTTTCACTGTCTTGGGTTAGAGTTCATATGTTTTAGGGTACACTTAGGCCCACTATTCTATTTGTTTCATTATATCCTTTCCTGACTGTGGTGTTCTAGCTGTTGGATCCCTTGGGCTTATAGTATTCAGCTTTTCAAACTACGGTTTTAGCTTAGAGGATAATAATAATAATAATAATAATAATAATAATAATAATAATAATAATAATAATAATAATAATAATAATAATAATAATAATAATAATAATAATAATAATAATAATAATAATACCAAAGAAAGATTTCTGACCTCTGACAAAGTTTAATGGAGGCATTCATGGTATATAATATGTCTGTGGTGGAAATTTTGCACACGTCTATCAACGAGTTTTGGTGTTACTTTTAAAAGGGCTAAGATACAAATCTGGATCTAGAATCCGGATCTATATCTCGATTATCTCCAAAATCTGATGTGGTCAATCATGGTTTCACATCAATGAGTTGTGAATATTGTTGTCGAATTCCGTCTCATAGTGTTTATGTTATTCTCTCCACAGACACAGAAAAATAAACTAATAAACTAAAAATAACATAGGATCCAGGTCCAGATCCGGATTATCTAGAAAACTTGATAGGTTGTCCATGATCAAATATCTATCTTGAGTGAAAATTTCCTTAAAATACTTAGAGGATTTTTTAGGTAATCTTTGAAATGGTGAAAAAGAAAATCCGGATCTAATATCAAAATCTGGATCATAAACTTATATATCTCTTGATAGCTCAGTTAATAGAGTCTTTGCAGGCATGGTTTCGGCTGAGAGACAAGGGTTCGAATATCTGCCCAGCCAAAAGCTATTATCATAAATGAATTCCAGTGAGTGTATATATATATATATATATATATATATATATATATATATATATATATATATATATATATATATATATATATATATATATATATATATATATATATATATTCGTGTGTGTGCGTTATTAACGATATTTTGGGAACATTTCGGAAAAGGAATCAACTGTATATTGTGCTACGCAGATACATTTACTTTAATAGTAACTGAATAGCGTGATTTTGAAAGCCTTTTTTTTTCTTTTCCGAAATGATACACCAGTTTACATATATTCGATCAATGAAATTTGATATTTATTTACAAACGAGAATTTAGATACTTCTCAATATAGGTTTCAGGCCGAGATTCTCTTTTCTATAGTCCCACTCTGATATCATGGATTCAATAATACCAGATCGTTCAACATTTATGTACAGTATTTTTTTCGTGTAAATTAGGGTTGTAATGAATTTCTTTTCCCTTTTTTACCTTATAAAAATGTACTTTCTGAACGACCTGATGGTTAGTGTTCACTTTAAGACAAAGATTCTACATATGATATAATGAGTGAGGGAGATGAAACAATTTTTGGAAACTTGATGCCATGACGTGAGTATTTCATTGATCATAAAATGTACAAGAAATGTCGGGAAAAATTATGTTTTAACATGGAGTTCTCATGTTATGTTGTCAAGATAGAAAATCAAACATAGAACTGGCTTGCATATACCATATTTATATTTTTCTTCTTGATTGTAGTATTTTTTCCATCATCATCATCATCTTCTCCTCCTACGCTTAGTGATGCAAAGGGCCTCGGTTAGATTTCCCAGTCGTCTGTATTTTGAGCTTTTAATTCACTTCTCCATTCGTCATCTACTTTGCGCTCCATAGTCGTCAGACATTTAGGCCTGAAACTTCCAACTCTTCTAGTGTCTTGTGGAGCCCAGCTTAACGTTTGGTGAACTAATTTCTCTTGGAGAGTGCGGAGATAATGGCCAAACCATCTACATATATCCCTCATCATGATCAAATCCACATATGGCACTCGATTAATATATACGATAGTTTCATTTCTTCAATCTATTCTGAAGAAGTGTTTTAATTCTTTCATTCTACCCTGTTTTGAGTATTGTTCACCTGTCTGGTGTTCAGTTGCTGATTCTCATCTTAATTTTTTGGACAGAAACCTACGGTCTATTAAATTTCTTATTCCTGATCTAGATATTAATTTTTGGCACCGTCGTTAAATTACTTCATTATGCATGTTACATAAGATTTTTCATAACTCGGACCATCCTTTAAATTCAGATCTCCCTGTACAATTCTATCCTGTTCGTGATACTAGGCAGACAGTTAAATCTAATAGCCAGGCCTTGTCCATCATGAGGCTCAATACTACACAGTATTTTAGGAGTTTTATTCAAGCTGTTACCAAGTTGTGAAATGATCTTCCTAATCGGGTAGTTGAATCAGTAGAACTTCAAAAGTTCAAAGTTGGAGCAAATGTTTTTATGTTGACCAGGCTGACATGATTCTTTTTATAGTTTATATATGACATATCTGTTTTTGACGATGTTAATAGTTTATATAGGACATATCTGTTTTGACGCTGTTACTGTTTTTAGAATGATATATTGTTAATTTATCCTCATCATTTATTCATTTCCTTATTTTCTATCCTCACTGGACTATTGTTTCCTGTTGGAGCCCTTGATCTTATAGCATCTTGCTTTTCCAACTACGGTTATAGCTTGGCTATTAATAATAATAATAATAATAATAATAATAATAATAATAATAATAATAATAATAATAATAATAATAATAATAATTCCCTCCATCCATTTAACTCCCAATATCCTTCTGAGAGCTTTGTTCTTAAATATACTAAATCTATTGGAGATTGTTTCATATCCATATAGTAATCCCGATCTCACTAAGCTCATATAGAGTCTGATTTTCATATGTAATTTCAAACGATTTCATTTC
Source organism: Palaemon carinicauda (assembly GCF_036898095.1). NCBI lineage: Eukaryota > Metazoa > Arthropoda > Malacostraca > Decapoda > Palaemonidae > Palaemon > Palaemon carinicauda. The sequence continues at coordinate 30,333,152 of NC_090734.1, read as the reverse complement.
CAAATTTTACTTAACCTAGCCATTGCTTTTTTTTCAATATTTCACTAAACTCTAATTCTAAAGACATTATATTATAGATCATAAATCCTAAATATTTTAAATGATTCCATCTCATTGATTCTTTCTCCTTCCAAGGATATTTCCTCTTCTAGTGCATACATACTCTGTTCTCATCATATCAGTGTTTCCTCTATTTTTCTTCATCCTAGTATCGTGTGATATTTCATACATTCTGGTAATCAAGCTTTGCAAATCCAGTGATGTTCTGCTAACAAGGAGTGTATAATCAGCATATTCTACATCTGCTAAATTCCTATCACCAATCCAGTCCAGTCCTTTTTCACTAAAGTAATTACAAATATATTAATTAAGACAACACAAGTTTCTAAGATTTTTCTCAACTCAACTGAAATATACAGTAAAGTTGTCCTCAAGCACATCGTAAAACATTATTAATAGAGAAAAATAATATTAATTTTCTTATAATTTCATTGTTTATGAATATATGATTTTATATCCTTATGTATGATTTAGTAAGAGATATATCAGTCATTTCCTATTCAAAAAGATTCGTTTTTTTATTACAAAGTAAATTAAGGCAATTTCAATGCCCTATCTCCAATGGAAAATTTATTTTCAAATAATCGGAAATAGGAAATGAGCCATTGATACGAAAGCTGATTTGAATGAAAATATCTAACTGACTTTAAAAATTATTTTATGGTCCATCAAATTTTGGATTTTCTGAAACTTCCAGGGTGCCGACCATCGATAAGTTTATTAAATTGGAATCTAAACTCGACTACTATTATTTCTGTCCGCTTTTCTACTGTTGCAGTCTCTAAATAGCATAACAACATTTATGAGATTATTCTAAACAATCTAAAAGTCTTTCTTATTTTCAAAACACGAATATATTATTACACTAAATTCAGTTGAAAATAAAATTGATCTTTAATGACTGGTAGTTCTATATAATTACGCTTTATCGTCACATTTAATTGTTAAGTTAGACATATACTAACAAATAACAGTAAAACAGAGCTAATTCAGTCTCATTACTTCTTGACTGTTTTCCCGATTAATCAATTTTCTATATTATTAAGTGTTTTTATCCGAAACTCTTGTTTGACCGATAGGTTATAATGCATGTATATATAGATATATATGTATATTTTTATATATATATATATATATATATATATATATATATATATATATATATATATATATATATATATATATATATATATATATATATATATATGTGTGTGTATATATATATATATATATATATATATATATATATATATATATATATATATATATATATATATATATATATATATATATATATATATATATATATATATATAGAGAGAGAGAGAGAGAGAGAGAGAGAGAGAGAGAGAGAGAGAGAGAGAGAGAGAGAGAGAGAGAGAGAGAGAGCTTTTGCTTCTTTCCAAACCTCAGCAGTAATAAAAGCCTTTTAAAAGGTAGAGATGAACCTTATGTTGTTAAAACTCTTGAATATATATATATATATATATATATATATATATATATATATATATATATATATATATATATATATATATATATATATATATATATATATATATATATATATAATACATATATATATATATATATATATATATATATATATATAT
>NC_090734.1:30279526-30304526 GCF_036898095.1 Palaemon carinicauda | reverse complement strand
GCAAAAACATGACAAACAAAAGGAAAGAGGGGGGCAAGTACCAAAGTCTGCAGCTCACAAGGATAGCAATATATAACCAATACTAAAAAAAATCTTAAACCTAAATTAATCACAAGTAAACTTTCCAAAATCAGAAAACCAAACATCACCATTCGATAAATAGGTACCCCAACCTAAAAATTTCACATCACTCATATCATTAATAAACTTAATTATGAGTCATTGCACTAATAACCAGATTCTGTATATATAGTCCAAAAGCTATAACCTTTTCCACACTCAATACACTGTTCCTTTTCAGGGATACACATCACTCACTATCAATAAATGTTGATCATAAAAACCACTGTCTATTTCAGTGTTATATATCACACTTATCACCATAGTGTCCAATACATACACACACACCGAACGACACAGAGAAGACCACTACAAGACTCCCCTGCGCAAACAAACAAACAAACTCGATGAAGCGTAATTATTAGCATGAAAATACAGAAAATCCAGAAAACCAGATTAGTTCCTATCTCTTTTCTTAGCTTATTATAAACCTTATCGTACCTGACACCTCTAAACCTTAGTAGATTAACCTTAACTCAGTCTAGGGTACCACTCATACACCAGCCTGTAGCGCCTAAAAAACGGCTGTGTTGTGCTACAGACCCGTGAGCCCATGACCCATCTAATTAATCAATCATGAGAAAGTACCAGTGATCACCCTAACCTTTTAACCTTAAAGATCCCATATAATATACCCAAAACATTATAGTCTTCTGTAAACAAACCATGATTAATAAATCTTAAATATACATTTACTTCTACTCACTACGTGCCCACTTCAACAGCACACACACACCATAATTAGAACGATACAGATACTACCTTTAATAACTGCATAGCCCTCTGTCAATCAACTAATATTCAACGCTGCGAGAGAGAAAATCGGCACAATATTATCTTTTCCTGGGATGTGTGAAAATTCTAAATTCCATTCTTGCAGCATGAGACTCCACCTCATCAATCGTTGATTTTTATTCTTGTATCTGCTGATGAAGGTCAGGGTATTATGATCTGTCAAGACCTTAATAGGTGTATCTGAGGAGGAGAGATAACCTAAAAATTATTAATAGCGATATTAACGCAAGAGTCTCTTTCTCCACAGTTGAATACCTACGTTGGGCGGGGGACAATTTTTTTTAAAAGAATGCGACAGGATGAGAAACTCCCTGCTCGTCATTCTGCAACAACACCGCTCCTACACCAACGTCACTTGCATCCGTGGCAAGAGAAAAAGGAAGGTCAAAATCAGGAGCTCTCAAGACAGGTAAATTAATTAAAACTCTTTTTAAATTATCAAAAGCCCTTTGCGTTTCATCCGTCCAGACAAATGCTACCTTCTTTCTCAAGAGATTTGTTAACGGATCGGCTATATCCGAAAAATTCCTAACAAACCTTTGGTAGTACCCACTCAAACCAAGGAATCTTCTGACATCCCTCCTACATTTAGGGACTACCATGTTTTTAATACTTTCGATATAGGCCTGCTTAGGAGCAACTTTACCATTACCAACCTCATGACCCAAATATACCACCTTCGCCTTTGCGAAATCGCTTTTCTTTAAATTAATTACCAAATTTGCATTTTCAACACCTCAAATAGTGCCCTAATACGTTTTAAATGGGTTTCCCAATCATCGCTATAAATAACAATATCATCAATATACACAACACATCCTTCTAAACCATGGACTAAAGTATTCATTAACCTCTGAAAGGTGGCAGCCGCATTCTTCATACCAAACGGCATAACCTTACATTGAAACAATCCCTGTGGTGTTACAAAAGCAGACAGGGCCCTTGCCCGCTTTGAAAGAGGAACTTGCCAATAACCTTTCAACAAATCGAATTTGCTAATGTATTTGGCCTTCCCCATTCGATCAATACAATCCTCAATTCGAGGTAATGAATAACAATCAGATTTAGATAACTCATTCAACTTACGGTAATCAAAACATAACCTGAAATCACCGTCGGATTTCTTTACCAATACAACAGGTAATGACCAAGGACTTTGACTAGGTTCAATTAGGTCATGTTTTAGCATATAATCTACTTCCTTTGCTACCACCTCATTTTTTAAGGATTCAACCTGTAAGGAGATTGTTTCACAGGAGTGGCGCTACCTACCTCTACATCATGTTCAAGCACCGAAGTCCTACCCGGTACATCCGAAAATAATTCTTTATAATTAGATACTAAATTTTTCAAAGACCTTTGTTCTTCCTTACCTAAATGTAAAATTACTCCCGAAAATTTTTCCAAAGACTTTCTATTATCCGACCGCAATTCACATCCATTAAAACAATTATCATCAATACCCTCCCCTCTGAAAAAGAAAAATGGTTATTGTTCTCAGAATCTACCGTGTTCCCAATAGTTGCCACAGGAATGACTTTTTCCCATTCCATATAAGCTTTCAACATATTTACATGACACAGTTGAAAAGGTTTCCTTCTTTCAAGTGTCTCCACTAAATAGTTAACTTCACTTATTTTTTTCAAAATTTTCCAAGGACCTGAAAAAGAAGCTTTCAATGGATTCCCTGGGAAGGGTAACAAAACCAATACTTTATCGCCTACCGCAAAGTCGCATGCCTTGGACCTTCTATCAAAGAAAAACTTCATTCTTTTTTGGCTACATAATAAGTTTTCACGAGCAAATTTCCAAGCCTTGGTTAATTTATCGCCTAGATTAGACACATAATCCAATAAATTAACCTCAGGGACGTCTCCCTCCAAGACTCACGAACCACATCAAGAGGACCTCGAACACAATGGCCAAACACAAGGTTGAAAGGCGAAAAAACCTAAAGACTGACTTGGGACAGAACGAAAAGCGAACAACAAATAAGGTAATTCCTTATCCATTCAGAACCATTAATCAAACAATATTTCTTTATCATAGATTTCAGGGTCTGATGAAATCTCTCCAGAGCTCCCTGACTTTCTGGATGATATGGAGAAGAGGTCACATGTTTTATATTTAATTCTGCCATTTTATCTCTGAAATACCTGCTAACAAAATTAGAACCACAATCCGATTGAATAATCTTAGGCATCCCAAACCTGGTAAAAAAGTCAATTAGTACATCTACAATTTTAACACTTTTTATTGTACGTAGTGGTATTGCCTCGGGATATCGAGACATCCTATCCATGATTGTCAAAATATACTCATTACCACTACGCGTCTTCGGTAATGGTCCAACCACATCAATAATGACTCCCTTAAAAGGTTCGGAAACTACAGGAATAGGACATAGAGGCGATTTTGGAATCCGCTGATTGGGTTTACCGACCCTCTGGCACACATCACAACTATTGACAAAACTTCTTTACATCTGCCTTCAACTTCGGCCAATAATAATTCCCTAACAATTTGCAAGAAGTTTTATGAATTCCAAAATGGCCGGCCAAACCACTTTCGTGCGCCAATGACATTAACTCCTTCCTGTAACCAAAGGAACCATTATCTGTTTCACAATTTCATAATCAACATTATCCACCCCCATAGGCCTACTCAACCTATATAAAATATTATTAATTATCTTAAATTTGGGATCAGTCATATCAGACACCTCCCCTGACTCGATAGTGAGTTCCCGAAACTCCTTTTTCTGGTCTTTGATTAGCTCTTCAGTAGTCCAATTTAACTTGTCCGTTACCATTCCAAGATCTACAGTTAGGCTATCACTACAATCTAAACTACTTAAATCTACATCAATTGTTGACTCTGCAGCGTCAACAATTCTAGCACTAGAACGAGTAACTGCTGCTACTTCACTATCAGGGTTTATCAATATCAGACAATTATTATTCTTCATAGCCACATCATTCCCTAACACAACATCAACCTCCTTAACCGGGAATTTATCAACTATGGCCAATTTCAAATCCCCTGCAAAGGAAGGGCAGGTTAAATTAAAATTTTTCAATAGCATATGACTTTACGGAATCAGGAAAACCAGCCAATAACACAAATTCACCACTTTTCGGTACAAAATTACAAGGTAATGCCTCCCTTAGAATCAAAGACTGAGCTGCACCGGTATCACACAAAATACGCACTCGTCTTTTCTCGGACGAATTGACGAAGGAGACACTACCGAAGGACAAATATCTGTCAAAACAACCAGGTAGTCATTGATCAGCGGATGTTGTTGGGGTAGGTTCTCTCTCTCTCTCTTCCACGCCCATCACTGGCCTAACATTAGCATTTTGAGATTTTCTAAACGCATAACACATACTCTTTACGTGCCCCTTCTTATTGCAAAAAAAGCACGTCAATGTTTTCAATTTCTCTGGATTGTATATATTTGGCCTATTGCCTCTGTTAGGAGAAAAATTATTATTAGCATTACCCTGATTATTATTACTTCCCTGATTATTTCTACTAAACACCTTAGCATTATTATTAGGATTAGCATTATTATTCCTACCCATCTTAACCCAACCAGAATTCACCTTTGTCGTTACTCCCCCTAACTCACTCTTATGAGACAAGCAATATTCGTCACTAGCGATGGCTACCTCCTGAATAGTCTCGAGTTTTAACTCTTCGAGGTGGACCTTCAGCTTATCCGGGACACACCTCTTAAACTCCTCCAACAACATTAACTCCTTCAATTTCTCAAAATCTCCCACCTCCTTGGACTTGAACCAATCGCTAGCATACTGTTCCTTCGCCCTGGCAAATTCAACAAAAGTTTGTTCCCTACATTTTCCTAAGTTCCGGAAGCGTTGCCTATAAGCTTCAGGGACTAACTCATAGGCCTTCAAGACAATAGCCTTCACATTCTCATAATCTGCTGATAGATCCTCCTCCAGCGTTACATATACCCTCTGAGCTCTTCCAACCAATTTACTTTGTATAAGAGTGGTCCAATACTCTTGGGGCCACTCCAACCTTGCAGCAATCCTCTCAAACGATACAAAAAACTCTGCCACATTATTTTCTTCAAATTTAGGTACAAATTTGAGAGCCTGCGATAAATTAATATTTGGGGAATGGGCGGGGGAAAAAGAACCTGGGTTTCTCATGGCAATCTCATGCTGCCTCTCTTTTTCTCTTTCCCCTGCCTTAAAACTTTTCCATTTCAAATATAATTTGTCTCAGGACAATCTGCTTATCCAAAATTTCTATAGACACTACTTCATCCGGTTTCACCTCTTGTTCCCCACCTGTCTTTACAGTTTTAACATAATCATAAATGAGCAATAGCAATACACCCTTTCTTATGGACACATCATATTCCAATTCAAAATGTTCTGTTACAATTTCCAAGTCTTCCCTATTTAACTCTGCCAACCTCTCTTGCCATCCCTCTCCTCTAAGGAGTTCTAGTACGTTAACAACCATGATTACTTATTCAAACAAAATACTAAATTTACACAAAACAACACCGAGGAGGTGAAAATACACCGCCTGAAAAATTACCCCAAGAATTAACTTTGCACAAACACTAAGAACGAAATATCCTGTCACGGTCGCCACTTGTGATGGCTTGCTTTGACCACCACACAAAACACTAAACTTATCAAATAGTATTCACCATCATAACGTACTAAGTCCACTAAAGGTGGAATAGTATCCAAACATCAATACGAGTGCAAAGTCAACTCAAGGGGACAAAGAAAATACCACAAAAATCTCCTTAATTTTAATACATAATATTTAGACAGAAATAACACCTGAACCACAATAATACAATAACAAATGATACACACTCACTCTTAAACTCCCTGCAAGAGAAAACAATTACACAATTAAAGAAAGGTCATCAACACAAACATACTAAAAGGAGAGAGGGTCAAGAGAGTAGAAGGGCAACGAAAAGTGAGAACATCCTAACAAATAGAAACTAAATATCCCTATCTAGTGGATGATGGCTGGTTTGATTGAAAGGCTTTCACAAGCTCCAGTAATGACGTCAGCTGACAGGTCGTGCTCACGATACTTAAATAGGTATAAATATTATTACCTTGGGACAGAGAGGTCCCCTTGGCTTTTACTGAACCAAGGGCAGTACACAGAATGTATGATGAGACGTCCTTGCTGCAGAGAAAGGATATCCAAAACAAGCTCAATAGCTTCACAATGTGGCTCTGCAAAGGCGTGGAATAATATAGATCCAATCACAAATGTCGTGCCCTACAAGGTTGGAGGCTCAGAAACACACTGAGGAACCATCCTCAAAAAAAGCCCCTCCAAAACTCCGTTCACGCAGGAGCGCAGCCACGTAACCAACACCACTTGAAAATATAAAACAGCCGTTAGTCCATTATAACCACTAACATAACCAACAGTGAAAAGACAACCAATTAAAGCAGGAAAACAATAAGTCTACAGTATATTTAACCTTATACATCTATAAAAACTTGAATAATTTAGAAATATATAGCAATAATATTACAATATATATATATATATATATATACTGTATAAATACATACATATATATATATATATATATATGCTTATATAAAAACACACACACATATATATCATATATATATATATATATATATATATGCTTATATAAAAACACACACACACACACATATATATATATATATATACATATATATATATATACATATATATATATATATATACATATACGTAAATACACACATACACAAACACACACACACACACAAATATATATATATATATATATATACATATATACATAAATATATATATATATATATATATACGCATATATTTAATATATATATATATATATATATATATACATAAATATATATATATATATATATATACGCATATATTTAATATATATATATATATATATATATACATATATATATACGCATATATTTAATATATATATATATATATATATACATATATATATACGCATATATTTAATATATATATATATATATATATATATATATAGTTTGCTCACTCTAAATAAGCTAGAGAGAAAGATTGATGAAAACTAGAGAGATTAACAGGAGTGATTTCATTCAAGATATGTTGTACAGAAATATGTAGAATATAGGAATCCACTGTCTATGGCATGTGTCGACTATGAAAATGCCTTTGATAGTGTACACCTGCATATATTGTGAGAGTCCTGCGTTATTGTGGAGTCCTTCAAAAATATATAAAATTGATTAAGTCTTCACGAGCATAGTAAGTGCAAAGTTAATGCTAGTGGAGTCCTAACAGGTGAATTTCCAGTGAACAGTGGATTACTCCAAGGAAATGTGTGATTACCTAATATCCTCCTCATGTATTTTGTAATGTATAAAACAGTTTTAGATGATGGAGAAGTATTGGACTGGATTTGTAATAGGAGGTTAGCCAACTTAGAATATGCTGGTGGCGCTGCCCTTATTAGAAGAGCACTGTAGGATTTGCAATACTTACTTACTTGAATGCATGATATATCACAGGAGGTTAGGGTCAAGACAAATAGAAGAAAGACAGAGATAGTAAGAACGGAATATGCAATGGAAGAGTCAATATCATTTTAAACTAAATGGATTAACGATGCAGAATTATTCAAATATTTAGGAAATATGATCTCTGATACAGAGTCATTAGAATTGGATATTATTGGAAGATTGGAAAAAGAAAATCGGACAGTGGGTACATTAAATAAAATTTGGAAAACAAATTGCCTGAAATAAAAAAAAAATCAGGCTATATATCAATTCAGTGCGATCATTGTTACTGTATGGAAATGAGTCGTGGTATGACATTAAAAAATTTCCAACATATTTTGTAGATTTAAGAACGAAACCCACGGAAGAATGTTGGGTGTTAAATGGCAGCAGAACATTGAAAATGAAACTATGAGAGATTTTACTAAAGTGCCATATGTGGATGAGATCATGGTGAGGGGTAGCTGGAGATGGTTTGCGTATGCTCTTCACCCTCCCCAAGAGAGATCAATTTTCCTGACTTTCAACTGAGCTTTTCAAGGCACTAAAAGAGTTGGAAGACCCAGATCTACATGGCTGAGGACTATGAATCATGAACTAGGAATTGACGAATGGAGAATTATTGATTTAAAAGCTCAAGATAGAGACGACTGATAAAATCTAATGTAGGCCCTTTGCGTCAATAGGCGTGGGGAGCAGGTGACGATATATATATATATATATATATATATATATAGCCCGCTTCTCTCAAAGAATTGTTTGTCAAAGAAGAAACTAGAGAACAATGGTTTGCTTTTGGAGTGTCCTCCTAGTAGAGCTCCCTACCATAGCCAAAGAGTCTCTTCTACTCTTACCAAGATGAAAGTGGCCTCTGAACAATTACAGTGCAGTAACCACTTCAGTGAAAAAGAATTGTTCGGTAAACTGTGTTGTCAGGTGTATGAGGAAAGAGGAGAATATGTAAAGAATAGGCCAGACTATTCAGTATGTGTATGTGAGTGTGTGTGTGAGTGTGGGGGTAGTTGACTGCATGTGCGCTAAAGCAAAAGGGGAAATGAACAGTAACCAGAGAGAGGAATACAATATAGTACTATCTGGACAGTCAAAATACACCATAATTCTCTAGCTGTAATATCTCAATGGGTGTCTGGTGCTCTGGCCCACCTACTACCTAAACTAATGTAATCATTCACTATTTATTAGAGGAATTGGATGCTGTCGCATCTCAAATATTGTCTGAATATGAAGGTTACCTATATAAGATTTAGATCATATTATTTTATGACTATTTAATACAGTGGAAAATATGGGAGGAGTTACATTGGAAAAAAGAGTGAACCTCAATAATCTGTGGAAGGAGAAAAGAGAGGGAGAATTGGACTTATATTTTAACTTTCAAAACTTAGATAATTCCTCTCTCTGGCACCTATCATCGACTCAAATATTCCAATAAAAATACTACTGATTATTATTATTATTATTATTATTATTATTATTATTATTATTATTATTATTATTATTTTTATTATTATTATTATTTACAAGAGTCGAGGCATTGATGGATGTTTGGAAGGTGAGGAATTTGCTGTATATAAGGAAGTCGACTTTTATCGTCAGGTCCTTCATCGACAAAATATCGACATCGGTTATGTAGCACATACAGGTACGGGTAAGCGTTGTACCTAAAGGTCATGAAATAAGTTCACCTAATGAGGATAACTTTCTGTGTCATGTTGCAGGCGAGCGATACTGGTCATTTTCCTGAGGGAGACGAAGCCTTTTGGTCCCTATAAGGTTTTCGAGAGACCTGAGAAAGTTTGGCTATACAGGTGGCTGGCGATGGCAAGTTTCGCTCCTGGAGGTATTTTTTTAAGGTGACGTATGCTATTGGGGTGTTCCTTTGCTCGCAAAGCCAGTCAGAAATTTCCAAGAATGTGTCCTTGGGGATCACCAAGGGAACATAGTGTACTTTATAAAATTTACTCTCCTTGTGCTAAGGCCAAGCAAATGCTTTTGCACTAGCAAAGGACTGTAGTTTCATAGGAGTGGTGTTGATAGGAGAGTTAGGGTCAGTAGGCAGCATCATCAAGCTGTAAGTCACGGAAGTGAGGACGATGGCGAGAGGGATCTTGTCACTTCCATGGTTAATAATGAGAGATTGAGACGTATGGTTGTAACTGAGAAACATTGTGAATGCAACGAATTTTATTTGTAAAGACACCAAACTTATATATTGTGGCTGGATGTTGCAAGAACAACCCACACACCCTTGAATCACTCTTATAGACAATAGTGTTCTTAATACAAACTTTCCCCTTACGTTATCAGCACCGGGACTCTTGGACTAAAACCACATAAAATCAAAACATAACCTTAACACTATGTTTCTTAAACCTAAAATGCTTAACCCAATACCATCCACGATCAAAATACTTAAAACTAAGCATAAATCTAAAAAATATACAATAAACTAACACCATTCAAATAAACACAACAAAAAACTAACAAAACTTGAAATTAAACAGCACACCGATACCATAATATGTATGTTTACATAATATATAATGACACCAACACAGTCATCCACACACTGCCAACTATCTTTTGCAGCACACTAACACAGCTTTGTGTTTAACAGTCCACTGGGTGGCAATTGGCCACAGCAACTTCCATGATTGGGGTCGTGGTTATTGTTATTATCATCATCATCATCATCATCATCAACACCCATCGGAATTTCATTCGGCCGGGTCATCAACAGTTGAACAATCCAAAAGAGCAGTCTAAATACAATCAATTCCAGGCCAGGTCAGCAACTATATATCAGCATTCAAGAATAGGTTCTCCAAAGGAGGAATTGCGTTTCGGAAAATAAATCAACACTTCGACGCTAGTCTAAATAATATAACAATGATAATAGTCCAGCATTCACACAACTGCCCTTGGCTGCAGTCAAATCAAAATAAGCATTTACCCGAGACATGCACCACTGCCCTAACCTAGATAAATCATAAACAAACCATCTCATTTACACCAACAGCTTTTCTCACAACAAACAATAAATACACTAACTACCTCTTTCTCGCTGAAACACACACACTCTCTCTCTCTCTCTCTCTCTCTCTCTCTCTCTCTCTCTCTCTCTCTCTCTAGATTTGGCAAACAAAAAATAAATAGAAATAAAAACAAAAATTAATCCTTCACATTCCCTCCCCCTTACTTTGCCAAATCCATCTTACACAACACTTACCTATTTTTTTCACAACCCAGTAGCAGTTGGGAACAGGACCTCTTCTTTGAGTAACTGGGCCTTCATATACTCTCTCGTTCACTTCTTCCATATCGGTGTCATTCAATGTCCTATTTTGATTCACATCTGTACTCCTATCATGTAATATATCATGCACTATCCTATCTACCTCTCTATCATCTGGCCCTAAAATCTCCCTTATTTCCATCAGAAGTTTATCCATTTCATCAAAACCCTTTTCTACTTTAATAAAACATTCATTCATACTACTTATCATTCTCCTATTTCTCATTCTCGCATTCGTCTTACTTTCTTTCCCATCATCAGAGGAAAAGTCACACACACTATAGGTATCATTCATACTCAGCCATGATTCATCTGTATTAACACATTTATCTTCCATACTCACCTGTACATTTACACCATTGTCATGAATATTCAGATTCCTATCTATACCTAAAAATTTTCCTTGCACTTTCTCCTCACTTAAAATTTTCAAACGCCTCTTTTTCCAATATTCAACTAAAACTGATTGTTTACTTTCTAGCCCTAACTTCTGATGCATACTAGGTTCATACTTACTCATTTCCGACCAATTATTCATCCCATTCTCACGAACATTGATCCTTTTCCTTCCACACACAAAGGAGGACTCACCCAGTTGAAACCTATGACTACTTAGTTTCCTGAACATCCTGTCTGGCTTAATCCCTTTTTCTACAAACCCCAGCTATATGGCTATCTACACCACATTCAGTACATTTAGCACGCTACTCTCTACACATCCTTGCATAATGCCCATTCTGACCACAATTCCCGCATATCACTTTCGTACGATTACTCCTACATCCCCTCGCTATATGCCCAGTCATACTACAGCCATAACACTCAACCATTTTTTCTTTCTTGCCATCACTAATACGATGCCCTGTCTCTCCACACCCGATACATGCTCCTAACGGCCATCTAAACTCATTCTTTTTATGCCCTACTTTCCCACACCTATAACAGTTCTCTTCACGGACACAACTACCTGACCTGCATTGATGTGCCCTAGCACTCCTATCTCTCCAAAACTGATTCTCTTGCCTAAACCCTTTATTTCCCCTTATAGGTATTCCAACATTACTCGCCCTAATACTCCTATCTACTACACTATCAGCTACCCTCATCGATCCTCTCATAACAGCATCTCTAGAACTAACAGATTCTGGCACACTTTCTTCCATTCCAGTTCTTACACTCACAGATTTACTTTCTTTCATGCACCTATGTATCTCATAATCCTGAACTATCTCTAGTATATCATCCTATGTCAATCTCTCTTGCGTCCACCTCATTTTCTCCTTCCATTTAAAATTAATAAATTCACACACATTCTCAGGTACTTTCGCCAAATACTTCCTCGTTAACTTCTTATTCTCGTTTATACCTTCATCTTCATACTTCTTCCTTGCTAACGTTTGTAACTGTCATACATACATACATAAAAATATCCTCACCCACATTTATTCGAGACTCATCAAAATAGTTTTTACGCTTATACCCAACACTACCTTTCATATGTTTTACCTGCTCAATTACTTTCCTCTTTACACTTTCATACTCAACATCTACACTCATTATCAAACCATAAATCGTCAACAAATACCCTGTCAAATATTCTCCTAACTCCGTAGACCAAATTCTCTTACTATCACCATACTTATCGTTGCTATACCTCTCATACTCCTTGAAACACTTGTATATATCCCTACTACTATGCTCATTGAACCTTTCACACCCAGGTACCTCTCTCATAAATGCAGGCTTGCACACATCACGTTCATTCTCACTGCTATCATTACTGCTACCTTTCTTCTTGTTTCCTACTTCCTCTCTAGAATATAAGGAATCTAATTCTACACTCATACTCCTATCCTTGTTTATACTCTTCCTAGCCCTTTTCTTACTCACCGCTTTCACCCATTCATGATCATCCTTGCTCTCATCCTGACACTTTTCCTTCTCTTTCTTCACATCACTTTTACCTTTCCTTTCATCCTTCTTCTCACCTTTCTGTTAGTCCTTACTATACCTAGTCCCTTTAACTTCTCTATCGATATTTCTATCGCTATCACTTCCTTTCACATTATGACTTACCTTATCCTTTTCTTCTACCAGCAACCCTTTACAAGTAGCAGAGACCACTTTTCCGACTACGTTTTCACCCATGAACGTTTTTATCCTTCCCCTTACTTTCCCCATCATAGCTTCCATTCATTTCTCCATTCGTCCTTCATTCTCTCGCATCCTAATCTCAATACCCTCTTCCACTCTCTCTACAGTTCCCTAAATTTCCCTCAGTTTCCTTTGCATGTCCTCACTCTCACAACTCAACCTCACATTCTCTAACAACAACTTCTCCTCTCGCTCCTTACTCAATCGCAATTCCTCCTTAAATACTTTAGTTGTTCTTCCATTTTCTTCGGCTTTAATTATAATTTCTAATCCTAATGCAGTTCTTTGTCCAACAGTCCAGCTTCCTATCTCACCTCGGCAGTCCCTGTTCTGGGGCCAAAATAATGTGGCAGGATGTTGCAAGAACAACCCACACACCCTTGAATCACTCTAACTGACAATAGTCTCCCAAATACAAACTTTCCCCTTACGTTATCAGCAGCAGGACTCTTGGACAAAAAGGACATAAAAAACAAAACATAACCTTAACAATATATTTCTTAAAACAAAAACGCTTAACCCAAAACCATCCACGATCAAAATACTTAAAACTAATCATAAATTTAAAAATTATAAAATAAACTAACACCATTCAAATAAACACAAAAAAATTCACAAAGCTTAAAATTAAACAGCACACCAACACAAAAAATATTTATATTTATATAATATATAATGACACCAACAAAATCGCCCACACACTGCCAAATGTCTTTTGCAGCACACTAACACAGCTTTGTGTTTAACAGTCCAATGGTTGGCAATTCGCCACAGCTACTCCCATGATTGGGGTCGTGGTTATTATTATTATTATTATTATTATTATTATTATTATTATTATCAACAGCAATCGGAATTTCATTCGGTCCGTGTCATCAACAGTTGAACAATCTAAAAGAGCAGTCTAAATACAATCAATTCCAGGCCAGGTCAGCAACTATTATCACCATTCAAAAATAGGTTCTCCACAGGAGGAAATACGGTTAAAAAATAAATCAACACTTCCACGCTGGTCGAAATAGTATAATTATGATAATAGTCCAGCATTCACACATGTGCCTCTGGCTGCAGTCAAATCAAAATAAGCATTTACCCAAGACATCCACCATGATCCTAACCTAGCTAAAACATAAACAAACAATCTCATTTATACTAACAGTCTTTCTCACTGCAAACAACCAATACACTAACTACCTCTTGCTCGATGACATATACACTCTCTCTCTCTCTCTCTCTCTCTCTCTCTCTCTCTCTCTAGATTATGCCAGAAAAAAAATTTAATCCTCTACAATATAGGAGTTTCAGAACAAAAGAGGTACAAAAACTCAAACAATTTTATTCCTGAATAGTCAAGCTTGAACAGGTTCTGTTAACAATGAGGTGTAGAGGCAGATATACAAAAAAAAGGGGAAAAAATAGCGTTACAGCGTTTGAGCTTGCGTGAAACACGTGCAGTACCACAAGGGAATTCTTAAACTCTTTGTTGTATGCTTTATCAAGCCTAATTCTTTTATGAAGGAAAAAAATGAAAAGGAAAAGTCCATGTATCGTGCTAACTTTGTCATAAGACTCCGATTTTTTTCTTTTTTTTTTTCTTTTTTCTATTTTCTCTTTTTTAAATATGTGACCAGTCACGTAAAACTCATACAGTATTTGATTATCCTACATGAACATAATATGCAATTATTAACTCATACTTAAAAGAAAAATTAAAAAAACTTAAAATATCATTGTTAACTTTTTCAGACTTAATACTTGCTTTACTAATATTATTTACGTTAAGTAAGTATTAATTAATTTAGTTTGATTTCTAAATAATAAATAATTTAGACTAGAGAATAATTTTTGATAATTAATTTTTAATTTTGTTGTATAGATTCTGGAGCTAAAATTGTTTTGAAGGAATATAGAGCAGCTTGACTTCATCTTGGAAGTCCTTAATCATATGAGGTTTGATATATTCCTTACAAAATTTTTTTCAATAATATCCATTTATTAGACCTTTCCTCAATAATCTTTTTACTACTTGGAAATTCATTTAAATATCCTGAATAGAGTCCGATAAAGAAAATGAATTAGAAAGAACCGGACCCCCCCCAAAAAAAAAATATATACTTTTATTAAATTCTCTTCGAGCTATCTATCTTTTTTTTTCTTTTGCTAATTGGCCGTTATTTCATAAATGAGAGGCGAGGTGAATGTTCCTGTGTCCGTTACCGAACGTCTGCGGTAATGAGCGGACGGCTGCTTGTTTTCGGGTGGTTCTCTGGGAGGGCTGCTTCTAGCTTCCGTGGTGTCGTCATCCACTGTTAAGGTGCAGGTTTATAGCCTGTCCACGGTGACCCAATATTCTTAGCCATTAACTAACAAAAATAAAAATAATAATAATAATAATAATAATAATAATAATAATAATAATAATAATAATAATAATAATAATAATAATCATCATCATCATCATCATCATCATCATTATCATCATTTTGATAATTTCCATAATTATTATAATTTTACCAGTCATTATTTCAACAGATAACGAATATATGTACAAAAGGCTCCAAACAAGAATTACATAAGAATAAAGCAGACTCATGCCTGTGAAGACAAGCTTAAAATGGTTCTGTTATCAATGAGGGGGACAGCGTGTGAAACACTTGAGGCACAGTACACTCCTATTGAAAAGAGTAGACTATTTGAGGTTAAAGATGGCTTAGTACTCATTTTCGAGTAATATTGCTAATAATAAACATACTTTTTATCACATATCTTACTATTCGCTGTGAATCTTTTTATTAGATATGTGTTATTTTTTCTTTTTCCGGCAACAGCCAATCTCGATCTACCATTTCTTTCCAATCTGGAACGTTTTAAGAATTCAATCTTTTTTATCGAACAATAAGTGAACTTTGCATTTCTCCAGAAACAGGGCCAGAAGAGAAGGAGTTCATCGAAGGCAAAACTAAGACTTGGAAGGATTGGAGATTAGAAATCACCTGTCCATTTCCAGGCATGATTATTATAATTTTGAATGACTGAAGAAAGGAGGTTGTCCTTATTTGTTTTTATTCTGTCCATTTCCTGAGTAGCTGACGATTATAATTTTTTTTTTTTTTTTTTTTTTTTTTTTAGGAGCGCAATCAAGGAACTATTGTTATTGTCTCAAATTCTTCCTGTTCTGGTGCTTTAATTGTACGGAAAGAGAGTAATACAACATTCCTGTCTATCTGTCGGTCTGTATGTGTCTGTTTTAAAGTTGAGGAATAACAATAGCCATTGCTTTAAGCACAGTTTTCACAGTTTTTGTACCTTCCTATTTATTCTTTATATTATATATAAAACACGGGCTCCCTTATATTTCACTTACTTTATTGGAGACTGCCAAATGTAAAGCATTTAAGTCTATTTTGTACCTACCATTTGTTATGAAATATCGTGTATTTAGACATTAAGAGCATCATATATTCATCAGAATACTAACTGTACACCAATTATTCTTCAATCAGGTCATCAGCTGCCGAATCTCTTCCTAATTTGTTGGATAAATCTTGTCGTCTAAAAAATTCCTTATTTCTGAATCTTTGGCACCGTAGTTTAGATAGTTAGTTATCATGCATGTTGCATAAAATTTGTCATAATTTTAACAATTCTTTGCTCTAGGATACTTTGAGACTCGACCCGCCTACAGTATACGTAGTAGAAGATATGCAGAAAACTCTAACAACCATGTGCTTTCGATCAAAAGCCTTTTTACTACATAGTATTCTAGAAGTTATATTTCCTCTCAGACCAGACTGTGGCAATAGCTGATGAGGCCGTTTAACTTCAGGGGTTCAAACTTGCAGCGAATGTTTTCATTTTGAGCAAAATAACATATATGCCTCTTCAAAGCTCAGATATCAGTGATCTATGTTCCCGCTATTTCCGATCTGAAGATGTTTTATATTCTTTAATCGTTGTTTCTCATGTACATAATTTGTTTACATATTCATGTTCCTCACTGGACACATTTCTGTGTTGTACCCTTTGAGCTCATATGATCATGTTTTTCTTGCTAGGTTTATATTTTCTGGCTTAACATTTATTGTAATATACATACTAGTATTTGCTAGGGAAAGTGACGTCAAATTTTGTATTGTTTCAGTTTCTATTAGCCTCTATCCTCACTGTTTTTTTTTTTTTTTTTTTTTTTTTTTTTTTTTTTCAAGTGTACCGAATAGCTTCATCCTAGATATCATATATGCATTTGATACGTATTCCTTTATTGCTAGATTATAGCTGAACTTTATTCGAAATATCATTTATATTTTTTTTCTTTTTCTTTGAAATCCTTAAAAACATATTCTTATTTACACAAAATTTCTTCCTGCATACGCATTTCCGTTAGTAGGAAACCTTTCTCAGATATTTAAATTTTTTCAATACCTTTCCACTGTCTCGAGTTTTTTTTATTTATATTTCATAAATGATAATGATCGTATCTTTTGTTGCCTTACCACACCTTTCTTTGTTTCTACGGAGACTATCATAGTAGAGATCCTCGTGTAATTTTTCGAGATAAGCTTGCCAACAATGAGTTTTTTGCCTTTTCTTGTTGATTTGGCTATGCTGATTGCAAAATGAGGTTTTTATTTTTTTACCCTCTCAAAGTCGGCAATATTGGATCTTTAATGGCCGCCGTTATATATCGTTCAAGGAAAATATTTCAATTACTAGGGAAGGTACACACTTTGTTTCAGTGACGAGTTATATGTTTTCTGACAAAAAAAAATTACGATAATTTGACTAGTATCACCAATTTGTAGTTATTTATTCATATTTTAGCCATTATTTCCATAAAAAACCGAACACTTACCATCTAGAAAAAGCAGCATTGTTGTCCCACATCCTAATATCCTAAGGCTTTATTACTCATATTTACGATATAAGTATTATATTTAACCTAAGCATAATCTTTATTGAAGATTTTATGTATATATATATATATATATATATATATATACAGTGGAACCTCTATACAAGAACGTATCTACATCCGAATTTTTCCAACATCCGAAGTAAAATTCGAGCAAATTTTTTACTATGCACCCGAATTTCATTTCGACACACGAAGTAAACATTACGCCATTGAGCGTCGAGTGCTCAGTTCTCTCTTCTTATGTGTATCGTGTGGTTGTCCTCTGTTTGGTCTTTTATTAACAGTGCTTATTTTCTTCCTTTTCTCACATTTCCTTTTTGATTTCAACTATAATCATGGTGCCTAAGAAGCTAAGTTTCAGTACAGGAAGAAGGCAATGCTTTCATTAGAATTGAAGCAAGAAATTATAGAAAAACATGAGAGCAGTGTGCATGTGAGTGATACTGTATGGCTAAACAATATGGCCGGAGTAGGCCTATGATCTCGAGGATCATCTAGCTGAAGGCAGCCATTAAAGCAAATAACCATCGAAGGGGATCACCATTATTACAAGACGTCATAGCAATACCCTGGAAGAGATAGAGCACCTTTTGTTGATAGGGATAAAGGACAAAGAGATTGTTGGCAACGATCATTTGTGAGAAGGGCTAGCGTGATGAACAGAAAGAAAGAAAAAAGTGAGGCAAAGAAAACCAAGATAGCATTAACAAGCTCTTTTAAATAAGACTTCTCTCTTTTTCTGTTTCTCTCTAATCATAGCATTAACATGTTCTTTAAATAAAATATCTCTCTCTCTCTCTCTCTCTCTCCTCTCTCTCTCTCTCTCTCTCGTTCTTCTTCGCTGTTATAGTGTTAGATACGTCTATTATTTTTTTTTCCGAGAGAGAGAGAGAGATTAAACAAAAATGTGTTTAGAGTACATATGATTTTTAACAGCGTCAACGAGTTGAAAAACAATTAAATGTAACTAAGAAAGTAATAACAGCTAATCTGAATTCCTTTATTAACTAAAATAAATATTGATACAAACACACTCGTGTGCGTATGCACAAACACACACACAGGTGCAAAAATTGCTACGCAGTAAGAGAGACGGTCGGGGAGGAGGTAGAGATGGTGACTACGATAAAATACCATAACTCGTCAATGAAAATAAAACATCAAAAGAAAAAAAATGTAAAAAATATGAAACATAAAAAGAAAATAAAAAATCAAAAGAAAAAAAAATGTAAAAAATATGAAACATAAAAAGAGAAAAAAAATGAATAAGCTAAGTTAGATTAAAATTTTCGTAGTGTAAGTTACGGTATGTTATCGCAGTCACCATCTCTATCTCCTCGCCGATCGTGTCTCCTCGTGCGTGTGTGTGTGTTTGCGCATATGAACACGAGTGTGTTTGTATCAATATTTGTTTTAGTTAATAAAGAAATTCAAATTCGCTGATATTGTTTTTCTTCAGTTACATTTGACTGTCTTTCAAATCGTTAACACTGTTAAAAATCATATGTACACAACACATTTTTGTTTAATCTCTCATTTTGTTTAATATCTCTCTCTCTCTCTCTCTCTCTCTCTCTCTCTCTCTCTCAGAAAAAATTAATAGACGTCTCTAACACTAACAGTGAAGAAGAACAAGAGAGAGAGAGAGAGAGAGAGAGAGAGAGAGAGAGTATTTATTTAAAGAACATGTTAACACCATGTCTACCTTCTCGCCGATCGTCCGTCTCCTCCTGGCGTAGCAAATCCTACACCTGCGTTGGCCTGTCTGTAAGGAAAAGTGGCAATAAAACACATTTTTTATTTATTATTTCTTTATGATTATCTTTTTTACATGCTTCTTTCATATTATGCAGTTATGTTATTGTTATGTGTAATTATGTGTAGCCATTCATTAAGAATTTATTATGGGTTTTTAGGCTGAGGATCGAATTAAATGAATTACCATGTATTCTTATGGGAAAATTTGTTTCTACATCCGAACATTTTCTACATCCGAAGTTGGTTGTGGAACGAATTAAATTCGGATGTAGAGGTACCACTATATATATATATATATATATATGTATGTATATATGTTTAAGAGTATTTACATGTATATATATATATATATATATATCTAAATTTATATATATATATATATATATATATTCACACACACACACACACACACATATATATATATATATATATATGTGTGTGTGTGTGTGTATGTATATATATGAATTTAAATATACATATGTTATTACATATGCATTTATATATATATATATATATATATATGTATATATATATATATATATATATAAATGCATATGTAATAACATATGTATATTTAAATTCATATATATACATACACGTACATATATATTTATATATTGTAGTTTTTTCTTAGTTCAGCCTTAAGATAGTTCTGCCCACAATGCCTGTTTTTTTTCATGGCTCCATCGCACGATCTTCCTCACAATTGGCGACTTAGATGGAAGAATGATGGGGTGCTTGCAGCTATCACTGATAGTGGCTTCACAGAGTCTTCCACCATCCTTCAGCAAGCCTTTTTGTAGAAATGGTCAGAACTTACAAATCTTGCTGGATTCCTTCACCTTGGAATCCTTCTTGGAGAGTGATTTGATCTCACCCCCATACTCTTGAACTTAAATCTTCTTCCTTATTATGGTTGTTGCACTATTCATCTCGTTTACTGATAACGCTTCTGATCCGCTCTTGGTTCCTAATCGCATCAGTCAAGCGATGATTCGCACTATCTTGGTCCATGAAGAGAACTTGGCAGCAATCTTTTCTACTAAGATTGGTTCCGGCACAACCATACTGAAGATGGGTGCAGACTGCTTAACTTCTGGATCTGCATCTAGTTCTGCTCGCTTCACTTCGTCAGGAAGAGCTGGCCAACTGTCCTGCTCTTGACACAGGAATTCTGGTCCTGTCAGCCACAGCGACGACTCCAGCAATTTGTCCACATCAAGACCCCGAGAGGCCAGGTCTGCAGGGTACGTAGAGGTATTCACATACCTTCAAGCGGTGATGTCACTGAGGTCGTGCATGAGGTTCACACGGTTGTTCACAAACGTGTGGTATCTTGCAGACAGGTTACGGATGCACTTCAGGACAGACGTGCTGTCAGTCCAGAACACTGAGTCACACAACTTGAAACTGAGTTCTGACCTGATCTTGCAATCAAGTTGAGCTGCCACAGCAGCTGCAGTCAATTCCATTCGTGGAATGCTTGGTCTCTTGAGGGGAGCTATACGAACTCGACCCATAACCAGTGTACTGTTCACTTGGTTATTCTTGCTTACTATGGGCAGATACGTGGCCACGCCATATCCTGTCTTGCTTGAGTCCGCAAAATGGTGAAGTTGGTACGATGATACCTCCCCAAAGTCTGGAGGCACCAGAGTTCTTCTGATCTTGAAGTCTCCTAGACACTGAAGTTGGAAGTCCATCTGCTCCAGTGATTTGCTTTGTCGTTGTTAATTTCTTCATCCCAAGGTAAGTTGCAACGACACAGGTCTTGTAGTAATATCTTCCCTTTTCAGGGTGAAAGGTGCAATAAAACCAAGTGGATCATACAAGGAAGCCACTATAGAGAGAACTCCTCTGTGCGTCCTAGACTTCTCCTTAAGGTTGATCTTGAAGGTGAACTCATCTCTGCTCATGTCCCAGTGGATACCCAAAGCGCGCTCCGTAGGCAGCTCGTCCTTACTGAGGTCCAATGTAGCCACTGATTTAGCTCTCTCCCCTTCAGGCACGGCAGCGAGAATGCACTTGTTGCTAGATGTCCACTGGTTCAGCCGGAATCCTCCATCAGTACAGAGTCCTATGAGGTCTTTTGTCAATTGGATACTGTACAGTCTTCCTCGCTGTCCATTGACTTCAACAAATAGTCGACGTAGAAGTTTTGTCGAATGGTATGGCAAGCTTCTTCACCATACTTGTCACCATAGTCCAGTGCTGCCTGTCTGAGGCAGAAGTTGAGTACACTTGGAGACAATCACGCTCCAAACACATGTGAAGTCATCCTGAACTCTTGAACAGCTTGATTAGTGTCTCCACCTGGCCACCACAGGAAGCGTAAAGAGTGCCTGTCGTGTTCTGGCACCTTGACTTGATGGAACATTTCTTGTATGTCCGCAGTAACAGCATGTTGTCCTTCCCTGAAGCGCAGCGGCACTCCAGCAACATTACTTGTGAGATCTGGTCCCTGCATGAGCTGGTCATTGAGTGAGGTCCCAGCATGCTTAGTCTAAGGTCGAAGACGACCCTTAAGTTGTACTTGGTAGGGTGTTTGACCCCATGGTGCACCATGTAGTTCACACGGCCATCACTGCCATTCAGCTTGTCGAATGGGACAAGCTCAGCGTACCCTTTCAAAAGGTACTTCTCTACTTGTTCGACGTATAAAGTCTTGTACCTTTCATTTGCCTCAAATTTCTTCTTTAAGGAGTGAGCCATACATTCTGCCATGACACAGTTATTAGGTAGAGGCTCAGTGTCACTAAAGGGTAAGCAAGCAACATACTTGCCATCTGTCTAGACAACAGTCTCGTCCTACAAAGAAAGGAATCTTTTTGTCTTCAAAAGAATCTTTTATCTTTGAGAGTGTCTCTTTTTCCCAAAAGTCTTGGTTGAAGTAGCGTTGCAGAAGTTCTGTTGTATCATCCACAGTGCACACATGGAACAGAGGGACAGGACCTGAAGTCGATCTGGGTCCGGTTGGGCCAAAAACAACCCTCCCTAGCTTGTTCAGGTAGGCAGATGGTTCGTCCTTCAGCCCATGTCGCTAGTCTAAAATCACTCTGTTCAATGTCGTGTCTAGCCCAATGATCAGCTCTACTTGACGATAATCTTCAGGTAGACTTTCTACTTCTAGGTCACTCAGATGTGGCCACTTAGTCAGCCATTCTTGACTCATGGCATGGTCCATAGACACATTGATCTTGTAAGCCACGAACACATCGGTCACATGTTCTCCTTCATCAATATTAATATTACCAATGTGTAGGGACAGAACTTCCTTACAAGTGAAAGTCCCTGCTTCAGTTGCCATGATCTGGTTGCTTGGTCTTCCTTTGAGACCCATTCGCTCTATCAGGCTTCTTGCTGCCAATGTTGGGGCAGCTCCACTGTCGATGAGTCCATAGGGTAGCATGGATGCCATTCACGAGAACAGGTAAGATCTTGAGCGTTGTTCTTCCCTTAGGTAACTGGCTTGCACTCACTGAATGCATAGGTTGCACATTCGAGGCTACAGCACTCTTGTCAGCTGTAGCAGTCGCGCTGACTTCTGTAGCACCAACTGCCTTCTCACCGCCCCCGATAGCAATTTGCCTCCCACATGGGCCGCATCTTTATTGCTTGCAGTCTTAGGTGGACTAGGCAGCATGGTATGGTGCTTGTGAGATCCACACTTTTCACAGATGCATCTTCACATTTTGCAAATGAATGTTCACTATTAAGACACCTGAAGCAGTATCTTGCCTTCTTTATCACCCCCCAGTGATCTGGAAGCTTCAACCTCTCAAATTTGAAGCACTCTTTAGGTTCACGGTTCTCCTTAGTGCAGAAGGGACACCATTTCCCTCTAGCTGGTGAAGCTGTGTGGTGTACAGGTAAGGTCTTAGGTTTGACAGACTTGGATGGCTTCTCAGTAGGCTTCGGGGTACGATGGTCGCACCCCTAATAGAAGAGATGCTTGGCAATACACGCCTGCTTTTCAATGTACTCTATTAGAGCTGGAAGCTTGAACTTATGTTCCTTGCATTTCACTACCCATCTCACTCTCAGTTGGTATGGGAGCTTTTCAACAATCTTCTTCGTTGTTTCTTGAAGCTCTATTCGATGGTAGTTATTACCAAGTGCTGCCTTAACTGTCTTCAAACATGCAGCATAATTTTCCAGGCCATCAATATCACCTGCATCAATCTCCTTCGAATCAAATAGCTTCTTGACATAAGCATCTGACAGGTCATTGTCGTTCTTGTATTTACGACACAATATCTCCTAAGCACAATCATACTCAATGTTAGTGGGTAGATGGAAACAGTTGTCAATCAGGTTCTTGGGAGTACCATCTAAACAGATGTATAGATGAGTTAGCCTTCGTGCAGGGTCGTCGGAATTACACTCCACAACCCATGTGAAAGAATTCTTAATCATGGAGAATTTGGTTAAGTCTCCACTGAAACGCTCCAGCTTCATCTGTGGCAGCTGCATACGTCGTTTTAGTTCTTGCTGACTAGCTAGTGTACAATCAAGAGCCTTTACTATTTCAGAAGTTTGCATATCTGCTTGTGACACATCTTGAGTTAAGGGAACACGTCTTGGCACAAAAAGCGTCGCATGTGGGACCAATGGAGTTGAATGATCTTCAAGACCCTTCAGGTCATACGTCTCATGGTGGACGTTCGTAGGATTCACATATACTTCATGAACCCTGCTGAATCTCCCACTCTCATAGTGAGAATTTACATCACTTCTCCACTGCTCAATACCTTTGACATCCAACTGAGCTGATGAAACCCTCTTCTCCCGTTGTGAAGCATTACTAGTAGCGGAACCAGCATATGAAGTTCCAAAATCAGACAGTGTTTCATACTCTACCTGTAGTTTATCAGTCTAACTTCAGGCCGTTAATCTCTTCTTGGCTCTTGCGTTTAGCTGCAATTGCTTTGGCTTGCATTTAAACTGCAAGTGTTTTAGCTTGCATTTCAGCTTCAGCTGCAAGTGCTTTGGCTTGCATTTCAGCTTCAGCTGCAAGTTCTTCGGCTTGCATTTCCAAAGCCAATTCCTCTTCTTCTAGCTTTTTTGCTTCCTCAGCTTGCTTAAGCTTTGCTTACGCCTCAAGCAAGCGCACACTCAGCGCCGACTGGCTGGTATTTGCTGAAGCTCTTGAAACCGACGACATGGCGACAGATGATAGAGGCCACAACAGACGATCCTTGCAGACAGAAGGCTGACGAAGTCCACTTGTCCCACGCTGGCGTTACTTGACCCAGGCTTGAGTAATCGTCAAACTGTAGAACACTACAGCACCAGTGCAGCTACGTTCTAAATATCGTCGTTTTACTAAGGGTGAAGTCAAACACTCTTCCTCTGGTTTGTTTATGTATTCCATCAAAG